>NC_067241.1:29828840-30428840 GCF_019924925.1 Ctenopharyngodon idella | reverse complement strand
TGCTTAGTGGCCCGGAGAGCCAGATCCATGGTGCGGCGCAGCTCTTCTACCGCCTCAGGGGACAGACCCTGCCCCTGATCCAGATTCCTCAGTAAGTCAGCCTGGTAGGCCTGTAACACTGCCATGGTGTGTAAGGCCACACCAGCCTGACCCGCTGCCATGTATGCCCTGCCATTCAAGCGAGAAGTCACTTTAAGGGGCTTGGAAGGCAGGACCGGAGCTTTCAGTGTCGGGGCCTGCCCTGTGACGAGATAATTTGCGAACATCTCGTCAATAGGGGGCATCGACACATACCCATGCTGGCTCAATCCCTCCACATCAGCGAAATTTGCCCACTGATGCAGATGAATATGAGCCAAATATGGGTTCTTCCATGCCTTCTCGATCTCAACATGAAGATCAGGAAGGAATGGAAGGCTCATGGGGGCTGCTTTGTTATGGGCAGAAAGGAACCGCTCGTCAAGCCGTCCACGTACGGCCCCTCTCTTAACGCGCTCCCACAGCAGCTGCAGCCTGCCAGAAGCACGCTCCATAACTTCAAGCAGCTTCGCATACGCAGGGCAGGGAGGCATTGAAGTTTCAGCAGGCTCACCTGCTTCCTCTTCAATAGCCATCTCCTGCTCTCTTGGGCTTGCAGCCAGAATAGCACTCGCTGCTGGGTCTGACAATGTCAAAGACAAGACATCGTCATCATCCAACAGCTCACCCTTGTCAGCTACAGAGGGTTGAGAAAGATTTACACCTCTTTCAAATTCCTCTGCGAGCTCCATCTGCGAACCCCATGATTTCAGCCGCCGCTCTGCCTCAGCACGAGCGGGCCCAGAACCACCAGGCACCGATGCCGGCTCCTCTCCCCTCGAGAAGAGGGCCAGACGAGAGCGGATCGTCTTCATAGGCAGACGCTCACAATTCGCACAGACAGCACCATCAAGCACTGTCCGTGCGTGCTCTTCTCCCAGACAGAAAACGCACAGATTGTGTGTGAAAAACCTTCGACAGGGATCAGCACACTTTCTGAAACGTTTGTCAGACATAGTAAAAAAACTCTTACCGGATTCGAAGTAATCGCAAACAGACAAAACAGTCCCTGAAGACGAAAAGAATTGACTGGTTCTCTAGGTGCTCCTTATATACTTCCGGGTCGCACTAATAGGATTGGTAGGATTTGACAATTGCTTTCAGACACCGGTTCACGTGATGGCGTTCCCCATATGTGTTTTGAATGCAGTGTAGAGTTCCCTTTTGAAAGGGAACTTAATATTCTGGATATTCTGGATGTATTTGTACAGCATTTTATTAGTATTGCACTTTGGTAGTAATGTAATTGTACTTTAGTTGTATTCTGTATTGCAGTACTACTGCAGCTGTATTGCATTATTATTTTAGTACTACTTCAGCTGTATTGCAGTAATACAGCAGTTGTATTGCAGCTTTATTTTAGCAATACTTCAGCTGTACTGCAGTTGTATTGCAGTTCTATTTTACTAGTACTTTAGATGTATTGCAGTAATTCTGGAGTTGTACTCCAGTAAAACTTCAGACATCTATTATTATAGGCTATACTGCAATATTGCAGTTTTTTCGTGTCCAAAAAACTGCATTTTTCGTGTTCAAAAAACTGCATTTTTCTATATGTAACAAAAACTGTAGTATTACTTCTAAAAAGTTTGTTTAAGCGTGTAGGGCAACCACCCAGTAGAGCATTATTGTAATAGATACAATTACTATTATAGATTATTGTAATAATCTAGCCTTGAGGTCATGACCACATGAACTAACTGTTCCGCATTTGTCATTGAGAGCATATGTCGTAGTTTAGATATTTTTAGATATTTTTAAGATGGAAGAACGTGGTTTTACAGATACTAGAAATGTGGCTTTCAACCGAAAGATTGGTATCAAAGAGTACACCCATGTTCCTAACTAATTACAAAGACTTAACAGAGCAACTATCAAGTGTTAGACAGTATTCTTCAAACTGAAGTACACTATATTGCCAAAAGTATTGGGACACCCCTCCAAATCATTGAATTCAGGTGTTCCAATCACTTCCATGGCCACAGGTGTATAAAATCAAGCACCTAGGAATGCAGACTGCTTCTACAAACATTTGTGAAAGAATGGGTCGCTCTCAGGAGCTCAGTAAATTCAAGCGTGGTACTATGATAGGTTGCCACCTGTGCAAGTCCATTCGTGAAATTTCCTCACTACTAAATATTTCACGGTCAACTGTTAGTGGTATCATAACAAAGTGGAAGCAGTTGGGAACAAGAACAACTCAGCCACGAAGTGGCAGGCCATGTAAAATCACAGAGCGGGGTCAGCGCATGCTGAGGCGCACAGTGCGCAGAAGTTTGGGGATGGCCCCTTCCTGTTCCAACATGACTGCACACCAGTGCACAAAGCAAAGTCCATAAAGACATGGATGAGTGAGTTTGGTGTGGAGGAACTTGGCTGGCCTGCACAGAGTCCTGACCTCAACCCGATAGAACACCTTTGGGATGAATTAGAGTGGAGACTGCAAGCCAGGCCTTCTCGTCCAACATCAGTGCCTGACCTCACAAATGCGCTTCTAGAAGAATGGTCAAAAATTCCCATAAACACACTCTTAAACCTTGTGGAAAGCCTTCCCAGAAGAGTTGAAGCTGTAATAACTGCAAAGGGTGGGCCAACTCCATATTAAACCCTACGGATTAAGAATGGGATGTCATTAAAGTTTATGTGCACGTAAAGGCAGACGTCCCAAAACTTTTGGCAATATAGTGTATATATTCCCATTCAAATGTTATGTTTTAAGTTTACCTTAGTGATTACCCTAGTGAAAAAAACCTATACCAAAATGTATTTAAAATACTTTTATTTCATACTAAATATAGTACAAATCCATTAATATATTTGCTGACATATCACTTGAGACTTACTGATATAAATATTATAATTAAACTTTAATTGGAGTACTTCACATTTCTTAATATTAAGCCTAAAATGTGTTTTAATATCACTCTTAATAAGGATAGTATGATCACTGTATTATATCAGTTTGTAAATGCAAAGTGTACCTAAAGTATACTTGCAATAGTTCAACTTTAGCACAATCAAATATGCTTAAGTATGTCTTTAGTTGGACCTCATACCAAAAGTATACTTCCATCACTTTCACTCTGGTATCAAGAGATCTTCAGAATTTTGCCTATGGAATGACTAACTGCAGTGGTTAGGGGAGATGCTGCTGTGTTTGAGCAGTTGTGGAGGCCAGTTATAGAGCATTTCCCAACCAACTTACAAGAGATCATATTTAAGGGAAGGTTTCTATTTGAATAACCACTAATTTTTAGATTTTTATTTGTGTACTCGTATTAAAGCTCAGTTGCATTTTAACAGATATAATGGGTTGATGGACACGTAATTGCATCAAGAGAGGCATGATGGGCTGAGACTCTACCCTGGGCTTTAGAAGATAATCTTTTGCTGTTTATTTATATATAAAATATTTATATTTATATATAATATAAATTATATAAATGTCACATAGCATATTAAGGTAAAGATGATGACATCAGATGAATGATTCTGTTAAGCAAAGTTTCCAGCAAGAGTTTTCTGCCAGTTCCTGTTCTCTTTATTGTATGTCTAATGAGTCAGATTACTGAGATTCTCACCTTTTGTCTTTAATGGCTCTTGGAGCCCCTGTCCCATTTATTGAATAGTTATGCTGATTGGATTAGGACTTGCGACACTCTAGAGTCTGGGGCAGGTTCCTATACCTGAATACTTAATTTGCATGCTTTGTTTAAGGTGGTTCCCGGGTGCTTTGTCTCCATCCCTAAGCACTGCCCCCTAAAAAGTATATAAACTACAATGTACACTGCCTTAGTTAGACTTGATTGACTACAGCGACGCACAGCGCGCTTCTCAATAAAGAGTAACTTCTGTTTGAAAGATAACGTCTCCTGGTCTCTGCTTTGACGAGGAAAAAGTTTCCTACAGTTTTGGTGCCATGACCCAGATAGAGCTCCTCACCTGAATCCAGATTGAAACTTCAAGCTCAACAAAGATCTGACTTCGTTCCAGACTGAATTTTTCTGTACAACCAAGGGTTGGTGAGTGCCACTCTATCCAAAAAAACCTTTAAGACCAGTACCAATTTGTTATCCTCTGTGCCGTCAGAGAAGAGTTAACAGACAGCTGTAGGGTTTGGTTAACTAAGTTATCCTCTAAAAAATGTTATTTTAGAGATGAAGGTTATCCTCTGTTCAGGAAGGGAAGATTAGCATTACGTGCTAATATTGGTTATCCTTTGTTCAGGCAGGGAAGAATTGGTTAACCTCGGTTCAGGCAGGGAAGAATTAGCGTAAAGTGCTAATAAGAAGGTGATTTATCCTCTGTTCAACCAGGGAAGGTTAAAGAAAGAGAAGAAAGTTCATCCTCTGTTAAGTCAGGGAAGGTTACAACCGTTTCAACTCTTACAGTGTGTTAGCAAGTTGGTTTTACTCTGTTCGCCAGAGAAGGTTGAATACATTACGATGTGTATTAACTAGATTATCCTCTGCTCTGTCAGGGTAGTGTTGAAAGTGTATTGTTGTGCCAGAAAGACATTACAAAATGTGGAGAAAGAATGCTAGACTAATTCCAACAACTGAGAAAGGTGGACTAGCTACCCCTTTATGGACAGATAGTGAGTTAAAATCATTGTTAGGAAAGCACATGGACTCAATAGTGCCAAAGAAATTTGGGATACGTCCAGAAAAAGTTTGGTCCATTGAAGAATGCAAAAAGGTACTTGGTGCTTGTATTCGGAAGAAAAATATGAAGGGCATTATCTGCTGCCACAGAGAATTTACTCTATCCATTGCACAAGAACAAATCCAACGTATTGCTAAGTTAGAAGAGCAGAACAAACAGTTGCACACTTGAGTGTCTCGTCTCACTCAGAAGTTGGGTCGTAACAAAGCATCAACCAAAAGTGACTCAAAAGACCAACAGTCAGATGAAAGCTATCCTGACTTACAGTCTTTCTGTAGACTAGAGGATAATAGCAATACTGGATTGATGGATAAAGATGTAAATGTAGTTGAAGTGTGTGGAGCAAGACAAAAGGCTCAGAGTAGGGTAAAAGGGGTTGGCGCAGTTCCATCTGCAACCCCCATACTGTAGTTACAAGCAGCCAGTACCGCTCTAGGTCCTGAAGACATAGAAAGACTTGCTGAGAGTTTGCCATCAGTGCAGTTTAGGAGAGAGTTGTCTAGAAAAATGAAGCTCTATGATATGTCCCTAGCTGAAGTCACCCAGCTAATGTCACAAATCTTGACAAAGTCAGAATTCAATAATTTTGAAAGTGCTGTAAATAATTCTGACTTTCAGAATTCCAGCAAAGGCGAATTGAGAGAAGGAGTTCTGAGAGTGTTACAGAACCTTGTTGGACCAAAGGTGGACTGACAAGACAAGAGTAACAATTGCAGCAGCATCCTTTAAGGACAACACAGAGAATCGACAAAAACGTAAATGTCCTAAGAAAAAAAGGCAGTTGTCATTACTGTGGTAAACCTGGACATTGGATGAAAGAGTGTAGGAAAAACAAAAAGACATTAAAAGAAATGAACAGCTTTACTCAGCTCCTACTCAGTCTACTTGCTACACTGAAACTGCCCCTCCCCTCTACACTGGTTAGGTACACTCACAGCCTTAAATGTTATGCTACAGCACACTCCAGTCGCTTATCCATCCTCTATGGGTTATGATGTCTGCTATGACTGATGTTTCAATGGAAGATGGAGATGTAGCACAGTAAAGTTTGCAAATTAACTACAGGGAGAGAATGGGACACACAGACCAGTGAGGAGCCCAGGGAAGAACCAAAGTGCAACAGGCCTCGGGGGCCAAACCTGCCGTGAAGACTTCCTCATAGGTTTCCCCCTCTCAGTAGTTCATCCCCACCTTACTGGTCCATAGGTGTCAAATTGATTAAGACTAGATTAAGAAAAAGAAGAACAAAACCACTATACGATCACTAGAAGTTTAATATGATAAGAGTTAGACATAAAAACTATACGATCATCAGAGGTCTAACGTATTAAGTCTATGCATGAATACTGCTGGTCTGCTGTTTCTTTGTTTTCTTATGTTGCAGGTATGTATATGCTATGACGGCTCATAAGCAGCACCTGGTGTAAAGCATCACCTCAGATATCCATGAACAACCTTCATGACGACAGAGTCATCTGAGCAACTCGGAGTTGCACAATGACAAAGAATTATCTGAGCAACTTGGAACAGACATGGAAATGCCTTGGAAATAGACTCTACAGGGAACACACTCCACAGCTATTCAGGCGCAATGGACTTTTAAGACATCCACACTTAGGCTACATGGTTTTCTGCGTAATCATGTAGTTTATACAACATGTTACCACCCTGCATTGTATATGTGTGTCAACATTTTCCTTAAGTAAAAAACAACACTTATGTAAAAGTTGAACACGACACAGAATAAGATGTATGTGCCTGTAACTGTTACAAGTTGCATGACTGGAAGATGGGACTTATGTTAACAAACATAGGTTATAGAAGGGATTTAAGAAGGTTTAAAATTGTGTTATGTGAGAGTTATTAGAACTCTCAAGGGGGGGACTGTGGGATTACAAATTTAAGAATCTGTTTAAGATCTGCTGATCCTACATCCTGACATAACATCACATGAAATACTAAGGTGAAGTACATTGTATTTAGCATATTAAGGTAAAGATGATGACATCATATGAATGATTCTGTTAAGCAAAGTTTCCAGCAAGAGTTTTCTGCCAGTTCCTGTTCTCTTTATTGTATGTCTAATGAGTCAGATTACTGAGATTCTCACCTTTTGTCTTTAATGGCTCTTGGATGCAACACAGGTCAGTCAAATGGCAGTAGATGGTTTGATGAAGACTTAGCTGGCTGGTGATACGGTGTTTACTGTGCAGGTGAAGGACTGGTGCTGACGATGAAGGGGAACAGAAGATGGATCGGGAAGGACGGATCGGGAAGGACGGATCGGGAAGGACGGATCGGGAAGGACGGATCGGGAAGGACGGATCGGGAAGGACGGATCGGGAAGGACGGATCGGGAAGGACGGATCGGGAAGGACGGATCGGGAAGGACGGATCGGGAAGGACGGATCGGGAAGGAGGTGAGTCAAATGGGTAGAGTCTGTAGAGCTTGTCGTAGACGACACCAGACACTGAAGTGAAGGGATCAGTAGCAGATAAAGGGTGAGTTGACAAGGAAGTGCAGGTGCAGGGAATCAGTGTTCAGGTGATGATCTGCAGCAGGTGTGGTAATGGCTGACTGAGTGCAGGTGGGGACCAGGAGGGATGCTGGGAAATGTAGTGTTGACGGGTACTGAGTTGGTGACTATGACAATAAATATATATACAGCATACATGCAAATATTTCTTAAATATATACATGTATTTGTGTGTATTTAAATATACATAATAATTATACACAGACGGTACACACACATATATTATGTAAAAACAAACTTTTGTTTTGGATGCGAATAATCGCGATTAATCATCTGATAGCCCTAATTTATTTTTCATTATGGTAGGAACACAATCTTTGACTTCCTGTTCGCCTGGGCTCTAAACATTAGATGACACAAAGGCCAAATTCCTGTAGTCATTCTGTAGCAATGCCAATGGGAAGGACCCAAAAATACAGTAATGATGCGTGCCAAAGGGTTGTTGAGCTGCACAGATGAACGATATATGGCTATAAGAAAACACAGTTGGAATACTTATTCTCACTATAAGGACAATTATTAAGAAGTTTAAATGAACAGGAGATGATAACAAATGACCTGGAAAAGACAAGTTTCCCCACTCATATGAGAAGGATGATTTGAGTGACCAGACAGTCTGTAAGAATTGACAGTAAAGTACCTTATCCCTTGCATCCCTATTGCGGTGGATCTTTAAACTATTTAAATGTGAAATTGTCTACTCAAAATATCAGCTGAATGTGTATGCATTCATATCTGTAACATGAATTCTTCTTCAGGATCAGTTCTTCTTAGTGTTGGACAAGGTGCGCCAGGCTTCCCTGCGGGATAATGGCTACCTGCAGGGCCATGTTTTCTCCTTTGCCTCACTGAGCAGAATATGGGCTTCCTTTATGGGCGATCTCCAAACTTGTCTCCACAGGACCAAAGAACTCAAACACTATAAAACAAGCATGGTAAGAAGCAAGCAACTACTGAGACATTCAAACCTAGTAACATGACTAACTGTGTCATCCATGATGTCATTAAACATGACATGAGCCAAGCAGGATTTTACGCATGCGATATGTAAAGAAATGGTGTTGTGATATATTCTAATTTTATGGTATTAGATATGAAATAAAGCTTTAAAACTGGTGAAACAACCAACAATGAAGGTGAAGAGAAACTCCTATGAAAATGACAAAAGCTTCATTATGCCATTTCTCTTGATCCCACTGGAAGCTTGCTTACTCTTTCTTTCTTGTGTGCGGTGATCAAAGAAACTCTTGTTATCAAATTACAAACTGAATATGTAATCATGTAAACATCACAAACGTGAAATTCAGTCACAATTGCAGGTTATGCTTAAACACATAGATGGCCTGTATGATAACAGAGAGTTAATGAAATAAAAAAACAAGACAAATTGCATACATAAAAAGGGTATTAATCCATAATAACATACTGTCTTTCAGGAAAGAGAAATAAACATGCAACGAGAAATCAATCATGCATTCAACAAACCCAGCTAACGGGACCTAAAATGTGTCTCTGTGTGTAGGAAAATTATTAAAACAATTTGAAAACACTGCCATCTATCTAGTGTGAGAAATTGTGCTTTGTCTAAATGTTATAAATGTCTACACTATATAATGTTAAAACTATATAGAAATATTTGACAGAAGGAATTTACAGGTAACTCTGAATATGAATATATACAATTATCAGCAATTATGATTTAATTATTTAATTTCTGTTTATTTTTCAACAAAACTATTTCAAGGTAACTGGTGCATAGATTTAATAGATGATTTAATTTATCTTTATTAAAACATTTTCATTATACAATACAGTTGTTTGCGAGATAGGTGTGTGTGAGAGAGAGGCTGTGAAATGAGCAGTGATAGTGGAAGTGCATGCCGGTTCACATCGTTCCTGCCTCCGCTGGGCTCAAAGCCTCCAGGGACTGAGGCAATTTTTCACATAATTACAGCAAACCTGCCTGACGAGCTCTCTGAGCTCAAAGAGATCAGTGAGTTTCTTTCCACTTGTATGAGGGAGAACCGATTCAAGACCCAAGAGTTTGTTTACTCTGACTTCTCTAATAGCAAAATATTATACAATCTTCTTTAATTTACAAAAAGTAACACCAAGTATTACCATGCTTTTTTGGACATAGTGTACCATTTAAATATGGCAGTCATCCTGTACCATCATATGCCATGATAACACTACAGTGCTTTTTTTTAATGGTTTTGAGGGTGAGAGACAACACACATGAGATTGAAGAACTTGAAACATCTCACAAATTATTGTTGTTTTATTGTATTATTGTCCAACATCAAACATCACAGGGCTTTCTGATCCTGTAGCTCCAACAGCAACACCAAAAGAAATTATGAACTGAGCATTTGTTACAGCATTTAAAGTATCTTAATAATTAATAAATTTAACTTTTTAATTATAAATTACATTTATTTTTTATATTTCATTTTATTTATTATTAATGTTATCAAATAGAACCTTATTGTAAAGTGTTAGCCTCCTAAAAAAATAAATCGCTTTAAAGGGTTAGTTCACCCAAAAATGAAATTTCTGTCTTTAGATACTCACCCTCATGTCGTCCCAAACCCGTAAGACCTTCGTTCATCTTCGGAACACAAATTAAGATATTTTTGATAAAATCCGAGGGTTTCTGAACCACACAAAGGCAGCAATGTCATTGCACCTTTTGAGGTCCAGAAAGGTAGGTAGTAAAGATATTGTTACAGAGCCAGCGTTCGGACGTAAACACGAAATGCTCTTTAGCATGCTTATTTTTATGGCCACTTTACACCTGGTAATGCTGTTTTCTGATTTTCATTAAATTGTTATTAATGCACAAATAAAGTTTATGCTTTATAGAGAAATATATTAATATAGAGCACGGTTTCTCTTGTTTTTCCAAACACAAATATTCATGTCATCGACGTCACTTTATTCATTCTTGAACTTTTGGCTGTATGGCAATGAGCTTGAATATTTAGGACTGCTGTACTGCCTTGAACTTGAATACACAAGTAGGCCTACAGAATGAAGCGTCTGGTGTGCGATACCTGCCTTTTCAAGTTGTCTGTTATTAAAAAAAGCCTCTTAAAAAAAACACAACTTGATCCTAGAGAAAATACCAGTAGTTAACTACAGACTGCTTTCGAATCTCCCTGTCAAAAATTCTAGAAAAGGCAGTATCCTCACAACTGTTTTCCTTCATAGAAAGAAATGGTATTTGCCAGGATTTTCAGGCAGGATTTAGACTGTATCATAGTACTGAGACTGCTCTCATTAGAGTTATAAATTGTTTGCTCTTATCATCTGATTGTGGTATCTCAACGTGATCTCATGAGAATACGTGTGTATTTTTACGTAAATTGTGGTTCTACCACACGTACATTTACTTACGTTTTCATACACACAAAAACGTACAACATTGACGTATTTAGAGGACTAAAACGTAAAAATACTTAAAAATAAAAACGTAAATCATGTAACGTAAAGTGTGAATGTATATGAATTCCCATGTATTAATATTAAAATCGTGGCTTTAATGATTTAATGTTGTTTTTAGTCGAATTTATTGAAAGCGGTTTACTCATCTACTTAATATGAAATATTTCTGTTCGTGATTTTTGCTGCTCGTCTCGGAGGATTGCATAATGTTAAACAAGACTACAATTTAAAACCTTATGAATAAATTTTCTGTAATTGTTTAACCATTTTGTAATATTTAGTTTGCTGTGCGACACAGAAGGCGTTTTCTCCTATGCAGTGACTGACAATACAACCATACACCAAAGCACAACATAAATTCACAAATCACATCAATTTTATTTGTTCGCTGTACTCCCAATCTTTAGAATCCATATGTTTGTAAGGAACAGATCCAAATTCAGCCCTTTATCCATCGATCTTCATTTTGATTCTCAGCAACAGCGACCATCACAGTCAAAGCTCGCGCTCGTTATGATTCAAATTTGAAAGTAGCGCCACCCTCGAGAAGTGTTACGACAAGGTTTACGGCACTGATATCGAACGCTCATTGGTTCTCACCTTCGTCACAGATTACGACATGCCGTGTTTCAGTGGATTGACATTTGAAATGAGTGTCGCGCCTTCACGGAGAGAAGCCGGATTCATCATATTTTCATGGATTAATAAACTAAATTCTGCTCTGTACCCTATAAAAAACTATTACCGCCAGAGAGGACTGTGACTGGAACTCATTATCATTTGAACTAGTTTTGGTACCACTTTTGACATTTTCGCAAAAAAAATAAATTATTGTGATTACGCTTGTTTGTCTGTCATTCTTTTATGTATATTAGTAGGTAGTTTAAAGAAATGGTTAGGGGTAGGTTTAGGGGTAGGTGTAGGATTAGTGGCTCAAAATATCGTTTTAATGTTATATTTTTACTAAAATTGTCATTTTCCTACACATTTCTGCCCATTATGTTTTATTCTTCTAACATTCTGTATAAAATGGGTAGGTTTAGGTTCAGGATGGGGTTTAGGGATCTTACATTTATCTACAAAACGATAAAAGAGAAATTATACATATATCTTTAAGACATGATAAGATTCGTAAATATTTTACGTTTTTTCGCTGTAAAAACGTAAGTATTTTTACGTTTTAGTGCCATAATTACGTCAATATTGTACGTTTTAGCACCTTTCTAAACGTACAAAAATGTACGTTTTGTGTCTTTGAAAGTTACGTATTAATACCTACGTATTAACAATGAGACCTTAGTGCTGCATTTGATACTATCGACCACAACAAGAGGTATCATATCAATCACAAGTTCAGTATATAGTACCGCAAGGCTCAGCACTAGAACCATTGCTTTTCACCCTGTACATGCTACCCTTGGGAGATATCATTAGGAAGCAAGGTTTTCACTGTAATGCTGATGATACTCAGCTCTATATTTCTTACTTATTATGTTTCCTAAAGAAACATACCAAATCAAAAAACCAATAGAATAGCTGGTATAAAAAATTGGATGACTAGTATTTTCCTAATACTAAATAGACAATTTGGGAGCATACATCACGGTTACTGTAAGTCACTGCAGCTGGGCACGCATTGTGGTGGCAGAAAAACAGTAGTAATAAGAGGAAAATGGGCGAAATCCACAGAATAAGAGAAAAAAAAATTCTTGTAATTTTGGATGTCAGAATCGGAATGCAAAGAAGATCGTCTAAATTTTTACAGCATACCATCATCAGAGAAGCTCTTTAAAGCTAAACACAGACTTTAATGTTTTCAAGCCATTAAACAAACAGGCTGGACTGATGGAACCTGCAATGTTTATCCTACTATTAAAGCATGAATTTAGTATAAACAATATATCATAATATTCTACATAATATTCACATAGTTCAAAGAGTGCATAATGTATTAGCCCTACAGTTAAAGCAAGAAATAATATTTAAACCTATAACATTTTACATAGATAACACTTAAACCTATGACATTTTTATCTCACAATTCTGAGAAAGAAAGAAAAAACAGACTTGTGGGATTTAAACTCGGAATTCTGAGGGAAAAGGTAGAATATTGAGTTTATATCTCGCAATTCAGATTTTTCTTCTCAAAATTGTAAGATATAAATTTTGATATACAAATTTATAATATAAATGTATAAATTCGAAATGACCTTTTTGTTCCGTGGCTTCCATAGATTGCATAACTGTCATTTTCTGTCACCAGGTAGGCTCCGGCCACAAAACACATCATTGCTGGTTGCAAGCACCCAAATGGTCTATTCTGCAAAAACAGAGGTTTTAATTATTGGACAAAAAAACATCCGTAATAACCTAGTTCCTATTACATGTAATAACCTAGAATATTGGCTGCACTGTCAAGTCTTTGTCGTCAGTTAGGAACCTGGGTGTGCTCTTTGATAGCAATCTTTCTTTTGAAAGCCATATTTCTAGCAATTTTCCATCTTAAAAATGTATCTAAATTACGATATATGCTCCCATGTCAAATGCAGAAAAGTTAATTAAAGTGTTCATGATCTCAAGGCTAGATTATTGTATTGCTCTACGGGGTGGTTGCCCTGCAGGTTAATAAACAAACTCCAGCTGGTCCAAAATGTAGCAGCAATGTAGTACACAATGACATGACGTACTACGCGTTATAACGTAGGACATAGCGTAGTATGTCATGTCATTGTGTACTACATCAAGGAAGTTAAAGCTTTTTAGACTCGAAGACTTTTTAGACTCGAAGTCGAATGTGTATGGCTGTCAAGCTGGAAGCTCGTTATTTTACTTTATAAAGTTTTAAATAAGGATATTTGTCTTACACAAATGCATAGATTTGCATCAGAGGCCTTTACTAACCCCCCGGAGCCATGTGGAGTATGTTTTATGATCGATGGATGCACTTTTTTGGGCTTCAAAATCTCCAAACCTCCAGTCACTCCCATTAGTGAGCCTGGAAGAGCCAGGATATTTTAAGATATCTCTGATTGTGTTTGGCTGAAAGAAGAAAGTCATATGGCTGTTTATCACTGTAAAGCTGCTTTGAAATAATCTGTATTGTATTAAATCGCTATATAAATAAAGTTGACCCTGAAAGCACCTGAAAGTTGACCCTGCAGCAAAAGCCTCCCACAAGTTCTAAATTTTATGCTGGTAGGAAGTTTGAAATGCAGTCAAATGGTTGACAATAAAAAAAATCACAAATGACTTATGGATAGCAGCTAATGTGCAAGATGATTAGATTTGATTATTTCGAAAATCTGCTACAAGTGTCTTTGAGTTCTTGGGCACCTCTTGCTTAACATCAGATTTGTTAAGCCACAAAGGGATGGAGTCAACACTTATCAACATATAATGTACCTTTGCTGCAAGTCATTTTGAATAAAAGCATCAGTTACGTGACTGCTTGTAACATATTGCCTTGAAAACTTGTGTACTTTATCTTACAGAGACAAGACTACCAAGACACGCTGCAGTTGTTTTGTTTTTTTACAAGCTATTCTAAAAATAAACAGCATTATAATTGTAGTGTGAATGGGATAATGGCCTGAATCCAAAAGCTGTCTATATGTAACATCCAGCGTGTTTTTATTGTGTGCAAACTTGTTTCTCTTTCAGGATTCTGAACGATTGTCACCTGCAGCAAGACTTCACCTGTTTGGTCCCAACAAGAAAGCTTGCCAAGAAAGCTTGTCTTGCCAATTTAAGCTAGCCATAAAAAATTATTTGTCATAACAAGTATGATTTGCATTGAAAGCGTCTCAGTCTTGGCCAAACATATCTATGAAAACAAAAAAGGTCTTTCAAGGGTCATATTTGTTAATGAGAGCTATAGAGGTACAGTCTTCATATTGGGAGTGATTATCTGACAGGCTTTGAAGCGGCAAATGATGGAGGCATGAACCAACCTGTTCATTTCACTCAGATCAATCAACAAAATACATTCAGCATTTTAATGACAAGCATTTGGACAGTATATTTAAATATATTTTTTTTTCTCAACATGTGCTGTAAAATAGTAGACATCTACAAATGTCCTTTCAAAGATTAAACTTCCCTGAAGAAATATTCACTGAAGTAAAAAGTGTGACTGTGACGGGACATTACTGGCACATCAAAACAATTATGAAACAGAAAAAAATGCAGAGAACAGTAAAAAGGCATCATAAAACATCTTAAAACAAATATTGTAATCAAAAAGTTCATCTTCAGAACACAAATGAAGATCTTTTTGATGACAGAATGCTGTCAGATTTCCTTCCATAGACTGCCTTGAAATTTTCTAAAGAGACTCGATCGCTTTATATGATGATGAACAGATTTAATTTAGGTTTTTACTCGCATATAAACATTGATCAGCGGACATAAGCAAAAGCTCAACCTAACCTGTATGACACACAAGAACAAACCTCTTCTGGAACCTCAAATGTGATGTGTAACCAATGAGGTTCATTTTCATGTGTTACACATCACGTTTAGGCTTCTGCAAGAGGTTTGTTCTCGTGCATCATTCAGGTTGAAGGCAGTCTATGGAAGGAAATCTGACATTCTTTCATTAAAAAGATCTTCATTTGTGTTCTGAAGATGAACAAAAGTCTTATGGGTTTGGAACGACATGAGGGTGAGTAATTAATGACAGAATTTTCATTTTGGGGTGAACTAACCCTTTAAATTACAAATTCAAATAGGCAAGTAAACATCCCTTTATGTTCAACAGAAGAAAAAAGGTAATATTTCCAATATCTAAATATATTTTTGATATAAAAAGCATATAAGCAAGCTATAAGCATTTATAGAGTATATACTTTTTTAACGAAGTAACCTCCAACTGTATATGAGAACATATTGTTTTATTTTAGAAAATAATTTGGAATGTTAAAAAGGTTTTTAAATAGATTTTTTTAAATAACCAGACTATCGATGCCATGTCATCAGTGTGTAAAATATGGGCTATTCCACTGTGCTTTTCTCATTTATATGTAATCTTACAGACGAATATATATTCAAAGATAACTACTATCTTAAGTAAGTCATTAAAGAACTGTTTTCTGCTAAAAGCTGAATAAGACTATAAAGTCCAATACTTTGGTGGGTTGCCCAGCCCAACATTAGTGTCTTGATTACCTCGAGACAATTGCCTGAAAAAGACAATGGTCTGCTGATGTTTCAGATGGTTCCTCTATAGGAGGCACCTGTGGTTAATTAATGTCTTTATGGCACATCTCCTTTGCAGCAGCTCCATTCATATGCTGTTAGACTCCTCCCTGTCTTCACTGGTTTTCTGGATTCTTCTGTCTTTAATGTAATGGGAGATTCAGTCTTTAGAAAGTCTCTCATTTACAAAGGAGTGTTATGACACCAGTTACAGCACAGAATGCCAGTGTGCTACTTTCTTTTCCCAAGACAGATAGCAGTGATGGTGTTCACTTTCCTCTCCGAAACGCAGCTTGAAAAGACTCCTTTGACACCTTCCCACATTCAATGACTGGCTAATACCACTGACAGCTCCCTCAAATGGAAAAGATTGCTTCTGTGAGCCAGGAGAAACCCTGATAGAGCACAACAGAAGACAATATCCTCTCCAAGTAAATTTGTCTCTGTCTGTCTCTGCCTTTAGACACTGTTGTACAGCACAACCATCTCACTAACTTGAGCATTTAAGGAGTCAGTTAGTGTGAAACTGGCTGCCTGTGAGTTCAGGTTAATATTCATCAGTGCTGTATCACCAGGGTATCTGTCTTTTTGGTGAGATACAAAGGCTTTTCTCTTTTTCCCATTATGTCTTTTGTTACATCAAATTTGACTCATTAACATTCCTATTCTTCAGCTGTGCTACATCGACACTGAGCAGGACCTTTGACCTTATTCTGAACTCTTGCTAAAAGAGGTCATATAAAGTCACTGAATAGAGGTTTTGAACTATTGATCATTTGAACTTCTTTTTATCATCACAATTAAATTTTACACTCAATTTCAGTTTTTTTTTTTTTTCCCCCCCATTTTCAATTTCATACTTTATTAGGGTTAGGGTTTTATTTTAAATTCTTAACTGAGTCCAAATTTTCACTAATCTCCACCAAAATCAGCACAGACCTTCAGTCTGTTCTGAATTTGTAAAGAAATATATACTATATAGCAAATCTTGACTGAATGACTATCATTGCACAGCTCTACATAAAGTCTTATATTATCTTATAATATTATATTAAATTATATTAAATAATTTATTATATCTTTTCATGTGACAACACTGAAGAAATGACACTTTGCTACAATGTAAAGTAGTGAGTGTACAGCTTGTATAACAGTGTAAATTTGCTGTCCCCTCAAAGTAACTCAACACACAGGCATTAATGTCTAAACTGCTGGCCACAAAAGTGAGTACACCCCTAAGTAAAAATGTCCAAATTAGGCCCAATTAGCCATTTTCTCTCCCCTGTGTCATGTGACTCGTTCGTGTTACAAGGTCTCAGGTGTGAATGGGGAGCAGGTGTGTTAAATTTGGTGTTATCGCTCTCACTCTCTCATACTGGTCACTGGAAGTTCAACATGGCAAAGAACTCTCTGAGGATCTGAAAAAGAATTGTTGCTCTACATAAAGATGGCGTAGGCTATAAGAAGATTGCCAAGACCCTGAAACTGAGCTGCAGCACGGTGGCCAAGACCATACAGCGGTTTAACAGGACAGGTTCCATTTAGAACAGGCCTCGCCATGGTCGACCAAAGAAGTTGAGTGCACGTGCTCAGCATCATATCCAGAGGTTGTGTTTGGGAAATTGACGTATGAGTGCTGCCAGCATTGCTGCAGAGGTTGAAGGGGTGGGGGGTCAGCCTGTCAGTGCTCAGACCATACGCCACACACTGCATCAAATTGGTCTGCATGGCTGTCGACCCAGAAGGAAGCCTCTTCTAAAGATGATGCACAAAAAAGCCCGCAAACAGTTTGCTGAAGACAAGCAGACTAAGGACATGGATTACTGGAACCATGTCCTGTGGTCTGATGAGACCAAGATAAACTTATTTGGTTCAGATGGTGTCAAGCGTGTGTGGCGGCAACCAGGTGAGGAGTACAAAGACAAGAGTGTCTTGCCTACAGTCAAGCATGGTGGTGGGAGTGTCATGGTCTGGGGCTGCATGAGTGCTGCCAGCACTGGGAAGCTACAGTTCATTGAGGGAACCATGAATGCCAACATGTACTGTGACATACTGAAGCAGAGCATGATCCCCTCCCTTCGGAGACTGGGCCGCAGGGCAGTATTCCAACATGATAACGACCCCAAACACACCTCCAAAACGACCACTGCCTTGCTAAAGAAGCTGAGGGTACCTAAACCCTATTGAGCATCTGTGGGGCATCCTCAAACGGAAGGTGGAGGAGCGCAAGGTCTCTAACATCCACCAGCTCCGTGATGTCGTCATGGAGGAGTGGAAGAGGACTCCAGTGGCAACCTGTGAAGCTCTGGTGAACTCTATGCCCAAGAGGGTTAAGGCAGTGCTGGAAAATAATGGTGGCCACACAAAACATTGACACTTTGGGCCCAATTTGGACATTTTCACTTAGGGGTGTACTCACTTTTGTGGCCAGCAGGTTTAGACATTAATGGCTGTGTGTTGAGTTATTTTGAGGGGACAGCAAATTTACACTGTTATACAAGCTGTACACACTACTTTACATTGTAGCAAAGTGTCATTTCTTCAGTGTTGTCACATGAAAAGATATAATAAAATATTTACAAAAATGTGAGGGGTGTACTCACTTCTGTGAGATAATGTCTATGTATATAAAGTCAAATATCATATCTAACTTTATCAGCAGCATACATAAAGTACACTAACGTAAAGTGATATAAATGTCAAAAGCCTGATTTATTTATTTTATTGTGAAATGTAACTATATTATCACCCAGTTCAGTAAAGTTGGATATAAGTACATCACACTCTATCCACATACATACAGTACACTCACGCAGGGCGAAATATATGCACCAATGCTACATTTTCTACATATTGTAATCATTATATTCACAATAACATAATGCAATTATTGCCTAAAATTAACTGTGTGATTTGTATATGTACATTTCTGAAATACATTACTTGGACACAGTCACCTCTGATAACAGATCCCTCTAAATTGTAATGTAAACATGCATTTTCTGTAAAGCTGGCCAAAAATCCTGTAGTCTTTCATTGAAATTGGTAACTCCTCCGAGAGCTTTCAAGCTCCATCAAACTTGGCAGAGTGACTGCTCTGATTTACTACTAACTGATCAGACTTACAAATTTTTTTCAGAAGAGTTTTAAAAGTCTCCATAATTCTTTGATTAGCTTTAATGCTTTCTATAGCAGTAGTTCTCTGTGTCATATAAAGGAGACATCAATAAAGTAGAGAGTTATGCTGCTCCATGACCAGCAGTGAAAATGCTTTTAAAGTTTTCAAAATACGTACCAGGTATACAAAACGTTTAAACCTTTTAAAAATTTTACCTTCAGACAAGCTTTTGTAAAGTACAAACCCCATTTCCAGAAAAGTTGGGACATTTTATAAAACGCAATAAAAACCACAGTCTGTGATTTGTTGATTCTCTTGAACCTTTTTTTTTAACTGACAAAAATACAAAGAAAAGATTTCCAATGTTTTCACTGACCAACATAATTGTATTTTGTGAATATATACAAATTATAATTATAATAATTTTGATGGCTGCAATACACTCCAAAAAAGTTGGGACAGAAGCAAAATAAAAGTGAAAAGATTATATAATATCCAAGTTAAACTCTTTTTAAACAGTCCACAGTTAGCAGGTGAATTGGTAATAGGTGAGGGTATCGTGTTTGGGTGTAAAAGAGCTTCTCAGTCTTTGCAAGAAAAGATGAGTCATGGCTCACCACTTTGTGCCAAATGTCATGAGAGAACTGTCAAACAATTAAAAAATCACATTTCTCAATGCAAGACTGCAAAAAATTTACGTCTTTCACCATCTACCATACATAATATTGTAAAAAGATTCAGGGAATCAAGAGAAATCTCAGTCTGTATAGGGCAAGGTAGGACACCTCAGTTGAATGCGCATGACCTTTGAGCCCTCAGATGGCATTGCGTTAGAAACCGTCACGCTAATGTGTTAAATACAGCCACATGGACTCTGGAGTACTTTGGAAAACAGTTGTCACTTAACAGTCTAATGCTGCATCAAGAAATGCAACTCAAATCTCTGTTACACAAGGAGAAAGCTATACATTGATTCTATGCAGAGATGCGGCTGAGTTCTCTGGGCCCAAGCTCATCTCAGTCTAAAAGACAGTGGAAATGTGTGATGTGGTCAGATGAGACATTGTTTCAACTTGCTTTTGGAAAAAATGGACATCGAGTTCTCAGTCCCAAAGACAAAAGGGACCATACAGACTTTCATCAGCAACAGATGCAAAAGAAAATATCTGTAATGGTATGGGGGTGCATCACTGCAAACGGCATGGGTGACTTGCATTTGTGTGAAGGTACCATTGACATGGAGGCATATATTTGAATTGTACAGAGACATAAACTGGGTAGCAAGACAAAGCCAGGCCTCATTCTGCATGTGATACATCAGAGTGGTTCCTAGACACTCTACACCACAGAGTGGATGTGCCTGACTGCCTGCCTGCAGTCCAGATCTGACTCTAATTGAAAATGTATGGCCCATCATGAAAAGGAGAATCAGACAAAGATGACGACAGACTGTTTTGCAGATGTCTTGTATCAGGCAAGATTAGGTAAAAATTCCACTTGCAAAACTGCAACAATTAAGTATCCTCAATTCCCAAATGATTAAAAATTGTAATTAAAAGGAAAGGTGATGTGACACAGTGGTAAACATGGTTCTGTCCCAACTTTTTTGGAGTGTGTTGCAACCATCAAAATCAAAATTTGTTTATACTTACAAAATACAATAAAGTTGTTCAGTGAAAACATTGGAAATCTTTTCTTTGTACTTTTGTCAGTTAAATACAGGTTCAAAATGTCCTAACTTTTCTGGAAATTGGGTTTGTAGTGCATGAAAATTAATAATGAAAATTCACCCTATCTATTTTGTAAATGTATGCATTTGATTGTTACGGAGCCCTGCACATGACATGCGGACAAAAGTCATGGCCATGAATTAAGAATTTGTAAGAATTTAGTAAATCGTGGCCACGGTGTATTAATTCATTCCTTCATTGTGATTTAACTAAGTGAACAAATTATATCAACATGGCCACGATTTAGTAAAACGAGAAAACAAATTGTTATATCGTGCACACAATTTACGGGAAAGAAAACAGGAACAAATTAGTGAAACATGACGTATTAGTAAGTCGTGGAAACCAAATGTTAATTTGTGGCCACGATATACATATTTTTTCCTGCATGTCATGTATGGGGCTCTGTATATTGTGAGCATGCCTACAGTATGTTTTCTTTTTTTGACCTTAGCTGCTGTGCGGTGGGCGTTCTGGCGCAATATGTTTGCCGTAGCATCATCCAGGTGGATGCTGCACATTGGTGGTGGTTGAGGAGATTCCCCCTTCAATATGCAAAGCGCTTTGAGTGCCCAGAAAAGCGCTATATAAATGTAAGGAATTATTATTATTATTATTATTATTATTATGTTTGTAATCACAATGTCTTTAAGTCGATTTTCGGGTAAAAATGACAGACTTCTCTCTGGTGACCAGGGGTGGAAAGAGTACTGAAAAAATATACTCAAGTAAAAGTACCATTACTTTAAAAAAAAATGTAGTGTGAGTAGAGTAAAAAGTACTTGTCCAAAAAACTACTTGAGTAAGAGTATAGCTTATTTAAAAGTTCTTGAGTAGTGAGTATTGACCTGTGGTTTAAAAATGTAGAAAACCGTGTACTTTTTTTTTTTTTTTTTTTGTCAGGAAGAATGAAGAAAATCCTCCAACAGTTTTAATTTTGACTGTCAACTTTTTAAAATACATCAAAATAACATGGAAAGACTATTACAGAGATGAAAAGAAAAGTTATTTTCCGTACATTCTTCATCATTTTAAATCATAATGTATGAAAAAAATAGATTTAAAATCAGTAAGGCCTTAATGAACACTGAGCGAACTATTGTTGAACACAAAATATCAATGTTCAGAACAGTGCAAAGAATACAAAACCTCTAGAAATGAGAGTTCAGCATCACACACTAGAGATGGGTTACAAACTGTGCCAGTTTTAGTGTTTTGGGATAATGAAATGAGAATCACTAATATTAGTGATTACAAACAAACAGTTAACCTCACCCAATGCACTGAAATAGGCAAAGATAGTGAGCTAACACTAATAATTGCAATGCAATTTCATTCCACTGAATATGTTACAATATAAAGGTAAATGCACATTGTTCTTCAATCTTGTAAACCTGCCTCTGCACAATCCACAGCAAGCTCGCTTTAATTGTTTAGTGCCACACACACATTTCAACATCCAATCAACAGCCGATGCACAGAACCAAGATTTTTATCTTTTTCAATAATCCATTACACTCAATTGTACGTCACAATAATGGAAGAAAAAATCTGTTCCCACTTCTGTTTCACTGTGACTTTAAAAGTTATATAAAGGAAACTATGAGCTTACTATCATACATGTAGAGCAAATTCAAAATTCAATTCAGTGCACTTGAAAAAGAGTTACCGCAGGAATCATATACCCAACCATCTCTGCAGATGTTTCTTACAGTGAGCTCCTCATGAAAACATAGACATGAGTGAGCCATGTCCTCCAGGCACTGTAACATACAGCCTTTCTCAGCTTTCACTCTTATATCTGTCTGGGCCTGTTCTGAATGTATCATTGCAGAAAGCCATGAAATAATTTGAGATGATACTGCCAGTTTAAATGACTAAAGAATGCCATCATAGTCATTATGACATCAATCTTTCCTCTAACTCACATTTACTTCAAACAAAAAAGAGAGAGACAGAAAAAGTAGGGAGGGAATCTGTAAACATTCTGTGTATGGTGAAAACTAACATGACATAAGAACACAGTTTGTCTATAAAAACATATGCATTTCACATTGATTTGTGGATGTTTGTCCACCTGTTCTGCTATAGCAGGATACTTACAATAATCAGTGACGATGATGGGTATCCTTTGAAATTGTAATCTACAAATGTATTTCTTAATGTACAGTTGGAAAGTTTAATCTTACTGAAGTGTATTTACTTTTTTACACAACTGCATAGTTTTTCAGAGTTATGTTGTATAGGACGGGAATCTTCAACTTCAGTCTAGAAGTGTATTATTCCAATCCAGCTGATTTTCACAAGATTTAGTTTGTAGTCAGACTCTTTGGCACATTTGCAAATTATATAAAATTCAAAATAAAGTATTGGTAAAACTCTCTAGTAAATGATATTTACCATCAGAGCATTGTCGGATGCCTGAACATTCTAATCATGTGAAAGTGGTGAGACTAGAGATCATATATACAAAATAAATGAATCCAAAGACAGAGACAGAGAAATAATTATATATGGTCATTAAACCATTGCTAAAACAACATCTAATGATGGCCTAAGACTTTTGCACAATACTGTATATCTCATGAACAGTCATTGTTGAAGGAGAGAAAAGAGCGAGTAGTGGCATAAATCCTACCTGATGAAACCAAAATGTGACTTCTGTGTATTAATGTTTATGATCCTGAAGAGCACACTGAGATTGTTCAGTACTGGAGCTAAACTGTCACAGGCCAGGGCTAGAGTTAAAGGGATAGTTCATTCAAAAATAAAAAAAAATTCTATCCTCATTTACTCACCCTCAAGTTGTTCTAAACCTGTATGGGTAACCATTAGGGTAACCAAACAGTTGCTGGTCCCCACTGACTTTCAGAGTATGAAAAAAATATATATTATGGAAGTCAATGGGGACCAGAAAATGTCAAAATATCTTTTTTTGTGTTCAAAAGAAGAAACTCATACAGGTTTAAAACAACTTGAGGGTGAGTAAATGAGGACAGATTTTTTTTTTTTTTTTTGGATGAACTATCCATTTAAAGAGCCCCGGTGTAAGATCTTTTTTGATTCTTTACAGATTAGAGAATTCTTATTTGTTCCTATAGGATTTGGCTTTTTTTTTTTTTTTTAATTTATGCCATTAGCAATACAGTCTGTAGTACTGCAAATTTTAATGGGACAAATTTAAAGTAATCTGTGGGATTTTTTTTTACTTGTATTTCATTGTAGAAATTATTAAAATTAGTATTTATCTTTCACCATATTAGCTATGTGCAATCGGTGCTACCAAAGCAAAAAGTTAAACAAGTCCCGTTTTTCTGTATATTAAAGCACTGTTGACACAGTAAACATGTCTTTAATTTAACAACAGTAGACGTTGTGCTGTTGTCACAACATTGTTGATCTGCACATGTGGTCATTAAGCCAGAGGACATAAAAGACACAGTAGGTTCAAAGAGAAATATTCATCACCATTTGCTACCACTAATATGCTAGCCTTGAGATCAGCAATGATTTGCTTCATAAGAATATCTAAAAGATATGGAGAACAGCGTGTGTTATTGACTGATCACACAAGCTGTTCTGCTTTTATACACTTTAATAAGTGGAAATTTTATACTCTGTATTTGTACACTTTATACATTGTAAAAAGGGAAATGTGCTGTTGTTATCTGTTATCTGATTAGACCATTGAAGATTTTTGTTGGTGTAACCTTAAGTAGCAGGTCATGCTAAATAATATTTTATGTGTACTCAACCAAATATGAACAAATATTCTGATTTATTCAGTCACATTAGATAATATTTTATGACCTATTAAGAAATAAAACCAGTTTCCTTTAGGTCATCATTCAAAAATGTCAATTAAATATGCATATGAAATATGCATATGAAAAGTGTTCATGTGTCTGATTTATGCAATAAGAAGCATGGCTTTCTCAATGTTAACGTTGGGTTTGAATATCTCTCAGCATTGAGGTTATGTGTGTTTTCCACATGGCGATTTATCAGACATGTGAAGTTCATAGTAATCGTTTCTCAAATGCCATTAAAGGTGGAGGGGCATATGAGGGACCACCATACCCCACACAGCAAAGATGAAAAAGTATCATATGGGACCCTACGATTAGTATGAATCCCAGAACACATGCAGGAATTTATGCATGATCTTCAAAGGCAATTGTTACTTAGGTTCACTCACAAATCCATCTCCCCATATCTCAAACGGTCTTGCGAAATACAGACCTAAAGGGAAGTTGTTGTTTTTTTTTAACAATATCAGCTTGCCTGAGAGCTGCAACTTTACAAGTCTAATCTAAGTGTCTAGTAATGTTCCCTGTGGGGTTTCTGAAGCTTTGAACCTTTTGGAAAGGTTACAGGCAAACAAAAACTGTCAAAAACAACAGTTCATATCCCATAACATAATATAGAGGCGCAGACGTGTTGCTGGAGAAAACAGCTCCTATGAAATCGCACTTTAGAAGTCAAACTCACACTTATTCTTTTCCACATGTATGAAAACCAGAGAAAGATTGCCTTGCAATTTGCAGAGCTCTTCTAAGGTGCATGTGCATGTCTCAACCAGATGAAAAACAAACGTATGACTGATGGAATTATGTGTTGGGTGATTTATAGACAGGCAGCGGGTGCAAAACACACGTTTCTTCCACCTCTTCACTACATGCTATTACTGCTGTTATTATTATCTTAGACTACTGATAGTTTGTGGTTTTTACCCTCAATTTGACTGAAAAATTGTGAGATTAACATTGTTTGTTCAATATAATCAACAAGGACTGTCAAGCATTGTGGAAAATCAAGCATTGTGGAAAAGCATATCTGTTTAAAATTCAATTCTGTTCTCTGTCTCTGCTAAAAAAGCAGGTATGTTTTGAATGGGATGCTGGTTGCTGGTTTGCTGGTCTCCAACATGGGAAGAGGGAGCACTGGTGGACCAGCTAGACCAGCACTAGACCAGCTCTAACCAGCATAAACCAGCCTGGACCAATTCATGCTGGTTTATACTGGATTTTTCAGCAGGGGTCCCTGTGGTCCAATGACGTAGCATGATCAGAGCGTATACCAAATAAAATTTCACAGAACATTCTAGAATATGTGGCCTCTAGAGTGAAGATGCAAAACTTTCATAGCAGGATATTACAACTTAATTTAGTGAGGATCTTAAGATGTTTCAGTGTCTCAATGTGTTAACATCCTTAGAGATGGCAAGATGCCAGTCTGTCTGAGATTTCAATATGAACTCAAAATTTCTCATCAAATTCACAAAATATCAGTGAGTTCTGAACTATGCTATTCACATTAATTTTATATTTCTATACTCTGATATTTACTTCTGACTTGTTTATGCATTAAAAAAAAGTTTCCAAAGACCAAATGCCCTTCTGAAAATACAATAGGCTCTATCTATCTATCTATCTATCTATCTATCTATCTATCTATCTATCTATCTGTCTGTCTGTCTGGCTTAATTCACTATGACCTTGAAAGTAATGCTTTGTACCTCCTTCCTCTGTGTGTATATGTTTGTCTGAATCTGAATGCTATCACACATCAGCACTAATGGGCAAGCTGACTTACCCTGATTGACTGGCTGACATTTTGCAGCAGGCGATGGAGTTGTTTAGCAACTAGTAGCAAAGGTCTGAATGAAAGAAATGTCAGCGTCATCAATCACCTGACAACTCCAGCTCTGCCCACTTAAGCAAGTCATCACTATAACACTCACTGTGCTCATCAATTACACAAAGAGCCCGGAATTACTGACCAAAACTGAGCATTTGTACATATCACTGTTGTGTAATGTTTATTCAGCCTGAATTCCTTACAAGCAGTTTCACACATGCTAAGACACATGAGGTACACTAACACTACTAGCCTTTTTACATATTCTGAAGGAAATGTGAGTGGTGCTTGTCTATGCAAAAACTACTAACCTTTTTACATATTCTGAAGGAAATGTGAGTGGTGCTTGTCTGTGCAAAACTTGTGTTGTGCGATGTTAGGGTGTTTTATGTGATTTGTATGCGTTTGCTAAAGTGTTTTAGTGCATTGCAGTTGCCAAGGTTTTGGCTGATGCTTACTGGCCCAAGTCAAAAGAGCCCAAACCTCTACTCTACGCTTCTGTCTGTAATATTTATTACTCTATATATGAATACTGTCCCAAATTGTTTGCCCATTTTAACATCCACCATCACTTAAATCACTTAAAAATTAATAGCACACCTCTCTTCAACACACTAATATTCAATACTTAGGACTATGGGTTTGCTCAAATCACTAAGCTTGAGTAAGAGCAATAGTAACAGTGATGATTGCATTACAACACAAATAATAATATCACCATATTTGCATGATTAGATCTAAGTTTGATTTTAATAATTAACATCCACATTCCAACTTTGTCACCCACAAATTAAAATGACTACATAATGCAACTGGAATGCACTGAATTTTCAGAAATTACAAAGTATAAATAAAACATTCATATAAAAATAGTCTTTCACAAAATATACTCTCTTACCGATATTTTCAGTCTGGATTTATCACTATACCAGTTACGAAAAAGCTTGTGGTCAGTAGTTTCTTAATATTACAGCAAATGTGATTATTCCAGACTAGCAGCATACAGGAAATCCCCCCCCCCCCCCCCCTCCAATTTCTCATGAATTACAGTTCTTAACTTTTTTTTTTTTTATAAATAAATAAAATCAGTTTGGAAGAATTTAACAACAGAGCATAAAAATGTTCGCCCACATTTTCAGCAACCTTGGTTCCAGAAGTAGTTTTCCCATTCATTTTCTTCAAAAAGGCATTCAGATTCATGAACCAAACCAACCAGATCAAAAAGAATCACAACATCACAAATTTGAAGTGTGTGTGTATATATATATATATTCTGACTTTATAACACAATTGCGCCTTAATATCACACAGTTCTGACTTTATTACTCGCAATTGCGACTTATATCTTGCAATTCTGAGAAAAAAAGTCAGAATAGTGAGATTTGCAAATTGCAACTTGCAATTGTGAGAAAAAAAAAGTGGTGGAAACTAGCTTCAATAATAAAGTGTAGGTCTTTTGGCAAAAATTTGGCAGTTAATTCACTTTCACTAGTAGCTTCTACAGAAGCATATTTTGCATGACAACATCAACACTCATGGTATGTCTGTTTTGAAAGGTCATACTTTATCAGAGAAGATGAATAGGATTTACTTCTGGAACCCTGCTGTTGTGCTCTATTGGAATATTTGTTCCATAATTTCCATTGCATGCCTGCAAGATGTCCATGTCCCATTAAGCTCCATTGGTAAAATCAAGGTGCAGGTAGTTGTTATCAGTCTTACAGCAGGTCGAAGACAAGAGAGCCTTATTTGAATCCAGATAGCTTCAGGATCCTTCAGCCCCGAGTCACGCTCTATATTTAATGAAGAAAACAGGTAAAACTGTGTGGCATCAGAAGTAGAGCAATTTACACTTTTCAGTTCCTTCTCACAATGAATTCTTTCTCCAGAATTCTTGATGATCGTCCATTAAAGTTAAGGAAGCATGTCTAAAGTAAGGTCTTGTGCAAAAGAACAATTGCCACCTGATTGAGTCATCTTTTAAGTTCAGGGCGAAAGACCCTGTCAAAAACTAGGCAGAAGGTCAAACAGTCATTGCTCATTTACACGTGTACACCTCTGTCCTCTCGCTACAAGTGTTGCATTTGACATAACAGCACCAAAAAAACTTGCAATTGCACTGCCACACACGTGAATACTGATGCGTGTTGTATCCTCGGCCGCAGCACATGAGGTCGCAGCCGTTGGGATGGTGCATCAGCGTCTTATTGCAAACGCGCCCCTGAGTCCCAATGCTGCCGGTCACGGGATCAGCTTCGCAGTAGTTGGGCGATTTCTCGATATACACCAGATCTGTGTCCATGGGCTTGCGGTACGAGTAGGGCTTTTTGATCTTGAGAAAAGTGGGTCGTTTGTGGCGCGTGGCTTTCACTGGCTCCACGTGGACAGCATTGATGTATTTGTCTTTGAGGATGTAGCCGAGCTCACGGAACTTGGGGAGGGTCATCCAGCAGGTTCTGGTGGTGCATGATCCAGACACACCATGACATTTACACTCCAGCCGCATATTCCTTTCTAGGACCTGGGTCGAGCAAAATATGAGTGCAATGAGTGCAAAAAATGAGTGCTTTAATTAAGTAAATTCCTCATTATTCAATATAAATACACCACATATTGTCAACACACTCAAATATGATATGTAAAATTTGAATCATACAAATACACCTACATCAACATTTGTGTGCTTGCAATGTCATTTCATGTTGACGTTTTGTTTGAAATTTAGTATTCAGACTAAAAAGGTTTGCTTAAGCAGGTAACAAATCCTCAATAATATGAAAACATGAAGCTGTCGGTACACTTACACAAGGCATAGAACTAGAATTTGCTACTGCTGCTGCAAAAGTGCTCTAAACATTTTTACCCCTTTACCATGTAGTTGCTAGGGCTACGTAAAGAAAGCTGTGTGACCACTGAGTGCCCAGCATCATCCGGGTAACTGAAGTGCACTTCTTCTGGTAACACTTATAGTCTACTTTAGACATTCTACTAACTATAAGTAACATTGCAACTACATGTCAACTTGCAGTCATTAGAGTATTTTTGTAAGTTCTTAAATTGGAATGTAAACTCCACACTAGAGGCTTAACTACCTAGCTAGTTTGTAGCTAAGTCTGTACTTTTTTCAGTTGCACCATTTGTTCTTAAAGCAGGACGCAGCTAGTAGGTCTTAAACTCTCCATAATATAATGTGTCCTCTCATAAGATGAGATTTACCCTCAATGATCCAATAGCAGCATTCAAGGAAATGAGCAGAAGTTTTGTTGAAATGCTTTGAAGTTTAGTCTTGATTCTAACTTATTTTGCTTTACCAGAAAAATTTTTCCATTGAAATATGGTACTACTTAATAATGAATAACATAATAGGCATATAACATTCAACTGTATTTGAAGTAAATAAGGATCAATAAATACTGATTCAACTCTGATACAAAAAAAAAAAAAAAATTAAATAAAAATAAATAAATAAATTTGACATGCACAATATACGGCACTGCAAACAAAGACACTGTTTTGGTCGGGTTCGTGTTAGGTTACACTTAATTTTGATAGTCCACTTTGGACATTCTATTAATTATAACTTTGCAACTACATGTCAACTAACTAATAAGCTGACATGTAGTTGCGACCTTACTTATAGTCAGTAGAATTTCTGTTGGAGGAGCATCAAAATAAAGAGTTAACAGATATTAAGCAGACAGTCTACTAATACTCTAATAAGAGTGAGTTGACATGTAGTTGCAAAGTTACTTATAGTTAGTAGAATGTCTAAAGTGGACTACAGAAATAAAGAGCTACCAAGTAATTTATTCAGATAATGTTCTCTCTCTTAAAATGTAAATGTCAACATTATCAGATATGTCTAAAGGATTGAAGTCTGTCAAGAAAAAACAAAAACTTTTCAAAACAAGATGCAGTTCACTCTATCTAATATTTTATTCCAACCTTTGCTCCTGGTCAGAGGCTTCAGTAAATATTTCGATTTACATTTCAATTACGTTTAATGGTGCAACAGAATATTTAATAGTGCCTAAGTAATTTAGTGCCCCTTTATGTCAAAACTAGTGTAACTGTGTAACTTGCAGCAGGTGCAATCGGCTCCTGGTCTTGGAGTCTCTACTAAAATGAGCTGACCTGAATCAGCTGTATTTGATAAGGATGAGTTTGTTGCCTTCAGGAACAGGGTTGGGAAACACTGTCCTTGAGTCTTCTGTATGCTTGCTAATGCAATACTAGGTATTTGCTATAGTGTGTTCTGGATGGTTGCTTAGTGGTTGCTAGGGTGTTCTCTGCTAGATGGCTGCTCAAAGTGTTCACTCCCAATTCTCTATTCTGTTCTCAAAAATGGCTTGGGTTCTTTCTTCAATGTCTAAGGGATTATTTTGCCCATTTTATCGTCTAATAAGTAAAAAGTATAAGGATTATTTCACGCTCACAGCACAAATAGTGTGGGACAAGTTAGTTGGTTTAATATTTAGGGTTACTTGATTAAATTACAAACCCTGTATGAGCAAAAGTGAGGTTTCACTTAGCAAACTGATATTAGTTTTTTTTTTCTCCACAACATACCAACGGAAATAACATCACTCAAAATGGCCTTACTTATCGCACATCATCTCAGCGACTAATACCAAGACCTTTTGCTGTCTGTTCTTCAAAGATGGGCACCATGAGCCAATGTCATTACATTAGCTGGCATAAATTAAGAATGGGAGGGGGCATTCAAACAGAGCACTCTTTTAGTTTGCTCAAGACAAAACCTGCAGCTAGAATGATCCTGCAAGGCTAGTCAGTTCACTAAGAGGCAATTTAGCTGCTCAGATAAGACAGTATGAACGCAGTCCTACAGAAAAGCCTCCTTCAACTAGCTGCACAATGTCAGCGTGGAGGCCCGGGGTGAATGATTAGAAGTGTTGGTGCCATGAATTAGCTCTCTGTGACCAAAGGTGGAACAAGCTAGACATAAGATGGAAGCTTCTTTACCCCTCATTAAGCTTGACTGGGAGAGCATGAGCGATTCGTCTCTCTTTGGCCGACAGGGCAAAGAAAACAGGTCACCTAAAAATGAAAATGCTATATGATAAATGCAATTTTTGTCAAACTGTAATTAACAGCATTGACATTATTGATGTTTGGTCGTGCGACATACGAGAACCAATGACGACTGATTTTACTGATGTCCATAAGCTTCAGAAGGCTTGGAATATAGTGCATGCATCATAATGACTATTTCTGTGGTATTTTATTGTCCTTTCTGCAGTTTTTTGCAGTTTCTATTCCTTTATCATGACAACATAAAAAGATGGCTTGCTGTGCAATTTTAATAAAATTGCAAAACAAGATGCATGGTTTTGACATGGGATTCAGCTATCACCCCTTGTGAAAAAGAAGTGCACTTTTAAAAGCATACTTTTAAAAAGAGTCCTTATTATGGAAATAATATTAGTTAAAAAATACCTTAAAGTGACAACTCAATGATTTCAGAGACTTAACTGCATGTCATTTACAATTAAATGAACATGTATTATAGTTTACATTTAAATGCAAATAGCTGAACTTTAGAGAGAATTTTTCACCCACTTAAATACTACTTAAGTGTTTAGCATCTTTATATGTAATTTCATAATAATATTGTCTTTGAAATATGGTTAAAATGTACAAGTGGCAAATTAATGTATACTTTAATGTTATTTCTATTAAAACTTGTATTCATGTATTTAAATATATTTGTAATTACACATTTGTAATGAAGTTGCAATTTAGTACACTTAAAATATATTTAACTTTAAAAATAATGTAAAATAACACTCAACAGTTAAAATTATAGTTAAGCACATTATATCAGTCAACACATCACAATATGTGTACTTTGTTAAAGAATGACAAAAGATTATTAAAACATGTACAGTTTTTTAAAGATATACTTTTAAGATTTGAAGTACACTAAAAGTGCACATTTAATACAATTTCCCAAGGGACTGTATCCCTTATTCCACATCAAAGACAACATACAAATGTCTGAACACTATATGTGGAAAAAAGCATAGCCTCTAAATGCAAGTGAAAGTGAAAAAGCCTTTTAGGAAAAAACACAGTATCAAAGATGAAGAGTTTCCATCAAAGGTAGAGATAGGGGATACTGGTGTAATCCAGTGTCTATTTAACTGAGCAGAAAATAGGAGTGGTTTTGTACAGAGCTCGGTGTGTTGGAGCTCATCTGATTTGTAATCAAACTCTAGCACTTATACTGCTCTTTCCCCTAAAAGCTTCCTATTATTGCTGTGCCAGTTGAGTCTTGGCTTTGGTGCTGGATTGTTGACGGCTGCAAACCGCAGTGCCATAGTTACTGAATCCTTCCCTGTGCTTGACTTTCACTTGATCCGTTCAGTGTAACCAAAACATCACTTCACTGATAGATAATACCTCTTAAAGGAATAGTTCACCCAAAAATGAAAATTCGGTCATTTACTCACCCTCATGCCATTCAAACCCTGTATGTAGCTCTCGAATGTCATTCACATATCCTCCTTTTCAAACTTTATGCGACAAGGCATGTCCAAACATCATTTGTCTTATAGCTAAACATGACACACCAAGTTAATATAAAAATAAAGGATAAGATTTGAGATTTGGGAAGATTTTTAGTGAAGAACAACTTAAATTTTGGCCTGCACAAGCCGTATACTTTTATGATACTTCGATTGTGTTTTTGTCACTATTAACTGTATACTTTTAGTGTACGGAAAAGAACGGCTTGAACTCCTTTTGTATTCCACAGAGAGTCATATAGCCAGTGGCGGAGCCAAAGGGGTGTCCGAAATTTAGTTTGCTACTTCCATTTCACCTCCTGTTGAAAGAAGCATTCATTTTGACATGCGGTGGGGCATTGTTAATGTATTAACATTGAATATTAAGAGAATATTAATGTTAGTTGCCAAACACAAATGATTAAAAATAAAGAGGGTCGCACAGGCACAGAGCTGTTCAAAATCCTGCTGTGCCACAGAACACCACTCACATAGTTAAATTACACAATTTGTATCAAATCATTGTTAATGTATCTACATAATGACTTCACCCTAGGCTGGAAGAGTGTGCATAGACAATTTTCATTATTTTTCTTTCTGTGTATTTAATAAGTCTGTGCTTATGGAGAGATATAATATAGATGGTCCTTTCTGTTTCCGTTTGCGCAGTTTTCACAGCAAAACACATCAACGCCACTTTTTTCATTCTTGAAGTGAACTTTTTGCCTGTCTGGTGATCAGATTCACTGTTTTGCATTGCCGCCTTGAACTTGAGAATGCGACGCATCTGGTGTGAAGCATATGGTGCTTCATCCATAGTATATATACACCACAAATATTCTTCTTTGTGCGCTTGAAAGGACAAATACACATAAAAGTATGGCAAAATAGCCGTCTTGGCAAATATCATAGCAAACACAGTCGGTTATGTCTTAACAGAATGTAAATGGTTTTTACATTCAGAGAAAGAAATACAAACAGAGAAAGAAATCAGATGTGTGTCAATTTATTGGATTCAATATACTGCATTCGGTCTTAAAGTGACAGACAGCAGCCTAATGTAACCTACCTGCTGCCGTCTGTGACATTAAAGGGATAGTTCACCCAAAAATAAAAAATTATCCTATGATTTACTCACCCTCAAGCCATCCTAGGTGTATATGACTATCTTCTTTCAGACGAACACAATCAGAGATATATTTAAAAATATCCTTAGTCCTCCAACGTTTATAATGGCAGTGAATGGGGGGCCGTGTTTTGAAGTCAAAAATAATGCATCCATCCATAAAAAAGTAATCCATACGACTCCAGGAGGTTAATAACGGCCTTCTGATGTGAAGCAATGCGTTTTGTAAAACTTTATCAATTCAAATAACTAGCTTCCGGCAGACAACCATACGCAGAATGCACAAGTCAACTTGCGCCAAATGAGTAATCCTCTGACGCGATGTATGATGCAGCATGTAGGAGTATTGTAAGCTTAGATGCCTCTCGCGGTTCAAACAAATAGGGCTGTGCAACAAATTTAAGCTCCTCTTCTCTTATATCGAAATCCTCTGAAATTTATCTTTAAAAATTATCGTTTTAGACTTATAATCTGTGACCAGTGACTCTATCCTCTGTGCCTAAGAATTCGTCATTACGTTGTGCGTCAGGTCAAAGGATACTCTTCCGTCGCAAATCGACTTGTGCATTCTGTGTACGGTCATCCATCAGAAGCTAGTTATTTGAATTTATAGTTTTAAATATGGATATTTTTCTTACAAAAACGCATCGCTTCACTTCAGAAGGCCTTTATTAACCCACTGGAGTTGTATGGATTACTTTTTTTATGGATGGATTCATTATTTTTTACTTCAAGACACGGCCCCACATTCACAACCATTATAAACCTTGGAGGACTAAGGATATTTTTAAATATATCTCCGATTGTGTTCGTCTGAAAGAAGATAGTCATACACACCTAGGATGGCTTGAGGGTTAGTAAATCATGGGATAATTTTCATTTTTGGGTGAACTATCCCTTTAAAGTTAATCAAAGAACATAAGAAAAAAATTACTCACTGATCTTGGCTGAATAACTTTTGTAGCTTTAACAAGGATCAATCTATATTTAATTTATACAGAGAAAGATCATGCAAAGTTATTTTACGTTTGATTATTCAATTTCTGTACCTGAATAGACCTGAAAAACTTTAAGCACTCAATTCATAGCACTGTTCTTATTTTATTACTGATGGTTCACTTGTATTACATAACGTTTTAAATTTATATTAGTTAGGCTTGTAGATTTTGCTGTGGTATATAATTTGGAATCGAGAATTGTGAAATTTCACTGGTATCTACAAATTTGGTAGCTTATTTATTAGAATACAGTGTTCATGGGTCAAAACAATAAAGATAAATTATTATTACACATGATAATCTTTCACTATATGGACTCCCTAAAGTAGCCTTGGCCACCCCATGTACAAAAGTCTAGTTCTGCCACTACATACAGCACAACACAAGGGTGAGTGAATGATGACAAATTAGTGAATTGGTGGCTTTGAATTTGTACAATCTCATTCATACGTTTTCATACCATCTGCATACGCCCCAATGTCAGTTATGTTTAGGGGTGAACCTTCATCCTTCTTTTTTTCTAAAAATTATACTTTTTCTTCCAATTCACATTGTTTAAATTCATACGAAATCGCCTCCTCATAAAATAGTTACACTACTGTAAGTCAGCAATAGAAACTATAGCGTGTCTGACAGCTTTCATTTACAATAAACATACAAATGGAAACCTTTCCTTGATAATCAAATACATCAAAGACTATAGATATACAAAGAAGGTTCACTTGTATTACTATGAATGGGGGAAATTGCAACCGGCAATATGGCGAAATAAGTCCCGCCTTCTAAATAAAATAGCCAATCAGCAGCTGGTAAAGTCATTGTGTTCCTACAGCTGCATGCTTAGGACTGCACATGTGCATTGGTTGGACCAACCTGGAATATATGCTTTTTCAACGCCATTTTAGCGTAAGAAACAATCTTTTTGAGGCAGTTCATATCAGATTTCATTGGTGATTTCGAATATAAAAATTTAATCATAAGCTTGGTGAAGAGCTTTGGAGAATTTGATGTTTCCCCATTCATAGAGACAGCAGCTGCACTTGCATGACTGAAATAACTGCCCGAGAGGCGTTTCAAAGATTTAAATGACTTTCCTTAAAGGGACTTTGTAATACATACCTTTCTTCCTACTTCGTTGTTATGCAGATTCATAAGCGTCCTGGCACTGTGTTTTATCTCTCTAGCATCCATAAAAACTTTGGAGAAACCCAGGCCATAGTGGATGTCAGCCGAGCAGCCACCCCATTTCCAGCCGTTGGCATGGCCGTAGAATCCCTGCTTCTCCTTGTCGCAGCTGCAGTCGCTGAGGTTTCCCTGTGTGCAGGCGGCTGTAATGGCATGGGCCACTCCTGCTGCGATGATGGCGTACGTGAAAGCTGCCTCTTTACTGCCTGTCAACAGAGGAGACACATATTTAAAGTGCGCAACAGACTTTGGCTGGCCAAGAATCAAATGCTTCAAATTAAGCATCAAATATTGGCAATGATGTCTAATTTGATATGGTTAGAAGCTCAGAAACAAATTTAAAAACAAATTACTTTGAATAAGTGAAGTGCTGACTTCAGGTTCATCACTTCAGGTTTGTCAAATCCATGTGCATAGTGGGGTCCAAATGTCTAAGACCACTAATGCATATATGTATTTGTAAAACACTTCGGTTATGTTCAGACAATTTGGTTATGTTCAGTTAAGTAAGTATGTGTGTTTTTTGAAAAGGTAGTATTTTGAATGCATCAAAGACAGAGAACTTTTAATACATTTAAGTAGGGACAATATGAATGAGCTCAAAGGGAAAAAAATGAATGATCTACTTTATGCGTCAAGAAAGGAATGAACTTCCGAACATCTACTTCCTGAGGTTATCACTCATCTCTTCTCCATAAATCACTGACAAACACTGCAGTATTTGCATAATCAGCAGATGTATAACCATTAACTTGAATTGTAAATTAGAGCTGTCATATAGTCAAAAATGTAAAAATGAATTGTTTTAATCATGTTTTATATTTGATCTCTCACAGACCCCATACAGAAATAATGTAACATTTACATCTGGGACTTTTAAAGCTAGTTAAGTTGTTATTGCAAAGAAATATACTTCTTTAGATTTTTGTCCATGTCATTACATATATACTTACATATATACTATTGGATGAGAACTGAACTGAGCTGATGATGATATCAGTTTTCTACAGGGCTGCTTTATAGATGAAATTAACTAATTTAATAATTGATGATCTTTAACGGAACTGAATCATCACTGAACTGACTTCAGCTGAACAATGACTCTATTTAGAGCTGCTGTACAGTCGAAATGGGCTCTGTTTGCATCATTGATCATTTTCCTGTTATCACTGTAAAGCTGCTTTGAAACAATCTGTATTGTATAAAGCGCTATATAAATAAAGGTGAATTGACTTGATTACGCTCACGAGGTCTTTAACTTTACTCATCTGGAAGACCTCATGAACTGTTATAAACTGTGCCATATTTTTAAGCAGGTTGGATTGGCAAAGTAAAAGTCCATTTGTCTCAGGTGACATCTTTTCATGCTCTGTAATGTACACCTGTGGAAAAACTCTTCAGGCTGCAAATACCAACCCAAACACTGATACATGCATAAAAAATGTTAATACCAAACTCACAAGACAGCTTTCAGTTTGAAAAGGGGGCTGTATTCTTAAAGAGTTAGTTCACCCAAAAATGAAAATAATGTAATTTATTACTCACCCTCATGTCGTTCCACACCCGTAAGGCCACAAAAATATTCTCGTCGCTTTATAATATTAAGGTAGAACTACTGAACTCGCATGAACTGTCTTAAATATGTTTTTAGTACCTTTATGGACCTTGAGAGAGGAAATGTCATTGCTTTGAATGCAGGCCTCACTGAGCCATCGGATTTAATCAAAAATATCTCAATTTGTGTTCCGAAGATGAATGAAGGCCTTACGGGTGTAGAACGACATGAGGGTGAGTAATAAATGACATTATTTTCATTTTTGGGTGAACTAACCCTTTAAAAATAAAGGTTCTAACAAGAACCAATATCTCATGTGTCGTCGGGAACCGCAGAACTTCTAGTTCTTTATAAAACTAGCTGGTGCTTTAAAGACCCCAAAACACTGAAATACTGATACTACGGCAAGAATTTTTGAATCTAAAAAAAGTAAATAAATAAATAAAAATAACTAAAGCAATTCACGAACACCCCTCCAAAATGGTTCTCTATTAGAAGAGCAATTTAAGTGCTTGTATCTTTATTGCAGCTTTTGTTTGTTTGTTTACGCTATATATTCCCATCTTTAATGATTGGTTTCTGCGAATGTAATGAGATGTTTTGTAGTGCATGTATATGACCGCAGGTAAGAAACATGCGCGCATAGGCTATATCTCATCTGCCAGACATTTCAGGCATGTGGCACGGAAATCTTAATTTCAACCGGTCGATCTTTATAACGTAGCCAATGAACTGCGACTAGTAAAGGAGGTAACTGTTTTACTTCAAATTAAACAAATCCGTAACCACATTGGTAAACACTTCCCTCATATCTTTAACGACACTACGCGACATTTTCAAAGACTATTTTATAAGACATTCTTGAGAGGATTTCCAACATACCCACTTTCAACTCTTTTCCGAAGACGGTCCTCTCGCCGAGCGCGGAGCAGTTCCAGCGGCCGTGTTTGAACTGAAACTGGCACTCATTGATGCCCATCTGTGCGCCCTCTCCGATCACGATGATCGCGTCCGGCCGACTCTGACAGATGATCCGCTGCCTGGGCGCCAGTCCTGGGATCTTGTTGCATATGATGCTCGCTCCCAGCGCCAATACGGTGGAGAATCCCCTTTAATTGATCAGAGAGGGCGCTAATCAAACAAATTTTTTTAAATGCATGCCCAATATAGGGTACAAAAACTGGACGACATGTAGGAAATATATATAGTGTAGTTTTTTACAGGATACAAAAACTGCGCCTGGGCGACCACTGGACACCTCCGCAAGCGCGCATAGAAGGCATCCAGTGGTGGTCCGTTGAAGGTTCCCAAAGAGCCCTGCGAAGTGCGCAGCAGATCCTGTAATGTCGTTGGAAAGCATCATTATTACACCCCCCCCCCCCCCCCCCCCCCCCCCCGACATAAAATTCACTTCAGCTGGAACTGGAAAAGTAGAGCTTATAGGATGCACATAGACACCAAACAGCATTACCCATTCTAACAACATTATGGTATGATATGCTGTATAGTAATTTTTTTATCAGCTCACCCAATTTTCAAGTAGATTATTCCGAGACAAAGGAAAATGTGAAATATCCAACGTCGTGTTTTTCTGCTCATGATGGTCCTGTCTCGTTTTCGCTCAAAAGTAACGAGAAACTTAACTTTCAGCTTGAATAGCCAGCCTATTAGCAAATTAAGTAATATATTTCCAACAGGAATACTTTTGCCCGCACGTGTAGATCCACCTTCAAGGTGTATCCAGGTTGTGTTGAGTCCGCATAGCGGCACAAGTAGAGGAGATGCGCCGGTCTCAAGCTGGGTGATCTGACCCCTTCATCCTCCTACTGTAGATTATATATCTGGGCGTGTTCTTACTGGCTTTTGAGCCCACCCATGGAATCTCATATGCATGACAGAAGTCCTATACCTGCTTTTATTCAGTTCCATAAATCCGACTGTTAATAAAACAAACCTTTTGACACGTCACACATGCCATCATGTAGACTAGCAAATAATGACTCAACATAACATAATGCACACATCTGTACATAAGTCTTTAGATCTTGATGTATATTAGGCCTACTTTATTTTTGAATTAAGTAATTTTTCTTAATCTTATTTAAATGTTCTTTCTATCCTCTTATGTATGTATGTATGTAAGCTATGTATGTACCCAGAGCTCCTGTAAACCACAGCAAATTCCTTGTGTGTTTGCGCACACTTGGCGAATAAAGCTCATTCTGATTCTGATTCCGATGACAGGTTGTTTTGCACATTTGAATCATTGCTGTTGTGGATCAATGTGAATTGTAAAGGATAGTTCACATCAATGTGTACTTTGAAAGCAAGCGTTTCTTTAAAGTACGATCACTTGATCGTACTTTAAATAAACGCTTGCTTTCAAAGTACACATTGATGTAGATATAAGCAAACAGGACTATAAAAACTGGGAAAAAATATATTTAAAGTTAAACCTGTGCTACAGCTTCTTTAGTGAACAGAATACACGAAATAATGTTAAGTACAGAGTTTATTTGTATCCAAATTGACTTCTTTCTTGATGATCTTTCTGAACTCGCAGGGAATAATCAGGCAGTTGTCAGATGTGTTTTGATGTGGTTTAGGAGTGTTAGAAGTCGGACTAGACTAGAGAAGTCACACTGCACTCCTGCAGGTGCTTCAGTAATGGTTGCAGATTTGAGAAAAGGCAATTAGTGTCAGATGTCTGTCCGTCCATTTCTCTATACACTCGAGCAAAACATAATTTTAAAAAAGCTCTTGTACTTTTTGTAATTTGCAGCATTTTACTTAGCAGTTTTGTTTATCAATTCAAGAAAACGTTAAAATCTTTTGCAATCACTCCCCCTAGAGGCATGATCAGTTAATTGACTCAATGAAGGCAGTACATGTCAAGTGCGAGTAGATTTGTAAAAACACAACTTGTCTGTTTTAAGGTTTTTTTTTTCTTAAATGTGGTATTCAACAAATTTTTGCCTAGAGACCGATTTATGACATTAACTATATCTTGCTGCACTTTCGTGTTTAAATATCACTCAAAAGTTCAGTGCCCTATGAGCTTTTATATGATAGAATATTTTAACTATATAGGTGTAGTTAAAGAAAACTCGATATAAACATTTGCAAAAAGACAAACTAAAAGATATATGTGATGAATGTTTTTCAAATGAAAACTGTGATTGTAAAGTTTGTTGTATTGTATTGTATTGTATTTATTTATAGAGCACTTTTCAGACTACACAGTAACTACAAAGTGCTGTACATTACAGGTGAATAAAGTAATATTAAAATGAAATAAATCAAACAAAACAACAACAACATCAATGATAAATAAAAGGTTAAAATACCAGAGAGAACAGGTATGACTTTAAGTGGCACTTGAAGGTACTTAGTTCCTATTTATATTTTTACAATAATGGCGCACATATTGTCACTTATCAAATAATATAGTTTTCCTGTCAGGCTGGTTCCTCACCTCAGATTTAGCTGAGTTACTTTCCTGTTGGGCAGCATGTCAAGACAAGATGCCTTTTCATTACTGACTCTGTTCAAGCGCATGACTGACTTGAAGGTCACTAAAGTAATGGTGTGTTGATGCCTGCCTTAATGGAAACCTGCAAACCATGGTCAAAGATTTCTCTGATGTTGACACTCTTGTATAATATTATATTTTATATGTTCTGTGCATTCAGAAAGTACTCCGATCCCTTCATTCAGTTTTTCTTTTTTTTTTCTTTTTTTCTTTTTTTTTATTATGCAAACAGACAATTACAATATTTACAGAAAAGAAATTAAATGCAAAATACAAAGACCAACAAAACATACATAACAGCCAGTATGATTTGGGTATGTGTGTGTGTGTGTGTGTGTGTGTGTGTGTGTGTGTGTGTGTGTGTGTGTGTGTGTGTGTGTGTGTAACTAAGTGTAACTGGGTGTGGGAGTGAAAATATATGAATAAAGGAGCATGTAGGACAACAGACATAACCAGAGTTAAGAAAAAATATATATCAAAGAGGAGGAAACAATGATGAAGATAATAATAGTATCACACGCAAAAAATGAGGAAGGTGACAATAGCAACAGTATTAATAAATAATAATAATAATAATAATAATAATAACAATAATAATAATAATGATAAATCCAATTAATAAGAAATGACAAATAGTAATAATAGTATTAGCAGTAGTAGTAATGATAAATATTAAGAAATATACTCATTTCATCCGGAATGAGGGGGAGGTTAAAGGATCAGGAAGAGGAAAAATAAAGATAACAGTAATAGCAATAATGATAATAATATTAATAATGGTAATATTGATACAGCCATTAATAGTAATGATAATAGTAGTAGTTGCAATGGCAGTGATAATAATAATAATAATAATAATAATAATAGTATTAATAATGGTAATATTGATACAGCTATTAATAATAAGATATTATAAAGCTGCCTCTATTCCCCTCATGGCCATGGCATAGGATAGACCCCCGTCAGTGTCATGTTGCAACGAGCTATCAAGGTGCGGTGCTGCGGGGCCGAGGGTCCCAAAATCCATCCCCATCCGTCCCACACATGCCACGCTTACCCTGTCTGTGTTTTTTTTTTTTAAATAAATATGGCTGCTTTCATTGTTATACTCATAATATGTTTGTCAACTAGTGTATAATGCATAAAAAAGCATGGAACCAGCCCAGTGCAAAGCCCAGGCCGCCACGCCCACGCCACACTTACCCTATGTGTGTGCATTTTTTTTTTTTTTTTTTTCCCTTTCTTTTTTTTTTTTTCCCCCTTCCTGCTTTAAACTTATTTTATGTTCCAAATGAATGTGTGTGTGCACCTCATCTAATATGTGAAGCATTAAAACAGCGAGACAAGTGCTGAGCCAGCCAGAGACAAGAAATCCCAGGTGAAAGTACAAGCTGGAGGGCGAAAGCCCAAGGCCCCCGGTCCCACATCACACCCACCCACACCTAATCAAAACCGCACATGTCAGGGACTAGTATGCCACAGCCAACCAGGGTCCAGAAACAGCAAAAAAAAAAAAAAAAAAAAAAAAAAGAGAGAGGAGAGAGAGAGATTTAAATGTAATCTTATAAGTATTTTATTTATATTTGATATTAGTCAGTGTTGCTACCTCTTCCTGACCCCCCTCCCCCCAATCATGTGTGAATATTGATGGTGTACCATTGAGGATGGCTTCAGATAAAGAAGGTCAGTGGATTCATGACTGTAGGAAGTTAAAGAGAGATGACCAAGAAGGGTGTAATTCTGATGTATTATTTTGAGTGGAGGTAGACAAGTTTTCCATGGAGATGTACTCTATTAGTAAAGTTGTAATGTGTATGGTGTTCCTTGATTTCCAGTTCATGAGGATAGTTTTCTTGGCGATAGTTAGAGCCACTAGGAGTAATTGACTGTTTGTACTGTTTAAATTGATTATGGATATGTCACCTAATATACAGAGGGAGGGAGACAGCGGGATGTGACATCCCATAAGGTTGGATAGTGAGTCAGTAACGTTTTCCCAGAATTTTTTAACTGAGGTGCAATCCCAAATAGCGTGTAAATAGGTGTCTGGAGTGTTTTGTGTGCAATGTGAGCATGTTTCTGAAGAAAAACCCATTTTAAATAATTTCCGTCCAGTTAGGTGAAATCTATGAAGTACTTTATACTGTATAAGTTGTAAGTTGGCGTTTTTTGTCATGAAGTAGATATTTTTACAGATTTGTGTCCAGAAAGCGGCATTGGGAGCAATGGATAAGTCTGATTCCCATTTAGCATTGGGTAGGCTTAATGTATTGTCTGATTTGGATATTATTTTATATATTTTGGAGAGTAGTTTTTTTGGGGAGGTTATATTAATTAGCTCTGAGATTGGAGGGGGAAGATCTAGATTAATTGTCTGAGTGTCGATTTTTGATTGAATAGATGATTTGATTTGTAAATATTCCAAAAAACAATTACTCCCAATGCCGTATTTCTGGACCAAGTGGGAAAATGGTGCCAAGTTGTTATTAAGCAGGATGTGTTGAAGTTGTGTGATGCCCTTATCTACCCATGTGCGTAAGTTGAGTGGCTTCTTGTTAACCATAAAATCTGGGTTATTCCAGATTGGGGTGTATTTAGATGGTGCAAGAGGGGTGTTCGTGATTTGATGAAATTTCCACCAGGCTGTCAGAGCTGCGGCTATTGTCGGTGTTTTAAAACAGTGATGCTTTTTGATTGTCTGATTATAGAAAGGTAATTCTGAAATGTTAATGTCTTTATAAATTGACTGTTCAACATCTTGCCGTGTGCTTTCTGATGGGTTTGGGTGAATCCATTTGTATATATTTTGGAGCTGATTGGCCAAATAGTAGTGGTAGAAATGTGGTGCTTCCAGTCCTCCTTGTGTTTTTGGTTTCTGTAGTGTAGTTAATTTAATTCTTGGGGTCTTATTTTTCCAATAGAATTTAGTGACGATTGAATCTAGTGATTTAAACCAGGTGAGGGTGGGTAGTGCTGGAGTCATTGTAAATAAATAGTTTAATTTAGGGAGTATAGTCATTTTAATTACTGATATTCTGCCCATAATGGATAGTGGTAAATTCATCCAGCGATGAAGGTCATCATTTATTGTTTTAAGTAATGGAGTAAAGTTGAGTCCAAATAGCTCTGACAGCCTGGGGGAAACATTAATACCTAAGTATGTGATATAGTTGGTGCACAAAGGAATAGGTGGTGTCTGGGATGTCACATCCAAGCTGTTGGAATGTAATGAGAGTATGGCAGATTTACTCCAGTTGATCGAGTATTCAGAGATATTAGAGAATGAATCAATGAGTTTAATAGTTTCTTGTAATGATGATGGGGGGTCTTGTAAATATAGTAATATATCGTCAGCGTAAAGACTAATTTTGTGGTTCATGTTTAGTGTTTGAATTCCTTTAATGTAGCTGTTTTGACGGATAGCTGCTGCTAGTGGCTCAATGAAAATGGTGAATAATGAAGGGGAGAGTGGGCATCCTTGTCTAGTCCCCCGTTGCAGTGTGAAGATATGTGATGTTAGTCCATTGGTGATGACAGTGGCTGAAGGTGATGTATACAGAATTTTGATCCAATTAATGAATGACTCCCCAAAACTAAACCTCTCTAATGTGGAAAACAGGAATTTCCAATTGACCCTATCAAAAGCTTTTTCTGCATCGAGAGTAACTATGATGGTTTTGGTTTTCTGAGTTGATGAATAATGCATTAAGTTAAAAAGTCTGCGTGTGTTGTTGGATGAAAGTCTACCTTTGATGAAACCAGTTTGATCTGGATGGATTATAAATGGTGTGACTTTTTCTATTCTATGTGCTAGTGCTTTGGCTATGATTTTAATGTCTACATTGATTAGGGAAATCGGACGATAACTTGACGGTAATGTTGGGTCTTTATTTGGTTTAAGAAGGAGTGAAATTGTGGCTGTGTTCATATTATCTGGGAGTTTTGATTTTTGTTTTGATTCAGTAATCATACGGATGAAGAGTGGTGATAAAATGGACCAAAAGTGTTTGTAGAACTCAGCAGGGAATCCGTCATTCAGTTTTTCTTTAATTGAATTTGCAAAGTTATCAAAAATCAGTTTTTTCTTTGCCATTGTGAGTGTAGACTGATTTTTTCTTTTTTTTTTAAATGCATTTTAGCATAAAGAAAATGTGAAAAATTAAGGGGTCTGAATCAGGGTTAGCCTATTATCATTAACTAAAACTAAAAGTATTGATAGTATTGGTAACTAAAATGTAATTACTTGAAATAAAATAAACTAACTGATTTTCTCTCTCTCTCTCTATATATATAAACATTTGATTTCTGTTCATTGTCAAGGCATCATTTCTCAATTGTTTCAAGTTGAAGTAATAAAATAACTAAACAAAAAAAAAAAAAACTAAAACTAAATAAATACTATATAAACATTTAAAAAACTAATAAAAATGACAAAAGCACAACAAAATTACTCAGTTGGTATGTTATCTTTATTATTTTATTATTATTTACCAAGCAGGGACATGCACAGACATTTTGGGAAAAAAGGGCACTTCTCATAATTATTTATTTAAAAAAATAATAAACAAAACATTAAATATATTAATACAACTCTGACTTCTCAATTTATTTTAATTCCCTTACACTCACACAGTTGTTTCATACTCCACATAATCAGTTCAGAGACCATGGTCTTCTTTAGTATTCACTATGCATGTTTTCTATATTACTATTTTCAAGTAGCTATATATTTAGAATAAATGACTGCACAAAGGAGAGGGACATAGTTTAATAATTTGTTTATTTTGCACAAATCAATAAATCGTTTTAATTCTTTTGGTGTTATTGGAATACTGTGGAATACTGTGGACAATTTTAAGATTTTGGTCTATTTTTGTTTCCATGTCTTCTTTTACTCTAATGGAAAGAAAACTTACAAAAAAACAAACAAAAAAAACATTTAGATGGTGTTTGTTTTAAGCCTACTACCCTCCGTCTGTTTGTTATAAGTACTTAATATATATTATAATATATTATAACTGTCTGCAGAGGGCGGCAAAAGCCTGGTGATTGTTGTTACACAGCACGATCAAATCCTTGTTTTTGGCCAACCAGCATAATTAAAAATATAATATTAGTTAAATAATAATAAAAATAATATTCGGCCACTTCTTTATGATAGAAATGCTACAGCAACTGTAATTTCTTCAACAACATGTGGACATCAAACATGCACGCTCAGAGCGAGGGTTTAAACTTTTATTATTGTATTCTCCTGTGTAAGCGTATTAACAATGATAGCATTATGCAATGCTGTATTATGATTTTTTTAATGGTTTTAATAAATCGTGCATCCTTAGAAAACGGTCTAATAATGCAGTTCATGGATTCGTGTCCAGAATGCTCCACTTCCGGTATTGACAGCCCTACAGATATCTTTACCATGGTTCAAAACGCAATGCATAGCGCATTAAAATAATTGAATTTATAATATGACGCCTATCAAATCAGGCAAATGCATTGCTGGTGGTCAAATTATTAACGCGTCATTAAACGTATAAATAATTTTAGCCTTAAATAGCCAAAACTTTCACATGTTTGTGAACATAAATAGCAGGGGCGTTTCCTCTGAGGAGGCAAGGGAGGCAGTGCCTCCTCAAAAAAAAAACAAAAAAAAAACAAACAAAACAAAAAATAGGATGAGAAATTAATCCATATTACATATAAAACAACACAAATATTACAAATTATGACATTAAAAAGAGTGCAAGTCACTAGTATTTCTAAAGGAACACTGCCCAACAGCGACACCCGCAGGTAAAGTTACAGCAGGAGTCATGCCTTCCTTTCCACTTATAGAAAACCATTAGACCCCCTATAGCCTGCGGTGGGTTTTGTGGGGGGTAATAGAGAATGAATGGGGGAAAGTCACGTGAGAGGAGGCAATGTCTCCATTGCGCTATGATTGGATGTAATTGGTTATGATTGGATATGATTGGTTTGTCGGATAAATCCCGCCTCTTGTTTACGTGCACGTTCCGCGCGTCAGTTTGAATGAACAAATGATGGCATCACTGCTTACTTACACAAAGTAAGCAAATCACCCAGTTAGATGTTACCGCTTTATGTCACGTCAAAATCAAACTTCAAATAGACTGAAAACATGATGACTGCGGGGGTTTTTAGTGCAATCAGCTTGGTGAAATTAAAAATTCGTGTCTGTGACAGACGGTGTTTACGGAGCATGACTGATGACCCAAAACAGCCTAAGTTGACTATTAAAAAGAAAAACATCAATACACAATAATGATAAGCCTAATACTCAGAAAAATAATAAGGTCATATAGATCATAACACAGTCTCGGAGGTAAGAAGTGGATTATCCTTCAATGTTTGTCTTTTCATCCTGAAATGCGAGGCAAATGTTGGATTACAATAATTAGGAACCACAGTTTCCACAAATCCCTTCACTCGATTGGGATGTTCTCTTTTATTCTGGACAGCAAGGGCAGTGACTGTAACATCGAGCGTATACTGCAGTATTAAACACGTATTTATACCGATTTCATCAGGCTCCGAAAATTCTTCACAAAGAATGGCCTTCTCAGCTGCCATAGTTGCAACTCTTGCGTCATCAGAACAGGGTGTTCAACGCACCACCGTTTCCGTTTAAAAAACGTTTTGCAACGTTTTGTCGGGGCTGAACGCAGCCCAGGAAACATGTCGTTCAACCCGGAAACCGTAGCAAAACGTTGCGCACCGATTTGAGCTTGAACGTGCCCCTGTTGTCTCTTCCCGGGCATGGTTGTCACAGGTCAGCTGTGTCCCAATTCAGGGGCTACGCACTTCGGAGTTCATGAAAGGGGTGGGGCTTTGGAGTGGAGGGTTGCCAGGTCTGCGCAACAAAACCATCCCAAAAGTAGCCCAATCACAGCACAAGTGTAAAAGTATCCTAATCCCAGACGTGGCAACAATGAGCCGAGCGCCGTTACATCAGAGAGCAGACAGTTGACGTTTGTGTGTGCATTTTAAAGTTTTATGACTTTCTGTTGAGTTTTGACATGCTTCACTGCCGGCGATGACGGGACACTGTATTTAAGTCTAAATGTAAAGTACAGTACTTTAGGATGTTATTCAACTGCACTCCATCCCAGAGACAAATATTGTATTTATGAAAAACTGACGTTTTGGACATCATGGATATTAGTAATTACAGTTTGATTTAGATATTACATATTGGTGAAAATACACTATATAACACTATATGAAAGAAACATTAAAAATGTTTAGTCCCAGACTAAAATTCATGTTTCAGTTGTTTTAACTAAAAGAAACTTGCACTGACATATCTTAAAATTTACCTGCTGACCACGACTATTTGTAACAGGCAAGAATTTTAAAGTTACGATGACCAAGACAAAATTTGGATGGACCATAGATCTGTTTTGTATGTTCAAATATTTTATGGTTCGATTTGAGTTTGAGAGTTAATTTTTTTTATTCTTTCCCCTTTCTGAAAATATCTGTTACATGGCAGCCGGCGATTGAGTCAGCTCTGCAAACCTATTGGTAGATACGCAGTGGACAGTGTAAATATGCATATGTTGTATATGTATAATGTTTCATGTAAAATTATAAGTTGCATAAAAGAAATAAACAATGAACAGAACAATTCTCTTTTATTTACACATGTGAACATAGCCTACGTAAAAAAAAAAAATTAAATAAAAAAAAAATAACAGAAATTACTCCGGCTCATTTACAAATAAATTACATTAAAAATATATACAACTTATGCATCACAAAAATAAGCTGTACAGAAATTAGGCTGTTTCAGTGACAAAGTGACATTTAAATAATATTTAGATCGACACATTTTAATGTACCCATTTTTTGCACTGTATTCTGTTCTTGAGAAAACTGAAGAAAAAAAGGCGGCCTTTGAAGTGCGATTCACTGCGGCGCGAGGAGGGCTGACGTAATTCGAGAGCGACTTCAAATCAGAGATCGTATTACAGGTGCTGGTCATATAATTAGAATATCATCAAAAAGTTGATTTATTTCACTAATTCCATTCAAAAAGTGAAACTTGTATATTATATTCATTCATTACACACAGACTGATATATTTCAAATGTTTATTTCTTTTAATTTTGATGATTATAACTGACAACTAAGGAAAATCCCAAATTCAGTATCTCAGAAAATTAGAATATTACTTAAGACCAATATAAAGAAAGGATTTTTAGAAATCTTGGCCAACTGAAAAGTATGAACATGAAAAGTATGAGCATGTACAGCACTCAATACTTAGTTGGGGCTCCTTTTGCTTGAATTACTGCAGCAATGTGGCGCGGCATGGAGTCGATCAGTCTGTGGCACTGCTCAGGTGTTATAAGAGCCCAGGTTGCTCTGATAGTGGCCTTCAGCTCTTCTGCATTGTTGGGTCTGGCATATCGCATCTTCCCATAGATTTTCTATGGGGTTAAGGTCAGGCGCGTTTGCTGGCCAATTAAGAACAGGGATACCATGGTCCTTAAACCAGGTACTGGTAGCTTTGGCACTGTATGCAGGTGCCAAGTCCTGTTGGAAAATGAAATCTGCATCTCCATGAAGTTGGTCAGCAGCAGGAAGCATGAAGTGCTCTAAAACTTCCTGGTATACGGCTGTGTTGACCTTGGACCTCAGTGGACCAACACCAGCAGATGACATGGCACCCCAAACCATCACTGACTGTGGAAACTTTACACTGGACCTCAAGCAACGTGGATTGTGTGCCTCTCCTCTCTTCTTCCAGACTCTGGGACCCTGATTTCCAAAGGAAATGCAAAATTTACTTTCATCAGAGAACATAACTTTGGACCACTCAGCAGCAGTCCAGTCCTTTTTGTCTTTAGCCCAGGCGAGACGCTTCTGACGCTGTCTGTTGTTCAAGAGTGGCTTGACACAAGGAATGCGACAGCTGAAACCCATGTCTTGCATACGTCTGTGCGTAGTGGTTCTTGAAGCACTGACTCCAGCTGCAGTCCAGTCTTTGTGAATCTCCCCCACATTTTTATTACGCACGCTGTGTGTGCGTCATGTTACGTATGTGTGGTAGTGTTGTCTTGTGTGTTCCAGATCCCATTGGTCCATCAGCCTGTCACTCTGATGACGTCCCCGGTTCACGCTGCCAATCATCTTTCAACGCCCCGGTTAAAAACCCCGTACGTATCTCCTCCGCTTTTCCAGCTGTTTGGCTCAATTCGTATTTTCTATTTGGTTGTTTGCTTGTGGTTTATTGCGCTGTTTCTTTTTTTCCTTTTGTCCCGATATTGTTCATTGTATATTGTGTGTGTGTTTATTACCTGTTTGAAGAGTCCTTTGTCGATTTTGTTTGTACAGTGTACAGTTGTGTTTTGCTGTCAGTCTTTCCAGTCGTCACGTTGTGTGTGAGGCTGGGAAGGTGCGGGCAGGTAAGTAAGTCGCGCGACATACATTGTGCACACGTAGGACATTTTGTTTTTTGTATTAGACACTAGGTTAGGTGAGAGTGCCACCCGCTGTATGGGTTTTTTTTTTGCCTTTTTGGGTTAGACAGAATAGGTTAGTTAAGGCGTTTCTACGCTGAAGACCTTTTTCTTTTGACATTTTCTTTTTGGTAGTCAGCTTAGTTTGTTAAAATAGCTAGCTGTGTTTTGTTTTATTTATTTCTTTGATTTGGCATCTCTCGAGCTCCCCTTCCCACCTCTGTTTTTGTTGTTAACTGTTATTTGTTTTTCGTACTTTGTAAATACTGTAAATATTGTAAATATTGATTACACCCTTACACTTAATCACTGTGCACCACTGAGCAATAAAACACCTTACACAGAGTTTTCTTGTCTCTCGGCCTACCTACCACTTCTGAATATGCATACACACACTTTCAAATGTTACTTCTTAAACTTCCCCTAACCAAACGAATAGAAAAACATCTGAAAGAACGTAACAAATGGGTTTTGTTTCACAATCCTCTCCAGGGTGCGGTTATCCCTATTGCTTGTACACTTTTTTCTACCACATCTTTTCCTTCCCTTCGCCTCTCTATTAATGTGCTTGGACACAGAGCTCTGTGAACAGCCAGCCTCTTTTGCAATGACCTTTTGTGTCTTGACCTCCTTGTGCAAGGTGTCAATGGTCGTCTTTTGGACAACTGGCAAGTCAGCAGTCTTCCCCATGATTGTGTAGCCTACAGAACTAGACTGAGAGACCATTTAAAGGCCTTTGCAGGTGTTTTGAGTTAATTAGCTGATTAGGGTGTGGCACCAGATGTCTTCAATATTGAACCTTTTCACAATATTCTAATTTTCTGAGATACTGAATTTGGGATTTTCCTTAGTTGTCAGTTATAATCATCAAAATTAAAAGAAATAAACATTTGAAATATATCAGTCTGTGTGTAATGAATGAATATAATATACAAGTTTCACTTTTTGAATGGAATTAGTGAAATAAATCAACTTTTTGATGATATTCTAATTATATGACCAGCACCTGTATTATCAAAGAACTTAGAACCCAAGAGGCGACACTCTGATATTTTTTGGGTAACAGCCACTAGATGGCGCTCCGGTAGCGCGGCCGCCATTATGGGGTGAAAATACTAACTGGACCATAGAATCCTTCACATGCCCAAAAGCGAATTTCATTGCCAAATCAGAAGCGCAATAGAACAGTTTTTTAAATTAAGTCACCAGTAAATTGTATGGCTCCTACAGTAAATGTTGTATTGTCTTATATATGTTTTATTTTACCAGTTGTGGAATCCAACCATTCAAACATCTGAGTTAACATAGTTAGCCTACTTTATTGAGTATTTCCATTTTATGCAACTTTACACATTTATTAATAGTAAATGAATAATTAATACATTTAAGATCATCATGTTTGCAGCGAACAATATAGATCAGACCTAGTGGAGTAATAGTAATAATAGTAGGCCTATCTAGATCTGAATTGAAATAGGCTATATTGTACATTTTAATGGATCACACTACAAACATCTTATAATACATGATGCATTGCTGTATCCGTTATTTCATAATTCCCACTTTTGGACACTTTTGCTTTAACAGACATTAGACAACACTGCAAAATCAAGCTGTTAAATTCATGTATTTATTGTCCAACATTCCCAATTTTTCTGATGCATGTCCTTAATTTAATTTCATATGTTGTGTTAATTCAGTGTTTATAATGCTAATACTAGATCTTTTAAAGAATTTTAACCCAAACTGACTGGGTTTCTAGAGAGCAAAGGTTTTGTGAAAAAAAGTGGAAGACTTAAACACAAAGTCTGTAAAATAAACTGTTAAAAGGATTTGATGATCACTAGTGATAGTATTTTATTCTGTGTTGTCATCATTCAGGTTGGATTTCCGCTTTAATGTTTTTTTTTAACAAAGCAGCTGATATTACCATAGAAACTAGTGGACTGCCAACTCGCTTTCACCCCAAAATGGCGGAAACGCAGGGCTGCTGCTGGGTGCTGTGTTGCAATGGAACATTCTATTGAGTGTTGCTTCTTGTTCATGTATATTCTTTGTTATTATAGGGAGATAGGAGGGTCTGTATCTCTTACCATTGGAGAAAGCAGAACGGCTAACTTAATCGCATGCAGCACCTCTCAGCCTATCGTGTAATGGCAGTGACATCAGTCGCAACATTCCCTAGTCTGCCTTCTCTTAAAAAAATACATTTTTATCAAGCTAAAATCTACATACAGTTCCCAACTAAAGCATTGTTTAGCGTAAAACATGCTGAAGATTAGCAAACAAGCTGTAGATTAATTAAATTATTAGCTATTTCCCCACAAAAGCTGTTTAATCAGCATAGTGAAGCCTCTCATCCATTGACATCCATTCAAAAAACAGCCTCTGGTCTCATTCCCTGCGTACCGCCGGGGGCGGAGTGTTAGCATTAGCCGTTATGCTTTTTTGGCTAAAGGTTACAGGCTTGCCTTCCAGTGGCTTTGTTCAAATGCACCCTCTCCGTTTCCCCGTGGAATGAAGCGTCCATCTCAAGACACTTCGCGGTCTACACTATCCCACAATTCATTGCGCGCCGGTGACGACAGGAGTTCTGTGTGAATTCACATAAATGTAAGTAATGCCCCGTGTTCACCAATATGTAGCCTAATATCTAAATCAAACTGTAATATCCATGATGTCCAAAACGTCAGTTTTTCATAAATACAATATTTGTCTCTGCGATGGAGTGCAGTTGAATAAAATCCTAAAATACTGTACTTTAAATTTAGACTTAAATACAGCTTAAATACAGAGTAAATGTATAAATATGAATGTATATATTTTCACAGTTAACGTTTCATTTAACATAAAAAAACAAACAAGGTTAACCAATAGTTGCTAACGATATAAAACTAACATTACATAGTTTAACCATAAATATTTTGGTCCAGTGTCCCGTCGTTGCCGGCAGTGAAACATGTCAAAACTCAATAGAAAGTCATAAAACTTTAAAATGCACACACAAACGTCAACTGTCAGCTGTCTGATGTAACGACGCTCGGCTCATTGTTGCCACTTCTGGGATTGGGATACATGTACACTTGTGCTGTGATTGGGCTACTTTTGGGATGGTTTTGTTGCGCAGACCTGGCAGCCCTCCACTCTAAAGCCCCACCCCTTTCATGAACTCCGAAGTGCGTAGCCCCTGAATTGGGACACAGCTTATGTGTGCACGTGCCTGTTGCCAAGTTATAAAGATTTAGTTGTGTCATAATGTCATAGTACACAACCCTTTATTTTTTTACTTAAGCATATGTTTAGCACAAACTGTTCAACAGGCATAATAAAGGGGAAAAAAACGACGTCAGGTGTAAAGTCTCGTACAATTAGGCATCGGACAAAACAGACTCAGATAAAAAGGCATCAGACGAAACGGACTCGGACAAAAAGGCATCAGACATAAAGGCATCAGATAAAACTGACTTAGAAGGAAGCGAATTACCCTGCCACAATGTCACGTCACATGCTCCGCTCTGCAGCAGCAAGATCAGCTTGCCTCTCCTCTGCTCGCTGTTCTCAAGCAGTTCGCCGCTCTCGAGCAGCTTTACTTTCTCTTTCAGCTCACCACCCAGCTCGCCGCTCTCGTGCAGCCCTGATCAGCGCGCCGCCTTGTCAGCAGCTGGATCAGTTCGCCGCTCTCAAGCAGCCTGGTCAGCGCTTCGCTCCCGAGCCGCCCACAGCGCCGAGCGCGTGCTTACGGTGTACTTCCTTCTGCGGCCGCAGTTGGAAGCTGAAAGAGCATTTTTCATTGAGCAAATTTCCTGCTGCGTTGTTTCAAATGTCGCACCACGGTTGTGGCACGTGCAGAGGGGCACAGTGAGTGCATGCGATGTCTGGGCAAGTCCCACGCAGAAGCTGCGCTCACTGAATTGACCTGCTCTCATTGCGAGGGTATGAGTCTCGCCTCTTTGCGCTCGTGGATAGCGTTCTTTTCAGAACACGACTCCGCCCCTCGTGACCTCCCGTTTTCTTCCTCCCAGGAGCCTGTGAGGAAAAAACAGCGGGGCAGAGGATCTCAGCGCTCGGATGAAAGTGAGCTCACGTCGGCTCAGGTCCCGCATGTCTTACTTTCTCCACAAAGAGAGCCTTCCCCCGTCCACTTTTCCGCCTGGACCAGCGCCCCTCTGCCATCGCGAGCGACCTGGTCTCGTTCAGGAGATCTGAAGAAGAGCCGCTGGATGACAGCATGTCCCTAGTGGCCTCGGACACTGAGGATTGGCCGGACTCACACCTTGACTCCGTCCCCTTGGTGTCTCTTGAGCCGATCAACGCCAGGGCTTCCATCGACTCCGAGCTCATTCGCGTACTCTCTAAGGCCATTGAAGAGCTTGGCTTGGAATGGTCTGCGCCTGAAGAACCAGCATGCAGCCGCCTCGACGAATGCTTTCTGCCCGGACATCACCAGGCTCCTCCCCAGCAGGCAGCTCCATTTTTTCATGAGGTGCTCGAGGAGCTCACGAGGAGAGCTCAGGAGGTCCCTTCTCCTCAGCCACTTAGAGTGCTTGGGGCTCAGGGTTAATTTTCCAAAGAGCTCTTTGACTCCCAGCCAACGTATCTCGTTCCTGGGGATTATTTGACTCGACCTGCATGAGGGCCGTAGTCTCGCCAGAGCGATCCCTGGACATTCAGCAGCTTGTGAAAACTTTCACGCCCGCTCAGAACGTTTCAGAGGATGCTAGGTCTCATGGGCTCAGCATCACCAGCCCTGCAGTCGAATCAATGAATCAGGCGTGCGTTGCAACCCTGGCTCTTTGGATGAACCCCTGCTGGTTCGAGCAGGGCGTGGCTATAGGTACGATGTGCAAGAGGAAAGTCGTTTTCACAGACGCTTACAAAATGGGCTGGGGAGCTCTGTGCGAAGGGCACCCAGCTTCATATCAACCGCCTAGAAATGATGGCGGTGTATCTAGCTCTCCAATCTTTCCTCCCTTTCTTGGCGGGACACCACGTCCTGGTCAGATCAGACAATATAACAGTGGTGTCCTTCATAAATCGCCAGGGCGGGCTCTCATCCAAGCCCCTTTTTACTCTAGCAAGATCCATCCTAGAGTGGGCCCAGCACAACCTGCTCTTACTCAGAGCAGCGCATATTCAGGGCATACTGAACAAAGGGGCGGACATGTTGTCCCGGAACAACCTTCCCTCAGAGGAATGGTCACTCCACTCCCTCGCGGTTCAGGAAATTTGGGATGTCTTTGGGAAGGCAGAGGTCGACCTCTTCGCCTCAGAAGACAACTTTCGTTGCCCAATTTACTTTTAAAAGACCAAGGATGCACTGGCCCACGACTGGCCCAGCCTCCTCCTGTACGCTTTTCCTCTGGTCGCTCTGATTCCCTAGGTTATCAGATTAATCAGGGAAGGTGCCCACAAAGTCCTCCTGGTGGCTTCCCTATGGAGGAGCCAACCATGGTTCTCAGACCTGTCTCAGCTGTCGTCCATGAAGCCATGTCTCTCCGTGAGCCCCTCCTGTCTTGAGTTCGGGCCTCACAACTCTAAAGTTGTCCTGAAACCGAGACATGGATATGTCCCGAAAGTCCTATCCACACCCTTTAGGGCACAAATGGTCATTCTCTCTGCACTTCCTCCTTCCCAGGATGATCAGGAGTTGAACCTACTCTGTCCAGTCAGGGCCCTGAGGACTTACATCGATCGTTCCGCCTCTTTTCATCAGTCGGAACAACTCTATGTCTGCTTCGGTGGTTGTACGAAAGGTCTTCCGTTCACGAAGCCCAGGTTATCCAGATGGATAGTCGATGCTATAGCGCTCGCTTACTCCTCTATGGACCTACAATGCCCCACAGGTGTTAGAGCACACTCCATGAGGGGCATGGCCTCTTCTTGGGCATGGTCCACTGGCGTGTCCATTGCGGAAATTTGTGAGGCAGCCGGCTGGGCCTCGCCATCCACCTTTGTCAGATTTTATAATCTAGATGTCTCTGCATTACAAATGCAGGTACTCTGCATAAGCCTCACCAATGTGATCAGCTTATGAGTACTTGTTTATGGCCCTGACCAAAGTCTGGGTAATAACGTATTTTTTCCCATTCCCTATATATGCTCTAGGCCCCAAGGGGCTCCTAGAATATATAGAAACGGGGGGACGACTACAGTTCCCTATCTTCCGGGATATATTATGCCCTCTTCAGTGCGCCCCTCTCGGATGCTCTGTTGTCCCCCCTTCATAACATGGCGTGATTGTATAATCCCCGTTGCTTCTTGCCTAAAACAGCAGACAACGTAGTACGGAGTGTAGTATCGAAAGGGAACGTACTCGGTTACTAATGTAACCTCGGTTCCCTTAGATACGGAACAGAGTACTGCGTAACTTGCCATGCTATTCGTAGGACGCCTCATGCCTTTGCTTCAATCGAATTAAATCAGTTTGCCAAGGCGAGACGGCCGCTTATATAGCCCAAGACCCCGCCCATTTTTTTTTTGGCACGAGCGGGTGGTTACCATGGTTAACTACAAAAACCATGTTTTCGTTTTATTTGTAGTAAAACCATGGTTAATTGAGGAACGCATTAATGGGAACGCGGGAACCTTCAATTTGGGAATACTTACAGATAAATATAAAAAGGGGGGAGAAAGAAAAAGATAACTAAGGAATTGCATTATGATGGGATAAAAGCCAATAGAAAGTTATACAAAATATCATAGACAAAAAAAACAACAACAACAACAACAAAAAACACTGATGCCTTTTCTGAGTCCGTTTCATCCGATGCCTTTTCGTCTGATGCCTTTTATTCTGAGGTAGTTTCGTGTGATGTCTAATTGTACGAGACCTGACGTTGTTTTTCCTGAGACCGGAAGCCTTTCAGTCTGAGGCGCGATGCCGGTTTTTCCAATGACTGAAGCCTTTTCAGTCTGAGACATGACGTCTTTTCGTTGTATGACTGAGGTGTGAGGATGTCCTAATATGTGTGCTTGTCCATTTTAATGCCTTGAGCACTGCTCATATAAGAGGCATTTCACCTCACAAATAAAACAGGCTTTGTGACTTTTACTTATTTCGCCCCGTACAATGAGTCCATCTGTCCGTGATGAAAAGCAGTGTGCGCTGGCCGTGGTGGATTAGCGCTTTATACACGATCATTCAACTCACTGTTTCAGTCATCGTTTCATGCGGCAATACTTGCTCCAGCCGGTAGGTGGAACTGTTGTCAGTCAAATCAATTTTTTAATATTGCCAAAGCATTATACACAGGTAAAGACAAAAAATAACAACAATAAAATAGTCTTAAAATAAGGTGCTTGGTAGGCTAATGTATACGCACTCTTAATGCAAAAAAAAAAAAAAAAAGAAACTTAAATTTACAAATAATTTTCCTATCGATTTGCTCTTTGAGAGACTTTATCAACAACTACGACCGGGGCATTTTCACTGTCGTCGTACATTAAACACACGTTTTACAGGTAAAATAATTTCTAGCAGAGGATGGTTTCGATCCATCGACCTCTGGATTATGGGCCCAGCACGCTTCCGCTGCGCCAGTCTGCTACTAATTAAACATTAAAACGGGAACTCAATTTGTTTATTCTGTAGGTGCTCTATTATTTCTGCATTGTACAAATTTAGAAAGACTGAATATACTGATACAATTACTCTGATGTAATACATATCTCAGCACAACAGTGTTTTACATTTAACATAGCCCTTAAAGCTGATGAAAAAACGATAAAGCAAAAAGAATGCTTTTAACGATTTGAATGAGTTGATTTAATTAGTGAAACATTTTAAGAAGCGAGGAAATTAAATGCCTTTTGTACACAACCCTTTATTTTTTTCTTAAGCATACGTGCAGCGCAAACTGTTCAACCTGCAAGACTGGTTTTGTGTAAGAAAACACTTCAACTAAGGCATCAGAAAACCATCTAGAAATTTATTTGAGTGATTCTGAGAACGTAAAAAGTTGACTTACTGAGTTCAAATGGGAACAAAATCTGTACATTCACATAGATCTGTACATTCACATCCAAAATTATTAAACCCCCAAAAGTCAAATTTTGTAGATAATATTTATAACCTCAAATAAACTTTGCCTATATATTATTTGTCTTCTGACATTCTCCACTGGAAGATCAAACATTGTATTCTCCTTAATGAAACTGCTTTTTCTTGAATGCCCTGGCAGGTTTGCTGTGGTACCATACGTTTTAAACTTACAAACGATGCTGCTAACTGTGTCTCTAGGAACCTTTAGTGTGTTAGAAATGGTCTTGTAGCCATAGTCTTTTTGATGTAATAAAACACAGCTTTTGTGAGAGCTCTTTTGTCTTGACTATATTTGCTCAACTTCAGCACATGTATATAGGCTAAATTTATGCATATACCACAACTAAAGGTAATTAAGTGTCGATATAGAGTTCCCAAAGGCTTAATTTTTTTTTTTTTTTTTTTTTTTACCACAATTTTGTACCCTACCATAAGTGATTTGAAAACAGCAATGTTGAACAGGGGTTGAATAATTCTGAATAGCTGTACTAGGCCTATAAAAATTCCTAATTTTTTTTTCTTTAGAAAACTTTACATTTGTAAATGTTACAGTCTCTGTCGGGTTGAAAAAATTTGATTGCAAGTGTATGTTTACATTCAACGTAATGTGTGTCCTTGAGGTTATTCCGTAGAATACATCCTCATGACGTCATCACGAAACTGAAAGTAACAGGCAGTGGCAGTTCTGCTGTGATAACTGTAGAAATGGAGATTTGGCAAAGTTTACCGCTGGACTGTCTGATCAGTATTTTCTCTCTTCTTCAAGATGAAGATTTAATCAGAGCATCCACAGTTTGTAAGGTAAGCGATAACAACACTTGATGATGATCCAATAGGGCCTAATCGACGTCAGCCCCCATTCTGAACCAGTCGCGTATCCTAGGCTGCTTCTAGAGTCTAGAGTAAGTGCAGACCTCCTGATACGGATGAAGTAGCTTATGAGAGGGTTTATTATTTTGGACACTCCTTCCTTTTGTTTCCATTGGAAAGAAAATAATTGACGTAATCAATCACGCTGAGATGTTATCCCTATAGCCTACTTTACAATTGAAGTAACCAGGGTTGATTGCTTGCAATTGGAACTGTACGTTCTTTTTTTTCATTTTCATACACACATTAATTGCCGCATAAACACTAACACTGACAAATAGTGGACATTGAATTGAAAGCACACAATGAAATATTACACTATGATAATTAGTTAGAAGTAAAAAAAAGAATCCCAGGCGTTCAGACTGCTTCAATGTCTCCTAAGTAAAGAATACACGAATAAGAAAACTCACACACGTTACATTTACAGTACACTTTTACTTATCTACATAGCCTATTATATATACACTGTGGTCTAAAAGTCTCAGATCACACTGAAAACCTGGAAACCTGAAAAAACAGAAGATTTTAGGGATGTGAAAAAAATGTTAAACATTTTACGTGCAGCGCAAAAATGTTAAACATTTTTTTTCTAGGAAACTAGTCAAATAAGCAAATGTGTGACATTGAGCATGTGATCTCGTATAATAGAAACAGTTTCAATAGTGGATCTCACTGTGTATTATTTTCATGCAAATTTAAACTGTTTGTGTAGGAATGGTACTATGCTGCGGAGACACCATGGTTGTGGAGGTAAGTCACTAAAGATTATATGTTGTTAAACATTGCTTAAACAGTAAAATTACAATAAATATCTGTACTTGTTTGGGGACTGTTCATTCCTGGGATTCCAAGGGTCATTCCTGGGATTTGGTGCCTTTTTTTTGTCCACAGAAAAGATCATGATTTTACTATCTTAAAATGTTGAACAATATCCATTTTAAAGCTTTCTTAGTTATAAATAACACCATTTGAACACTAAGCATTATGAAGTTGATTCAAAAAATAATTTGAGAAATTTTACACCATTTTGACCATATATCACTATTTTTCCTATGTCCCCAGGCTTGCGTATCCCATTTTCATGATAAATACAACACTTACTATACATGATTTTTTGCAAAATCTTTACATTGTTGGGTATATCAGTGATTCTCTCTAATGTATAGAGTTTTTAAATGATTACATTTAACAATTATAATGAAGGTTTTTAGCATGTCCCTCAAGTTATTGTCCACTCTGTTATTTTTGACTACTATCTCTTCGAATGAAAGTTGGAAAAGTTAAATGACACCATATCATAAAGCAGTCATCACTTCTTTGGAGGCAAAACAACTTGGGCAAGTTTGTGAGATCTTTTATTATTTTAACTGTAAATATGACAAATTTTATCTTTCAAATTTGATGTGGTCATTCAACCTCCACACGTCTACTCTGTTAAGGGAAATATAAAAAAAAGTTAGTAGAATTTTTTTTTTAATTACAGTGTAAATGAAAAACCTTTACCTCCATCCATCCATTTTTTATGCCACTTGTCCACCCTGTTATTATTTTGTCCACCCTATTAAGCAATTTTTTTTTTTTTTTACAATAATTTCATTAAAATAGCAAAACAACAACAACAACAACAAAAACCTTATAATTCAGTGACAATGAAAATTTATTGGAGAATATCAATAATGTACTTTAAAACGTAATCAAAACCTTAGTTTTTTGTTACAATTTGTATCTGAAAACGAAAAATGTCAAATGATGCATTTGTGAGAAAGTACACTTCAGACATAATATAGCCTAAATATTTTCTGGTAATTTAATAACTGATATTATTTTAAAAGGACTAAATGACATAAGTTGTCTAAGAAAATGTACACAATACCCATGAATTAGAAGTATTTTAAAAAGTTAATTTGTAACAGGGTGGGCATTTTTGATCTACCATTTCATTGATTTTGTTTAATAAATGGTTACGTTTATCTACCTGAGCTTGACCAAAATCATTTTTCAAACGTTTTACATTACTGTATCATGATTACACACACACACACACACACACACACACACAAAATCTTTTAAAAACTGGGTTTGATTTTCTAAATTAAACATGTCCAAATGGCACAGAATACCAGGAATGACCCATAAATAGCATAATTAACTATTTAACTATTAACTATTAACTCATAAATAACAACAAATCCTTGTGTAGGAGAATGTATCTGCAGAGATGGAGTTTCTGCAATGTTTCCCAGCTTCTCTCAGACACGGAGACACACTCATGGAAAGCTTATTACCTGCGTCGTTCTCACCTAGAGATGAAAATGGAAACCGGCAGGTCATGTGCAGACTACACATGCAAAAGCCTACGAGGCCATAAAGGCAAGTGATCTCATCCAAGAGCTCAGCAAACATGTAGCTTATAATGCCAATACAAATCACATCAAGGGCTATTTTGAATTCTCTTTAGTTGATTTTATGTGACACTACATTGACATGCAACCAAATAATCTGTAAAGTTTATCAGATTGGAAGGGGTGGTGTAGACCTGAAATAATAATAACTATAAATGTTGAATCCAACTGTTTTCTCAGTTGGATTCAAAAATACCTCATGCACATACACAGTGCCATGATGTGTATATTTACATACGTTTTACGTCGTTTCTTTTCGTCATTCGTCTTATGAATTGTTCAGTGGAGGAGACTAAATGTTTACTAAATATTTGCTAAAACAACAATTACACTCACTGTAGCACCGGTGACATTTTCTCTGGTTCTGAACGCAGTTTCTATTTTCCAGAATACATGTACTACACATGTAAATAAATATGTGAATGTGAATATGTAAATGAATCTGAAATCAGATTGGGGTTCAGTTGGATTGACGAAAATCAGTGCATGTGAGTCATTCTCTGATTCCATAGGCAGGATTGTTGGTTTTGCATACTTGGCTGGAAACGATGGCTGCTCAGATGTTTGGAAGCGCACTCCGGTTGTTTGCAGTGCATCGACAGATGGCACAGTCAAAGCGTGGGACATTCACAAGGTATTACATGCTTTCTCATTCATATAAATGTGTGTAGATATGAAGCTGGATCTCAAAAAATGCCTGGGACATATTTCACCTCCAAATCAAAAGAGGAAAAAGCAGCTTTATGCAAACAGAGTTCAGTTCTGCTGTAAAGCAGATCTAAAAAGACAATAGTGCCATTGTTCAGTGTTCATTCAGTTCCATTCAATAACTGTGTAAAATTAATCAATTATGGAATGAGTTCAATTCATCTATAAAGCAGCACTGCAGAAAACAGTGATGTCATCACATCAGCTCAGTTCAGTTCTCATCCAATAATGTCAGTGCTGTCAAATTAATAATATTTTTAAAAATATATATTTTTTTTAATATATATATTTCACCATTGTACATGGCAGGGTGACTGTATGGTTTCTCATATTTATTATAAAGAAACTGAAGCCTATTGTAAGAACTATTTTTATGACATTTTGTGCTATGACATTTTTTAATACGGAAGGCAGTCTTGCGGAAGCTAGTTATTTTACTTTATAACATGTTAAATATGGATATTTGTTTTACACAAATGTATCGTTTCGCTTCAGAAGGCCTTTATTAACCCCCCGGAGCCGTTGTGGATTACTTTTATGATGGATGGATGCACTTTTTTAAGTGGTGGTTTCCATGCACTGCCTTTATAAAGCTTGGGAGCATCAGGGTGATTATTAATATAAATCTGATTGTATTTGTCTGAAAGAAAAAGTCATATACATTTAGGATGGTTTGAGGGTGAGTAAATCATGGGGTAATTTCCATTTTAAAGTGAACAAGCACATCGAAAATCAAGAATGACAGTTTTTGATTCACCTCTTGTTTCATGCAGGGTATTAATCTATGGTCAAGTCCTGCCCAAAGCCCCATGCAGGACATCACAGTTGATCCGGTGCAGTCTGTCGTTGTCACGTCTGACAGCACAGGAACAATCAAAACCTGGAAGGGTGCAACTGGAGAGGAGGTATCCTCCTTTATGTCTGGATTCTCTGAGACCACACTACTTTCATTCAACAACAAAGACAGCTCTTTTCTCTTGGTAGGCTATAATTTATAGACTTCTTTGTTAAATGTGTAGCTACACAATGAATATGTAGTATGTACTGTAGACTTAAATTAAAATCTTTCATTTTTAGGTGGGAACTATTTTAGGTTCTCTGCTCGTCCTGTCTTGCCCTGTACTGTGTGAAGTCTCAAGGCACATGGTGTGCGACTCCTTCAGGCTAAACCTCCTCCTCTCATCGCCAGATAGAAAATGGATACTTGCTGCCTCCAAAGAAAAATTTGACTCGAGTCCAAAGGTAAACCAAGCACCCTAAATTAATTTCAGCCCATTTCATCATTGGAATATATATATATATATATATATATATATATATATATTAATATTCACAAACGAACACATTAATTTTTAAGCCTAAATACAATTGGAAGAAGTAAAAACATAAGCTATAAACAAACTGCACTACGGTCACAACTTCAACATCACCATCAAGCTTCCGACAACTCTTTCGGTCTTTGTTTAAAAAACATTTTCCCTTAATGTTTGAGTTTGCATAGTTTTCAAGAGAGCGATTACCGATTATAAACACACCGAGGCTGTGAAAGCAGACTAGTTTACCAGTTCCGTGTGATGACGTTTAATGTCCCTGACAACATCTGTAGTCCCATTACTGATGTATTTTATGTCATAGAATAAATTGTGAAAATATCTTGAGCTTGTGTTCACCACAAGGTGGCATTTAACAAAACAACAAACAATTGACTTTAGGACGATGGAACCGGAAGTGATAAAATGACACTTGTTTCCATGTTTTGGCCTACAAAAATACATTATACCTGCAGATCTATATTATCTATAACCATAACAGCATTATAGACATCCCATTTGAAAAGTATGTTAAAGTTTGTTTGGAAATGAATGACAACTGGTGTGTTTTTGCGGAGGTTTTCTACAGTGAGAGTGTGTGCTGCCCTGCTGAAGATGAGGACAGTCTTAGTCATAGTCTGCCAGTCACTGGGTGTTGTGCCGCTGTCTTCCTCCCGTCTCAACCGGCACGGCTCGCAGTGATCCAATCTGATGGCCTCTTCAGCAACAAAACAATCTCAGTCTTTGACCTGACCTTAAAGGAATCCAAGTACAAGAAGGAACCACAAGGTTGGCCTTAGAAATATATTGTTTTTTTTTTTTTGCCATAGGTTTAATGAATATTATATTTTTGTTTACAATTTTCACATACCTACAAATTACAATTGAAAGTGTTATAATGCAATGATATTTACTGATACAGTATGTCATTAATTCCCACTTTAGCTCAGCAAGTCACATCTTTTCGGGTAGAACTGAGCCATCGATCAGATGTCGTTCTTGAGGCGAGAGGGAGCAGCACTCTTCTGGTTGCAGACGGAAAACATCTGAAGGTCTACACATTTAAAGGAGAACTTGTAGCTAGTTTTGAAGACCATTTACAGCCAATCACTTCTCTTTGTGTGGTAAGCTGTTTGAACATCAACTTTCCCTGTGAATGGTCTCACTTATAAAACATGAATTGTGCTGATCTTGCAGGACAGTTTTAGGGTGGTGACAGCATCTCGTGACCTTTCTCTCAGAGTCCTGACCTGGAGAAATGATCCAGAACACGGGCTTACCCTTGCAAGCCAGTATCATTTGCTCGGAGGCTCCCTCACAAGGTCCAGGTACAGCATTATCACCCACACTGGAAAGTGATGTTTACTTGCACCGTGTTTTGACAGCTATTTTGCAAATTGACTTTTTTCTTTTAAATGTATTTCCAGAGGATTCACCAGAGTTGCCTGTGATTATTCGAGTATTGTGGCCTCAGTGGATTCATTGGATGGGAAGGATGTTTTGAAGGCTTATACCTTTGATTTCTGACCTCGAAACCACCAATTGTATTCAGATCTTTTGCACTCACTGACCAGATCCATGTTTAGCATGATAGCGCAAAAGATGCTCTTACATGAATGAGACAATACATTTTTTTTTCATAAATATCAAAACAGTTAAACAGTTAAATGGCTGTAATAGTTTGCATAAAGAATAACTTTTCTTTTTTGTAATAAGCTAATCACAGGACATCACAGCTGATCCGTTAGCCTATACACCTTCAGTTGATCAGTTAGCCTATACACCTTCACATGTAAAATAAAGACTGTGTTCATTCATTTCTAGTTTGCATACAACCTACTTATTTTATTACAAATAACTGTACAAACATGGTACAAAAATGAGAGGTTTCAGTTGCAATGCTTTTCAAGTATTAAAACCATGGCACATAATAATATACAGTGTGTGATTTTTACAGCAAAACAATTAAGCATACAAGATGCATTTTTCAGCTTTTACAAATAGGAACAATATCATGTAGTCTATCTGTGGACTAAATTACAGTGTGCATGACATCATGTATTCTTCATATGAACCAAGACCTGAGGAACAACCAAAGATTTTAATAATGAGTCTCCCATGACACTGCTTCTCAGTCCTGTACCAATCTTCACCGGTTACTAAGAAACTGCAGAAGCAGATGTGTAGAGTTTTTCTTTGATGATTGACAAAGATGTAAACTAATTCTGTTTGTAGTTAAGGTGTTCAGTTAGGTATTGTTACCTGTGTTACACCTCAAACTCGTTCATGGCAGCTGACCTCAAATGATGCAGAACAAGCTTTAAGACCTTTTTCATGATTTCGTGGACACTCTTCCCACCATCTGTGTTTTTCATCTGAAAAGAGCACCAAAGTGAATACAAGTATGCATGTAAGCATTTAGGCACATCTTTAGAATGACAGACAGTACCATTGTGAAAGCTTTTGTTGCTTGCTCCAGAAAAGCGCTCTCGACTTCCTCAGGTATTGTGAATAAATGAGCAAAAGAGTCCAGAATACACATAACTGTTTCTCTTGAAGCCTGGTAATAAGAATGGATTCAGATCAAGGAGCAAAATTAGTTTCATTTAGAATTATGCATGGAGTGTCTCTTGTTATCTTACCCTATCTAGGCTGCTGAGGACAGTCTTGGGGTCCTGAATGGTCTCTTCTAGCGTGTGAACATCATGAGCTGAGATGATTGGTTCTTTGAGCTGCTCCAGCCAGGACCACAAGATTCCAGACAGAATAAATGGGTCTTTTTCCAAACACAGTCGCTCCCAAGCACCCTGGCGATTAAGATTGGTCTGCAGAGAAGAATGAACATATGTACTAATTTTGCATTCAGAAAACTAAGTTCATATTTTCTATAAGATGTGAAATAGATTGTTGTTTAGCCAGATAAGACAACAACTAGGTCCTGCATGCAGAGCTGCCTTTCTTCAGCAGGACAGTGAGGATGGATGGGAGGTAGGCAGACTAAGGGGCCGCTCACACAAAACACGTTCCTATTCCAAGGCGCTACTTTACCATTGTTTTTCTATGTAAACGCACTAAACGGACCCCCCCATTCCACTGCCACCATTCCACTGCCAAACGTTCTGTGTGAATGAGCTCTAAGCCTTTACATGCTGAAGCAATTGAAAGGACTGGGATGCAGTTTTCAACACCTGGTCACATAAACCCCTGCCTTGTTGGTTCAAGAACTAAGCTAGGCATTTTAATGAACTGAAAAAAAGATGCTGAATTTTTTGCAGCATTCATTTCACAAGTTCACACTTTCATTTATTGAAGAGGAGGTATACATATTTTGGCCTGCTTGACTGGAGCCTGAAGTGTCCCCCTAGGACTCACTTTTCTGGTTTTAGTGGTGACCAACCAGCAATGTGCAGTTTGGTTGGCGAAGGGATGCTGGAAGAACTAGTAGGACAGAGTTAAGCAGTCATTTATATACACCTGCTCAGGCACTGATTGGTCAGATTTAATGAACATGTTTCTCATTAACTTTTGTCAAAAACTATTTAAAACAATGAACTAAGAAAAAAATAAGAAGCCATTCAGCCATGCAACCTCTAAAATGGTGAAGACACAGTAGGCAAGATCATGTTTGCCTTAAGTAGAACAGAAAAAAAACTGGTCTTGCCTGAGACCATAAGCCAAAGCCTAGATTCAGATCAAGACCTAGATTCAGATCAAGACCTAGACCACAAGAGCAACACTTCAAATCTGATGGGAGATTATAAATTCAATTGTAGAGCAGTTCCCTCTTAAACTGAGCACAGGTTTCCCAAAAACCAGCTACCGAACTCATTCTGCTAAACAGGAAGACTCATGTCCAGAGGTATGTTTTTTCTGAAGCTCCTAACCCACACCATAGACTTTTATGCTTCTTAGTTCATCATTACATGCACCTATACCTGCCAAGCAGCCACTTTCTGAATTTGTTCCTTTTCTCCATCCTTCTCAAGGTCTACCGCGAGGGACTGAGCCACCAGGAGTCGCCGTGATTCCAGAGACAACTCGGACTGGACAGTAATGAAGGGCACCTCCGAATGGTCTTTTCCATGAACTTTTTTAGTCTCGTCAGAGTCAGAACTTTGCTTGCAGTCTTTCTTCCAGAAAGACAGTATCCTGGCGATGCTTGTGGTGTTTTTCTCATCCGAAACGCCTAGAGATTGGCTTCGCTGCAGGACAGACTGCCTCCTGTTTTTGAGCAGTGGAGATCCTTCTGTCTGGTCCATAAGTGTTTTCAGCTCCCATATATTGTTGGTTGAGCTGTAGATGGGATTGTCCTTACAAGCCCCCAGAGAAGGAGGGACATAGTTCTGGGAAACTCCCAGCTGATTGCTGCTGGTGGATGAGTGGATGCTGGCTAAAACACAGAGAGGGTTATCTAAGAGGTTTAAAGACACTGCTAACCTCCGCAGGTCAGACTCGCTGTAGCTAAGGCTCTTACGGACATAGTAAAGAGGTTGTGAGTTGTCTCGATTGGCTCTGGGTAGACCTGGAAGACGTGGCCTGATGATAGTCATCCCATTTCCCATGATCTCTCTGTTTAACTGATATATTGAGTTTTCATTAAACGTTTTCTCTGCCACAGGTGTGATGTCTGGAACTTCAACAATGTCCTCCTCAATAACCTGACGATTCTCTGCGATGTCCAGTAGAAGCCTGCAGATGAGGGTGACAAGCTTTGGCACGTATCTCAGCTGCCGAGCCTCATGTCCGTGCAGTATATTTTTCTGCCGGATCAAATATTGTGAAAGAGAAACAGGTGGCGCTCTCGGCTCAGCTTTAGCAAACAAGTTCCTTAGGGGAACTAGGAACTGAGCAAACTGCCTGACACACTGGAGCTGTCCTCTAGTCTGGATCGAATTTGGTCGTTTATCTCGAACTAACAGAATGGCTTGGTCTGCTGTCATCTGTGTAGTGAACAACAAGAAACAGGCCAGCAACACACCTATGACAAAAATTTGTAAAAAGAGTTAGTATCCAGCTAGCGTACATATATCATAACACTGCATTTTGATTGAGGCTAGGTTGTTGCAGTACCATTTTTTTTTTTACTTTCTAGGAACCACACCTAAATTAAACAAAATATTGTAACCAAAACATGACATGCAGTATTTGTATTACCAAAAATGATCAGTATTGGGAAAGGACTAAAAGCCAGGACTCAAACTCAGGTTACCTGAAGTGCTGTTGCGCTATATGTTGGAGCACTGTTCAACAAGCCCTGAGACCTTTTAAAAACATTTGGTTACACTTTATTTTAATGTAAGGTAATTGTATAGTGATATTTATTAACTACATGTAGTGATATTTATTAACTACTAACTGGGAAACTCCCAGCTGATTATTAACTAGGGTTTGGGTTAGGTTTAGTTATAGGGTTAGGTGTAGAGTTAGTTGCATGCAATTATGCATAATTTATAGTTATTACTACTGTAATTACATGTAACATGTGTAACAAGAACACTATAAAATGAAGTGTTACCAAAATATTTTGTGCTCGCAGAGTAGCGCTTACGCAGATGCTTTTATCTAAAGTGACTTACGCTAGCATTATTACCGAGACAATCCCTCTGGAGTAACCTGAGGTTGAGTGTCTTGCTTGAGGACACAATAATGATAGCTTATGGCTGCCAGCAACCTTACAGCGCTTAAGCCTATAAGCCACATCACCCAAAAAAGGATGCCACCACTGCTCCACTTTCATTAAAACGTAATGTAAACATGCAAAACAGAACTATACCTGTTCTGCCAAGCCCCGCATGACAGTGAACAGCGATTTTGCCTTCTTGAATGGCAAAAGACATGACTTTCACCATATCCAAGACTGATGTGAGAGACACCACACCATAGTCATTCCATCTAAAGTTGTAGAAATATACTAAAACAGAGCAACAAGAGTACCTTTATAACCTGAAGACATAAGAACAACCACAGCTACTATGTTATTACTTAATTACTTTAAGAAGATTCTTTATATCTTTAACCTCTTTAGGTCACATTACACAGGAAAGCACATTTTGACATCTAAAAGTTTGGCAGAATTAAATGTTACTCACTTCCAGCCTGCATGAATGTCTCCGGTTGGTAAGTAAAGCCACTCTCGGGATCTAGCGGGTTGCCACAGCTGGCATGTTCGCCAGGGCATTGGAGGTTAATGACGGTCTTCAAACCACATCTTAACATGATGAAACGTAATTATAAGAGTGTACCAAACACATGCCCCAGAACCAGTTTTCTAAAGGCACTTTTAGTTAAGATAATCCGTTTTACCTCAAAAACTGATCTATGATGTCGAATTTTTCAATAATTTCAGTAGAAGGACGGGCCATGGCGAGCAGATCATCAGTGATCCTAGAAAAAGAGGCAAAAAGGAACCATGAATTAACAACAAATCTTTTAATATGGGCTATTATCGCATCAAACTTCAAACTTGAATTTATTGAGGTAAAATCTTAAAGTTGAAATCTTTGGCATGTAAAATGAAATATAAGTAAGCCTTTAGTTATAGGTTGACTTTCTGAAAAGGAATCCAGACATGATGGGGGGGAATCATTATTTTTGCAATTCTGTTTGGCACATATTAAGAAAAAAAATCAACACAATGAGAGATCTCAGCACATCATATAGAGAAGGTTCATAGTCAGACTGCCAAAGGCTTAACCTTTATATCTGAAGACCTCTAAATTCCCTTGTTTAAGTGTACAGGTAAGTGCATGCAGTGTACCAAGATGAGTAGATTCCTCTGATGGCCTGGTTGTCCTCGGTCCAGTGTGAGGGGTCCTCGTACTTGCAGGCCTGTCCTCCACATCCCATGGAGCACTGCATATGGCAGGGAATTACATAACGCAGAGCCTCTCCAACCATTGTGTATTTTGCTCTGGGAACCCTGGAACCTGTCACTTTAAAAAGACAATCATAATTTAGAGTACAATCACTTTCAAACTTGTATTAGTGAAAGACTGTGTGAAAAATTTCTTTAAGAGTCTACTCAGGTGAGCAAAACCATTCGCCAACTGATGAGATTGGCTCAGTTCTGCAATACAGCTGTCTAGTAGATGCTAGAAATCCTTGTTGCTTTATTGATTACAGCAAGAAATCAAAATGCCTTTAAAAAGGCAAGATGATGGTTCTTGTAAAGTCTGACTCTAGAAGAACAGAGTGTAACATTGTTCTGATGGTTATTATTTGTCTATAAAAACAATATATTTACACTGTGGCTGTAACTTTTTGCCATTGCTTACCAAAGTCCATGATACTCCCTCCTCCATGGCAATATCTGTTTGGGCACAGGAAAAACGAATTAGCATTACAGATTGCAAAGAGGTCATTTCAAGACCTAGGCTAAATAAATAAATAAATAAATATTAAAAAGCTCAGACACTGCTGTTCAAACGTTTGGGGTTGGTAAGAGGATTTTTTTTTTTTTTTTTTGAAAGAAGTCTCTTCTGCTCACCAAGGCTGCATTTATTAGATCAAAAATACAGTAATATTATGAAATGTTTTTACAATTTAAAATCACTGTTTTCTATTTGAATATTTGTAAAATGCTATTTATTCCTGGGATGGCAACAGCATCATTACTCTAGTCTTCAGTGTCACATGATCCTTCAGAAATCATTCTTATATGCTGATTTGCTGCTCAAGAAACATTTATTATTATTATCAATGTTGAAAACAGTTGTTGCTTTAATTTTTCGTGGAAACCATGATACTTTCCCCCCCTGAGCATTCTTTAACAAAGTAAAAAAAAATAATAATTTGAAAATGAAATCTTTTTGTATTATTGTCTTTACTGTCACTTGTGATCAATTTAATTTCCTTGCTGAATAAAAGTATTAATTTCTTTCTTAAAAAAATAAAATAAATACAAATCTTACTGACCCCAAAATTTTGAACAGTTGAGTACCTCAGTTTGATTTTAGATTATAGCCTCCAAATCACAGGTAAAAGGTTTGGGTTTGGTATGGTACAGGTTTGGGATGGTAGTGTGCCATGAAAATAGTCACAATGCACAAAATCAGGTTTCATTCTTTATGCAAAATATGAAGTTTGGTTTTGATTTTGGGATGAAATGTGAAATTCATGGAGTTCCAGGAATCCAAGGCTTTTCAAATCAAGAATAAAACTGGTCTTCATACAAAATGTATTTACATTTTTATAAATTCACCTTTTATTTTCCGTGTACACAGTGAATTCACTGACATTCACTGACACTTTTGCAACCATCATGTGAATTTCTTCTAAAGAATGAGTTGTGATTACTCACCCAAACACAGCTAGAGAAAATGAACTGTACTTTCTCTTTGATCCATTGAATCCACAGCTGATTTGATAACTTGATGTTAAGAGAAAAAAGCAAATGTCACTTTATCATTTGTTTTGTCTTCCTTTAAGATGCACAATTTTCTTCACTGTGCAAAACTTATGGATCCATCCAGATACACTGTACATCCTGGTCATTTTCAAACTGCAAGTGTTTGAGTGAAGGTAAAGTTAATCCTGCTGTTCTCTTGCCATGCAAGCGGTCACATCAAGCCAAAGAGTGAATAAAGCAGCTATTTCAGACTCCCAAAGATTTACCAACTAATCCACTTACTCCTGAAAAAGCCCATTTCTCTGGCCACTGACCTCAGACGCACAGTGGCTCTGTCTGTATTCTAGCTGTTTGAACTCTTATTTTGCGGTTTTATTCCAAAAGAAAATGAGGGGAAAACAATTTCCTTCAACGATCGCCCAGAATTTCAGCAAAGGCATAAAATAATTTCTCCTTTTTTCAAAATTGGAGTACATAAACACTGGATTTAGCAAGCCCCCCATCCTGCAGATATTGAGTTTCTTTTTGTTTACGGTTATTAATTCAACTATTAAAGAGGTCAATACAGATTGTACTGAACGCAGTAACTGAAAATGACAATGAGGTGAGGCTCTCAAAGCTTTGCAAACTGATCGACTTACAGCAAATCTGATTAACTTCCTGCTTAGGAGACTCTAAGCAGGAAGTTAAACAGCTGACGCACTGCTCCACTTTTACTTAATCAGCACCAAATACACTGAGCCAAACTGATGCTGGCTGTGATATAGGGAGACAATACATATTTAAAGGCAAAAGCCACTTTAAATGAATAAAAAAATAAAACAAATTATTGTTTATGAATAAAGGACATAGATGACAAATAATCATACATTGTGCACACCAGTAATGGTAACCCTGATTAAGTGTCACCGATGACATCTTAACCCTAAAATGTCAACGTATCCCCTGAGATACAATAACATTTGGAGTCCCCTCCAAATATTGTAAACACGTGAAATATATCAACTTTTATCTGAAGGCGAGTAGATTTCCCACTACAGGTAGTCATGCTGTTTTTAAATGCTGCTCGTGAGCTAAACAAATGTATGAACAAAGTCACCAGATCTAAATATTTACAAAACCCTTTCAACATGAAACCAAGAAATGAGACCTACACTTTCCCTGCCTCTCCCCACAGCCTCTCAGATGTTTGTATCCCTTGGGATACAAAAACCTTTTCAGGGTTAAATGTCAGTGTGTCATCACACATTTTCCACAAGTGCCATAACCATCCATATCAGTGCACGAATCATATTTGCTGTTGGTCTCACAGCTGCACTTACAGTGAGCTTGTAAACATCAGAAAACAGATCTGTCCACTCTGTTCACTAAAACAGGCGTTTTTACAAAATTTGTTTTTGATTAATGCAAACAAGTTAATATTACATATTAAAATGTAAAAAACAACAACAACAACATAATACACTGTAATGACAATGAAACACTTCTGCTTTATAACAAGTTGACAAGACAATTAAAAAAAACATTTTCAGATTCCATGAAATAGGAAATTAGTGATTTCTCTGGATGAGAATGAAATGTACCTTACAACAAGGATACAGCCTGGGTGTACTTATTTCCAATAAAGTCCATCATCAAACTCTCGGTAAAGCCGGAAAATCACATTAAGGGCTTCACTGGTGAGATAACCTGAGTTCACGCAGGTTGAAGTGGGTCATTCAAGAAGCCCTCAAACTCAGCTCATGAATAAAGTTCATTCAATGGATAAAACACCTTTTAATGCTTTCATTAGATGCAATTGTACAGTTTGACATTAACTGCCATAAACTACATAGAAATTAAATTTAATATTAACAGGAAAATTGGTCACCAGCTCCGGCTTTTTTAAAAATAACTATTATGAATCTGAAAGGGAAATGTGCTCAGTACTAACTATCCCTTAACCACTGAACAACACAGCATTCTGGGATATTACAGTGTCTTGAAAATTCTAAAATAAGGAAAATTATTAAAAATTATAAAAAATAATAATAATCAAAAAAAAAAAAAATACAGCATTTTATTTTGTAAGTGCAATTGATTTTCATTAGCATCACAAAAATTAGGTCAAAAGAAAAAAATAAAACTGAATAAAACTATTAGTGTGTACATACCTTTTGTACAGTATGTTTACATTTATGTGTCCTAGTTTCTTTCTGTATGTATGCTAGAGAGAATTAAGCCTAAGCTGTTACATTGTTCCCTGTAAAAAATGTTTTGTTTGGCTGGTATTGAGATCCGCATGGTTCATGTGGATTCCAGTAGACATTTACTTCTTTTTCTTCTGCTGATTCCCTTATAGAGGAAAAAAAAAATACAGTCAGTATGGATCATAATAAAAACATACAAATCTTCCACACTCTGTGATGACAAAAAAAATATAGACTTAGCTGAATATTCAGGTTAAAGGAATAGTTCACCCAAAAAATGAAAATTTCCTGACTAGGGCTGGGTAAAAAAAAAAAAAAAAAAAAAAAAAATTGATTTCTCGATTTTAATCAGTTCTAATTTTTATGAACCGATATCGATTCTTAAATCCCAAGAATCGATTAGTCTAGTCTGTTTTCAGTTGATGAATGAATAGAACATTGTGACGCTCTTCCCATCCAATAAATGGCAATAAGCGTTTGTTACTTTTGATATGAAACAAAGTCTCAGATTTCAAATTCTGCCCCTTTTATTACGAAATTCAAAAAATAACCGTTTTGGCGCTGTTTAATGTGGCGTGACAGATGGCTGTAGCCTCAGATCAAGAGAGGCGGCAACGCGAAGCGCACGTGAACTGATCATCTCCTCCGCTTTAATACCAGTTAAAGCCTGAAATAAACTGAAAGATACAGTACTTACCGAAATCCGTATCCTGTCTCATGGAATAGCTCAATCAGTGATTCAAACGCAAAAGACGTCAATAAAACAGCTTGTAAGCAATGTCACGTAACGTCACATTTACCTCAGAAAAACCATATTCAGTGACCATAACTCGTTTGTCAGCTATAAAACTGAACTCTAGAGAATAGCATTTTGCTAAATATATGCAACCATATTAATTCATAATGTTCTTCAATATTTAATGCATCAAGTTTTTATAACAGCCACCATTTAAATAATGTATTTCAAAAACCGAATTGGAGTAGAAATATAATTACATAATTGTAAAGTTAATATTTTAACTATTATTATAAAAACTTTTACTGATTTAAGGATAACTTCCACTAATTTAAGTGTTTGTATACAAATCAGTTATTTTTAACCTTCAATATTATAGTAATGTAGAACTGATTCCCATGAGATTTTTTTTCCTTGAGAAAATTTGGCATGTAGCTACTTATATATATATATATATATATATATATATATATATATATATATATATATATATATATATATATATATATATATATATACACACACACACACAAAATAATCGATACTGAATCGAATTTAATCGAAATCGAGCTTGTGAATCGAAATTTAAATCGAATTTTGGAATTTGTGTCAATACCCAGCCCTATTATTTATTTACCCCAGGCCATCCAAGATTTACACAACTTACTTTCTTTAGCCGAAGAGAAATTAAGGTTTTTGAGGAAAACACTTCAGGATTTTTCTCTATCTAACGCAAGTGAATGGGGATCACCAGAGTCTATTTTTAATGGTTCAAAATCTATATTTAGGAAGCCAACAAATAAGGGTATTTTCTAGCGAAACGATTAGTCCTTTTCTGAATAATAATAATAATAATAATAATAATGATTATGATAATAATAATAATAATATTATTATTATTATTATTATTATTATTATACAAATGTTCTCCTTCGCCCAGATCTGCAATGCATGTCCACAAGACAGTTGAGTTGACCACCTCGAACGTGACTTTCCCAACATGCATACAGTACGTCAGTAAGGCAAGAACCTGTCCAAAAGTTGAATGGTCGTTGCTGTATATTAATATTTGTGTCAGTTTATTGTTTAACCCTCTCGGCATGATCACTTGCATTTTTTTCCTGATAACAGCAAAAAGAACTTAAAATACTACAGCATTTTTGGTCGTAAAGATAAGAGTGAGACATCATTTGAAATTGTAAAGGGTCTACTTTTATTTGCACAATAACAAAATGTTGTGCTTTTGTAATATAAAGAAAACAAACAGGATGTGCTTTGAGCATTCTCAGTCTCTTGTAAACTATCCGGATTGCGTCACAAAAATGAACCGAATACTTGACACACAGACATAAGAATATGTCTATAGAAACCTTGAAGTGTCTACCTTTAAATTAAGTCATATCTAAAACAAATATAGAAAAAGAAATAATCTGTATGAAACCAATGAGAAGTAATTTCTTCCCCGTCTGACCTCATTAGTTTTAATGTGGTCACACCCATGTGCAGCGCAGGCTATTTATATGGTAGTCTCGCATAGCCAGACCTTCAGACTGACAGCGGAAGGTCTGGACTCTATCACAGCTTTCATTGGGCAAAGAGGACGTTTGACTGACATGTAACGCAAGAAATCACAGTTCATTTTATTTTGCATCATGTTTAGGGCGTGAAAAGGTAAAGTCGATGTCCCTACAATAACAGACCGAATAAATTATTCATTCAGGAACACTGTGCTAGTTTACTGCAATAATGGAGCCAAACTTTACATACTTTTGAAAATCTAGCGTTTAGTTGATCCTGGAAAGCGCTCATTGTCACAGTTGTAAATATGACGGCTTTCTTCTTCTCAACTGTCTCGTGGATGCGCATCACAGAGCTGGACCAAGGCGAACATTTGAAGTTAAGTATATACATTTTTATTTTTTTTCATAAAATGACTGATGTTTTGATAGAGAAGACCATTATTCATCAGCTGGAGTCATTTGGAGCCCTTTAAATCTCCTTTCGGACCATCAAAAAATGGACTATGGTGATCCCCGTTTACTCGCATTAGATGGAGAAAAATCCTGGAATGTTTTCCTCTAAAACCTTAATTTCTCTTCGGCTGAAGAAAGAAATTCATGTACATACTGGATAGCCTGGGTGCGAGTAAATAATCAGGAAATTTTCATTTTTGGGGTGAACTATTCCTTTAAGCACAGCAGTAACTTTTAAAACAGTTCCAGTTACTGTTAAAGTCCTCCTGTAGTCAATAATTTTATCCCTTAAAACTCATCTTTGATCACCAAAATTACATATTTAAATGTTTTATCCTGTGGAAAAAAAATTCCTAATGCCTTAAAAAACATTGAATGTAACTCTACACCCTTGCCTCATTTAATATACACGGATCTATGAATATGATAATTAATCCCGCCTCCACTCACTCGCACAAGCTCAGACGAGAACCAGTCGGTGAACTGAGGTAAACACTGCACAATGTTATCGCTTTCTACAACATCGGACACATAACGGTAATTAATATAATTAGCGTTTTGCTTGGCTACATTATTAAACAGCTAATAATGTGTTGCTAATGTTACAAAAACCATGTTCACATTCACGAGTCAGACAGCTGTCTTCCAGTGTGTAACGCGTTACTAAGTACTAAAGTAACGCGTTACTGTAATTATATTACTTGTCCATTGAAAAAGTGAAGTAAGGGATTACTGTTCATTTTTTAGGTAATTTAATTACAGTTACTTATAATGTACTTGCGTTACATACTGTAAATTAGTTCAACAGTTCTGTATAAATCAATATTGAATTTAAAATCTAAATTTGTCGTCTAAAGGTAAAAGGTAAAAGTGAACGTTGCCTCTTTAAAATCGTTAGCTGTAGTGCAGTTGCACGTCAGTTCGCAACTTTGAACCAGTTGGCTGCGGAGTCGCTGTCTGAAGATGTCGGCAGAAGCGAGTGGCTGTTTTGCAGAATGGAAATATTCCAATTACTTCATTTTTTTTGACACAGGTAGGCAAGAACATTACGGTAAAATGTAAGCTATGTCCTAGAGAGAGAAAACTGCGCGCGCTCTCTGAGAGACGGTCTTCAGTCAGTGCGCTCTCAACCAAAGCGCATAACATAGCCGCCTCTCGCGAGTGTCAGATTTTCGCGGTTTATTACACATAAACGTTCAAATACACACACAGTCATGTCAAAATGCCTGTCTTGGCATATATTCGCGTTGGTTATGTGAATGTGAACAGCATGTGTAACAGCATATTGTCTCCGTCCATTAGGTCTTAGTGACAGCAGCCTTTAAAACATGCTACTGTCTACCATTGACTGTCTGTATTATAAATGATAATCAAAACAAAATAAAAGCTTTAATAAGGATTAATCTATATTTAATTTATACAGTTATGACTATGCAGAGTTATTTTATATTTGATTATTCAATTTCTATAGTATTTTTACTTACTACTTTTAGACCTAGCTGGAAAAAAATATATAGCATTGTATTTTTATATATTTTTACCGTGGTATCGAGTATTGTGCACTTTTGGTGGTATCGGTACCAACTACTAGGTTTTTGGTATAGTGACATCCCTATTTGTTACTAAAAAAAAAATCTAAGTATTATAAAGTAAAAAAAAATATTATAGTATATGTTTTAATAAAGTTAAAATGTTTTAAAAAGCTATAAAAGGCTAAACTATTCCATGTTTGACTAAATTATTAAAAGGGTTTCCTTCCTATTATCTATCCGGTCAAGGTTTATAGGGATTTTAAGAAGTAATTAGTAAGTTACTTATTGAGTAATTAAATTACTTTTCAGACAGAGTAATTAGAAAAGTATTTTAAATACAACATTGATGATGTAATTAGTAATTAGTAACTAATTACTTTTTTGAAGTAACTTACCCAACACTGCTGTCTTCTAACAATCAGTATCCCTAGAAACGCTTTGAACAACTCAGAATGTCAGTGGAGAAAGGCATATATTTCATCATAACATTGTAATATGCATCATACACCCGATATATTGCTAAATCTTACCCGATTTTTCATGTCAACAGAAAAATATACCAGGATAACATTCTTTTGAGACTCCCTTGCGCGGTCAGTTAATGATATGCTAAAGCCCGCCGGCACGTTGACGTGATTGGTTACAAGGTAGTTTGTGACGTCAGAAACACCAGCTATTTCAAACCACGGGTTTGAGGCTGCTTTGGTTTACTGCAGTTTTAAAGAGAAAATAGTCCACAATGGTGTTGACTTATGAATTTGCTCATGGTTTGTCTTATAGCATGTTAAAAACACCAGGTAGACATATGAACAACATTAAAAACTTGATTTTCACCACAGGGGGACTTTAAATCTCATAGCTTTTTAAAAGACAGTTCAATCTAATGGCCTTTGGTCAGTTTTTCCAGTGTGGTTTCTAACCTGTGGTGCGCCACATCATGAGGTTGAGCTTCTCTCCTAACAGGTAAAGAGGAGCCATGGTGAGGGACGCGCCACCCAGGAAAAAACACAATCCCACAGGACTTAAATGAGCCATGATAGGGTACACCCAAATCCCTGAAGCTTGGTGCACCCACAACACCCTTATGAGTGACAAAAGCATAAAAAGACATGAATGGTGGTAATAAGAAACATAAAAATTATAATTACTTTGATTAGATCCATGAGAGCAAAGCAAGCAGAACGAGATTACCATGACAAATACAGGACAGCAAATAAAGCCAGAGCAGAAATCCCTTTTGTGCGACTGGGATATTTGTGATTCTGCAGGAACATCTGAACCAGCAGCAAAGGCATGATCACTGTGTGCTGGAGGAAAACACAAATCATCCGTGAACATGATGCAGCACGTGTCTGCTGAAAACCAATCCTGAAAAACTGCATATGCTATACTGCATTAAATGAGATCTATATGAAAGGGTTAGTTCACCCAAAAATGAAAATTCTGTTATTAATTACTCGTTAATTACTCACCTTCATGTCGTTCCAAAGCTGCAAGACTTTCGTTCATCTTCTGAACACAAATTAAGATCTTTTTGATGAAACCTCAGAGCTTTCTGAGCGGTTTAGTCCAAATTTTCTGAAGAGACTTGAAAACTTTATATGATGAACAGATTGAATTTAGGCTTTTATTCATATGTAATGTTCACATGATTGAGTTTCTTCAGAAAATTTGGACTAAACCCGCTCAATTTATATGGATTATTTTACGATCTCTTTATGAACTTTTTGGAGGCGTCAATGTGTCAGTTATGTAGCTGTCTATGGAGGGACAGAAAGCTCTCAGATTGTGGAAAGTCTTACGGGTTTGGAACAACATGAGGGAGAGTAATTAACAGGGTTCCTACACATTTTCCATTTCAAAATTCCATGCTTTTCCATACTCAAATTTCCAGACCTCCTTCCAAACGATTTCTGCCATTGGTAAGCCTTGGTCTCCTTTTCTCTGTTTTCTCTGCTTCATGTTTGTAGTCCGGGTCCTACAGTCTTTTAGTGATTTTTAAATTAGTGTTTGATTGTTGAAATAAAGTTTTGTATTTAGTATTCACATCCAGGCCCTTCTCTTCTTAAAACCATGTACCTGTGTGACTTTTGTTGGGGATTAATGTACAAGTGCTAATATATTCCCTGTTTAACATGGTGGTGTACCACTCGCTACATAGGTGTAAATATTTAATTTGTCTATTAATTCGATACATTTACTTTATAGACATCCTTCTGTGATTGATCCATTCTTGTCAGTGTTTGCTCTGTTGTCGGTATTGGTTGTTGGCATCAAAGCATTTCTATAAAGTAGCCTACGACTACGAGTAGCCTTCACAAGCGCAGTATGGCAGTTTCCCAAATATTTTTGAAATTCATAACTTTATAAACATATCTGCAAAGTGAAGAGAGGTGAAAAAGGTGCTGTGTAGGAACTAAATAGTTGTAGGGGGGTCTGGGGGTACATTTTTGTGATTATTAACATGTAAACGAAGCATTCTGGTGCACTCTGACAAGAACATAAATGGAAAAAACAACATTTGCTTCAAGTAAAAAAACAAATAAAAAAAAACAAATTGGCACTAGGGCTGAGCATTGACAAACTGCACAGTTGAATGCGATTTTGATTCAGAAGCTTGCGATTTGATTTTGATTTGATTACCTTTGATTCGGTATTGATTAATTTGGGGCCTATCAGGTACAGTACATGGCAAATTTCCTCAAAGAAAAAAAATCTCTCTCAACTAATGCTGTAAACTATACAGGGAACCACAGCTGGTACATCATTATAATATAAGGTTAAAATTGATTTGTAAGCTACTTACTTATAGGCTAAATTACACAAGTTTTTATAATAACGTTATAATAAATTTTTAATGACAATTATTTTTCTACTTTTTTTTTTTTTTTTTTTTAAATGTAGGCCTAAACATTTAAATGGTTGGTGTCATAAAACGGATTTATGCATTCAATAATCGAAGCATATGTTAAGTACAAATACAATGAACATGCAATAGCCTATAGTGCATATATTTAGCAAAATGCTCCCCTCATAGTTCATTTTTGTAGCTGAATAATGAGTTTTTGGACACTGAAAGGCTTTTCTGATGTAGGCTAAATGTGACATTTTTACAAGCTGTTTTATTGATGCCTTTCTGCGGTTGAAACACTGATTGATCGATTGCATGTGACATGATACAGATTTCGATAAGTTGTACTGTATCTTTCAACATACCTTCGGATGTTTAATCATGTGTATTTTGTGTTGTAACTAGTAAAGCGGAAGAGATGGTTGGTTCACAAGGGCTACAGAGATTTGTCATGCCACAGAGCACCAAGAAAGATCGCGACTCACTCCAGTCTATGGGAAAGTAGCCCATTTTCGATTCTTGTGAGAATCTTGTGACACACACTTGCCCTGAAAAAAAATCTTTGGATCTAAACCAGGGGTGTCCAAACTACGGCCCACAGGCCAACTGCGGCCTTGGGATGAATTTCAAACGGCCCGCAGCCTGTCTGATAAAATCTATTATACGTGGCCCGCCACGCATAATTTACAAATCGTGCAGTTTCACAATGTCAACACAAGGTGGCAGTACTAGATTTTAGGCGAGGGAAACATTAACGCGGCAAAAGCGGAACGAAACAGCGCTACTTGCGCGCACCGCACAGGGCGCGACTCACAAGCTGACACGTGTTTACTTGCTGAGTGTCTCAATCACACCACCACTAAACAGCCAGAGAGAAGTGTTCAAGTCCGGCGTAGAGGTGAAACAGGTGAAATATTAAGCCGATCCAGTTAGAATACTTTTAAACCAACAATTCAACAACAGTTATCATGGAATTACAGTGGTAACACTACCTGTAACTGTGGTATTTTGTCAGAAATGTAGCTTAATATCTTAATTTTTAATGTAGATATGTATTAAATGAGTAATAAAGGCCAAATTACAGACTTTACAGTATTTTTTGTCATAAACTTGCAGTTTTGTGCATTCATATTTATATTAAATGTGTTTATAGACTAAATACCATAAAGTCATTTTAGATATAGAAACAATATTTTTACTTTTTACCATGTGGTGAGGTGCCATGTGTGGTTTTACCTGCCTGTGGTGATCTAATTAGAGTACTTTTTAATTTAAAGGGTTAGTTCACCCAAAAATGAAAATAATCTCATTTATTACTCACCCTCATGGCATTCCACACCCGTAAGACCTTTGTTAATCTTCGGAACACAAATTAAGATATTTTTGATTAAATCCAATGGCTCAATGAGGCCTCCATAGCCAGCAATGACATTTCCTCTCTCAAGATCCATTAATGTACTAAAAACATATTTAAATCAGTTCATGTGCATACAGTGGTTCAATATTAATATTATAAAGCGACGAGAATATTTTTGGTGCAAAATAACGACTTATATAGTGATGGCCGATTTCAAAACGCTGCGTCAGGAAGCTTCGGTGCATTATGAATCAGCGTGTCGAATCAGCGGTTCGGAGCGCCAAAGTCACGTTATTTCAGCAGTTTGGTGGTTTGACACGCATTCCGAATCATGATTACGCTGATTCATAACCCACCAAAAATATTCTCGTCACTTTATAATATTAATATTAAACGACTGTACTCACATGGAATGATTTAAATATGTTTTTAGTACATTAATGGATCTTGAGAGAGGAAATGTCATTGCTGGCTATGGAGGCCTCATTGAGCCATCGGATTTCAACAAAAATATCTTAATTTGTGTTCCAAAGATTAACGAAGGTCTTACGGGTGTGGAACGGCATGAGAGTAAGTAATAAATGACATTATTATCATTTTTGGGTGAACTAACCCTTTAAATAAGAATAGAGTTCTAACTCAGTAATAATATTTAAATTTCACCCTTTAAAAACGAGGTTGTTAAAAGTTTTACAGATATTGTTTGTGTATTAAATTTACATCTGTGTCCTATCTCAAGCTACTCTACTGTCAGCTTTTTGTCAAATCTGTCATGTTTTTTAAGAAACAAAACTAATTTATATAATATAAATATAAAATAGAAAAGGAACCGGCCACCAGATGTATCCACAATCGAATCTGGCCCCTTTTTAAAAAAAAGTTTGGACACCCCTGATCTAAACGATTCACATAAATGACATATTTTGATTCAAAATGGCTAATTTTGCCAAAAAGTGAGCCAATAGTCTGGAAACACAAATATTTTTCCATACTCTGATTTCTTTTTTCCATACTTTTCCAGACCTGGAAATTACTCAAATCAAATTCCATACTTTTCCAAACTGCGTTGGAACCCTGAATTAATGACAGAATTTTCATTTTTGTGTGAACTAACCATTTAAGGGTGTATATTCAGTGTGCACATATCCCTAATCAAGGGTCAATAAAGTCAATACTGCGCAATATATAATGTTAAATAATGCTCTCACCATTGCATGATTCAGCCAGATAGGAATGATCTCATCTAAAAATTTGGGATACACCAGCTCTCGGTTGTAAGTGTAGAGAGTCCAGAAAGAAGCAAACACAAACTGCAAAGCAAGAAGATCAATAAATTCAAAGTTTTTTTTTTTTTTTTTTTTTTTTAAATGGCCGTTGATAATACCAATATCTAAGCAGCAGATTGTCAATTATCCAATATAAATGATACAAATGAGATAAAATTGACATTTTACACCAATTAATATTCACTATAAAAAATAAAAAAAGACAATATGCATTGCATGCTGCACTTCACACTATACTAAACTATTTCAAACAACAATTTCCTAGCTCTTCTATTACTACTGTTATTTTGAGAGCTCATATTGAGGCTTTTATTGAGACGGTATGAAATATTTGTACTATGCATGAAATACTGTTTTAAAAATACATTCCACTGGACTATAGGTGAAAAATCTGAAATGGTAGCCAGTTGCACCATCTAATATACACTCTCCGATACATCAAAATAAATTTGAACCTATAAAAAAAAAAAGTCTGTTATTTGTCAGGCATTTGCATACTATAGAAACACTTTCAAAATTACAAAAACTGAACCTAAAACAGGGAAATACTATATATTCTTTAAATTTAAAAAAAAAATTCATATAAACACCCAGTAAATGTTTTTTTTTTCTTCTTCTTCTTCATATATATATATATATATATATATATATATATATATATATATATATATATATTTTTTTTTTTTTTTTTTTCCCCATTATATTTTAATATTAACTATATGCATTTGGTCTTTCCAAAAATACAGGGACATCATTTGCACAGCTAATCATGCTCAAATGTCACTGCATTATTTAACAATTAAATAAATTAGCCACAAATTTTAAATGTAATTTACTCAAAGAAATAGCCTGGATACGCTTCCACATAATTAAAATGAAAAAGAACTGAAACTTTAGGTGATTTTTTAGTGAATAACGACTTACAGCTACAGTCTGACTAACATCAAATACTTTAACATACTTTTTTTTTTTTTTCACCATTTCGGAGCTTGACAACCCCAGTTCTTATTCTTTTGAACTATACTGAAAAGAGTGGCCAGGTATGTTTAAAAAAAACTCATCTTCTGTAGACTAAAGTCTATCATAAAGGTTTGATACAACATGAGGGTGGAAGTATCTTAAAGGAACTTTGGTGCTACTCACAGTCCCGACAGGAAACGCTAGAACAGTGAAGTAAAAGTCTCTGGCTTTAGTGAGCGTCAGAGGAGTCCCGCTCCGAGTCTGTTTCACTGGCACTACGATGTGTATTACATCCACTAACACACACAATCCAAAAAACACCGCCTGCATTACCTACCACAAACAAAAACAAAAAAATACAGATGTGACATGAGCACGCGGTCATAACTGACAGCAGTGAAATTGACGGATTCAGTGAGAACTGTTCCTACCAGATTAATAAACGTCAAATATTTCCAGCGCCCTCCGTATGACCGCACACCAGGGTGTCTGTCTGAGGTTTGCAGAGAGCAGTTGCTCCAGATAGTGAATAAATACCAGCTAAAAATAAGCAGGTGAACCAGCAGGGACACCTTTGCTCCTGTTCTTGTAGCGGTGGTAGCCATGGTCTCCTTCTTCTTTGGATTATAACAGTAGCATGCATCCTGATATTTGCACTACTGCCATCTTCTGGAGTTAATTAACTCATATATAGGGTTGGGTATCGTTTTAATTTTAACGATTCCGATTCCAATTTTTTTTTTTTTTTTATGGAGAGAAAAAAAGAGAAATACTTCCAGAATAATGTTTTTACCTTTTATACTTGCCACATTCAGGCTATAAACCAGTAGGCTGTAACTGTTTTTGTACCTGAGTGTGAGACGCTGCTATTGCTAAGCTGTATCATGGTGCTTTAGGACTTGCGGCTGGGTTAGAGTTCACAGTTCGTTATTTCAAATGTTTCCAGGCGCGCCTATTTGCTTTTCAGAATGTCTCAAGTGCAGGTAATGTGACTAGAACCAACCGATCAGCCAGAGATTGTATATAATAGGGAGATAAGAGCATAGATATACATAATAAAGGCTAGATGTCTTACGGCGGAGTCTCTAACGTCATCACCGGCGGCCATCTTGTCACAGGCAAGCTTTCTGGCAGGCTCTGTGGTACCTGATGTAAGGTGAGTGATCTGCACGAACACAAATACTCTTATCTCGCTGAAATCTTGACGGATTTACAAATGGTTTGGTTTCTTATAAACGTTATTAACGTGGCTATAATTCTGGATGCTTGAACATGTTGAAATTGCAGCTTTTCTTTTCGAAAAACGACTTAATCGTGCAGCATAGTTGTGTATCACGGTTATCAAGGCTGAGACCACAATCGAGCTGTTCAATTATATAGGTTTTACTGACACTAATAACGATTTTATGACAACTAATCTTTTGTCTAAATTACAATCTTTGTGGATGTGGTTGTAGTTATTAGCTGGCTAATAACAAGAAGCGTTGAGTGAGACCTAGTAGTTACAGTTTAGCTGCTACCCAGCAATTTTACATCAGTGGGAGAGGCAGAATTGCTCTTTCTTTTCAATATAACTTAAGTTGCGCATGATTTCCAATCGGTTTGGTTTGTTAAAGACATCTTACATTATGATACAGGAAATTGCTGGCTTTATAGGAGAAGATGCCAGACTTTTGTGCAGCCTACAGATGCTCCAATCACCGTAGTCTCAAAACGAGAGCCCGTGGGATCACCTTTCACCTGTAAGATATGACAATATTATGATTATATTTGGGATAATCGTTAGTTACTTAGTGGATGTATGTACAATACAGGTCCTGTTACGCAGGAACAGCGGGGCTATGGGCTATGACATAATAGTATTACAAGATTGTTGTTGACCCAAAGCTTTTTACAAGTTTGTTTACACAATCACAGAATGTTTTATTTCGGACACCTTTTTTTTTTTTTTTTTTTTGGAACAGTAATCTCTGAAGTAGGCACAGTGCAATGTCGAGGGGAAAAGCCTAGTAAATGGCCCAACCCTGAAGAAGTTAAAATAAACATGTAATAATTCAAATTATTTTATTATAATAGTAATATTCATATTATAAAAGTGTGTATATATATAGGCTACTAAAACTCAGTGTACAAAATGGCAACATGATATATATATATATATATATATATATATATATATATATCATGTTGCCATTTTGTACACTGAGTTTTAGTAGCCTATATATTGATTTAACATGAATACCTTGTGCATGTGTATATTCATTGCACCTATCTGTTCTGTTCAATGTTATTTTCATATGGAAGTCCATGGTTATAATTATTCATAAGTATGCAGTGTCATAAGTGCATCTCTGACGTTTATAACAAACCAAACAGTTTGAAAATCGGTAGAAAATTGAGCAAGTTATGGTTATTTAAAAAGTACATGCACCATTAAAACACGAGTGAGCGAGCTGACTGTTACAAGATGGCCGCCAGGTGCGGACGTCGACCTCGATTGGCCAGCAGCGCGGATGAGACATCTAGCCTTTATTACGTATATCCAGGGGTGGAAATGGAGGGTAACGCGGGGGGACGGCGTCCCGGGAGTGAATTTCGAGGGGGGACGGCGTTCCAGTTCAAATTGGTTCGATTTTTTTTTATAGAAATGAAGGGATTTCTGTATTTATTCACTCAATATCCTACGAAAACGAAAGCGATTCAGCGCAATAAAATTGCATGATTAATCATAAAAAGATCGCAATGGATTCAAACACCCACGCGATCTTACTCGTTGCTCGAAGTGGGCCGGTACGCACCGGCACTTCTCTATTTTAATCTGTAGCGTACCCACGCTTTGTCTTGCGTACCGGCACTTCTCACATGTTGCCGGTACTCTTACCACCACACCGAAACATAGAATCAGGCTGTTAATTAATTGTATAAATCGCGCATTCGGAGCTTTCATAAGCATGAGTGGCGCGCCGCGCGCGAATCACCGCAGGCACGTTCACCAGCGCGCTCCAAAAGTGTGATAAGATTTGCGCGAGCCGTTCCTATGATAAAATGTGAAACCCATTTGAATTCTATTGAGAATGTAGTAAAACGCTATGGAGAAAGTCAAACATGATCTAAAGACAGCCACTAAAAAGACTGATGAAAAGAGGGGAAAACATGATGATGATCTTGCAAGCTTTTTAAACTTCTCATGACCACTTTTCCTAGAATTTATCACGTTCTGTTGTGGTACATTTTAATTAACTTGTTGAAGAATTTATAATATATAATCTATTATGGGAACAGATTTAAAAAAAAAAATTGAAAAATTGAAAAAAGTTAACATTGCCCTAAGCCTGCAATGAGGAGCCATCAGTGGTCTAGCTTTAATTACATCCTTATTGTAACAAATGCTATGTTAAACAATTACAAGAACTACTTTTTCATAAGGCCAAGTACAAGTTAGAATCATGGATCTTCTTGAATTATTGATTAAACATTAGTTTTCCTCATGTGTAAAATGTGTTCTGCTAATATGACAGATATGCCCATTAGGAAAAACCTGGCTGTATTTCAAGAATTAACATGTTCAGTAGGCTATAAGAACATTTTAAGTAAAGATAGTTTGACTTCCCATGGCACTTTGTAAACAAGTAATTGTTAACTAGGCTGTTACTTTATTGCAGTTGTGTTATCAACCAACTTTGCATGTGTGGACCATTTTGCAAAAATAAAGCAACAAACAAATAAATAAACCTCATGAGGGAGCAAACTCCTTGCAACCGAGGGAAACAACCCGTACCCCATCCCAAACAGAAGTGAACAAAATAGAGTAAATCACCTTTGAAAGTAACTTGATACTTCAAATAAAGATTGCATCCGAATCAGCAGTTGAAATTATTTCAGCGAATATTAGAATAGAACTGCATGTTCAGGTAGCAATGTTTTAAAAAACTATGTCTATGGTAACATCCTCAAAACAAAGTTTTTATAAAATGATAAACATCACATTTCAACCCTTTTAACCATTGTTTAAGAAAAGGGATAAGTGAATATTATTATGTTTTCTAGATACATTATCCAAATTATTTTGCTTTTTAGAACGCACATTCCTTTTCCGTTAAAACTGGATTCCCCTTTAAATGTGTTTAATGGTTGATTTTCAAAGTATAGTAAACTAAGAGGTAACCATCCAAAACATTCTGTTTTCTTTAACCTGAGGACAAACGTATTTAAAATGTTTGTAACCTGTTCAATTCAGTATGCACCACATATGCAACTTCCTGGAAAATGTATCTTTAATTTGGCCAAAAATCAAGCAGGTAATTTTCTCCAAGCAGAGATTCTGTTGAATGAACATGTTTGTGCCACACACAGTTGATAAATGTTGTTCATTGACCTTTCATGTGTCTGCTTGATAATTAAGAAAATATTGTTTGGAGGAAACATGAAATAGGCCTGTTTAATGCTAGCATATTATATAATTATATAATATTTTATATTTAAATACATCTGAAAAGTCATTGAAAGTAAAAAAATAAATAAAAAATCTTCCCATATAGAGTCCCCCCAGTGAATCTCAGCCATTTCCAGCCCTGTGTATATCTATGGATAAGAGGGTCTGTATCTCTTACCACTGGAGAAAGCTTAACGGCTAACTTAATCACGTGCTCACTTCTCAGCCTATCGTGTAATGGCAGTGACATAAGTCGCAACATTTCCTAGTCTGCCTTCTCTTAAAAAATACATTTTTATCAAGCTAAAATCTACATATAGTTCCCAACGAAAGTATTGTTTAGTGTAAAACATGCTGAAGATTAGCAAACAGGCTGTCGATTAATTAAATGATTAGCTATTTCCCTTACAAAAGCTGTTTAATCAGCATAGTGAAGCCTCTCATCCATTGACATCCATTCAAAAAACAGCCTCTAGTCTCGTTCCCCGCGTACCGCCAGGGGCGGGGGCGTTAGCATTAGCCGTTACGCTTTTTTGGCTAAAGGTTGCAGGCTTGCCTTCCAGTGGCTTTGGATCAGCTTCAGCCTTTTCATAACAACATCAAAAGCTCAGCCGGGTTTTATTTCTCATCTCCATGAATATATCTAGTAAAGCTAATGCAAGGGCTAGAAATCAATTAATCCTTTGCTGATACTTCCTCATCATCTTGCAGAGCGCAGTTCATGTTTGCATAGCAACGACAGACGCCACGGGAGCGAAAGCGCTTTGGAAAGGAGGAGAAAGTGGCGCGGCCGCGCTTTCCACACGTTTTTAGACGCGACATGTGAATGGCCCCAAACACGGTGCATTCCTTCAGATTAATGCCGTGTTGAAGCAAAAGTTTGTAATGAACTGCGTATGTGCGTGATGAGATAAGGTCCTTGTCGCAGGTCCTATCAGATAGATACAACTGTAAAATGCTCACTGCTGTTCACCGTGCGAGAATGACTGAAAAAAAGTCAGGAATCGATAAACAGAATCTAAATTAACAATCTTATCGAATACCCGGTTCTTTGAAATTTGGAACCGGTTCTCGATACCCAACCCTATACAAAGCAGCATGCCATATTCTCACCATTAATCCTGTTTTTTATTAGGAAGCAGTTTGGGTATCTTCTGCCTTGTCTGCTCCTCCTGAATTCCAATATGTTCATTACTACACATTCTGTTATTCCTATTTTTTTTTCTTTCATCATGTCCTTTCTCTCCTTTTCATATTTCCTGTAAATAAACAAGCAGATGTACTGTTTCTGATATTTGACAATGGTGACAAAAGTCACCATTGCTGCCTATGTGTGGTTCAGAAACCTCTTGGATTTCATCAAAAATATCTTAATTTGTGTTCTGAAGATGAACGAAGGTCTTACAGGTTTGGAACAACATGAGGGCGATTAATGACATTATTAATGACGTTATTAATAACAGAAATTTTCATTTTTGGGTGAAGCGTTTAAAGGTTCAGTAGGAGATTTCTGAGAAACGCTGTTGAAAGTGGATCGGACCGAGCAGCACAACACACTTGTAGCCAATCAGCAGTAGGGGCATGTCCACTCATGATGGGGGAGGAGAGAGAGTGAGCAAGAGGGAGAATGGAAAGACTGTAGAAAGAGAGATGGCTGCTAAACATTACAAAAGAGAATATCACTGGAAAAAGAAGGTTTCTGATAAGGCAAGAGCTTTAGGACCTGCGTTAATATTAGAAAAGCTTTCCAGCGTTGGAGAGACCCAAGCAGTAAGGCCTGAAAACAGATGCTGAGGTTGCGTTGTTTCTGTTCCATTCGTGAGTAACATTGGTTTTGCTGTTTCACAGAACCAAAGATATGCTGTTGTTGTAGTGATAGGTATAGTAACAGGACAGTTTTGAGTGCCATTGCTTGACCAACTCCAACCAACTCCTGCTTGTACAAACTCTAGTGTACTGTATGTTCATTTTTTGTTTTTCCTTGTCTTTTGTTCATTATCTTTGCTTTATTTTTCACCAAGCATTATTTTGCTTTGCTTCAGCTATGATAGACACATCCACTGCATTGCATGTTTGTGCATTTTATGAGCGGAGCAATAAAGGGAAGGGTGTGTTTGTTTGGTTTGATTTCAAATATTAACAGTGTTTCTAAGAAATCGCTCACTGCAACTTTAACCAAATGTTCACACTTATTTCTGCACAATGAGTGTCTTAAGACACTCACGTTACTGACAGAATCCTAACAGTGTAGCCAGACGAAGCTTGCAACGCACAAGCATCCTTTGTGGGTCTCACACATAACACCCACTGGTCCCCCAAAAAGAACGATGCAGAGGTGAAAGTGTTAGCAGATTATCCCTCATTCAGAATTATGTGAAACAACAATTTGACAACCAATGTAGTTTCAAGATTATTCAGGTTTCAGGTTTATTGTCCATGACATGTTCATGAAAAGTTACTCAATTAAAAAATAAAAAAAAAAAAAAAAAGTACATACACATTATATCTGCATATCTTTCCCAGTTCCTTTAAGGCAAAAATCTCAGTATTTATTCCATTGCATTTTTGCTATCCTTCTTCAGATACTCTCGGTACAGCAGAAGTCGTTCTGTCGTGTGCTGCGGTAGCCTGCTTCTTCGGGCCTGTACAATACAGGATGCTAAAGGAAATAGTCTTTTAAATCCCCCTGAAGATGCTGGGACAGCCAACAATTTGTGGCAAATGCTTTGTAGGCAAGGGAAGCGTGTAGCTTCTTTCCAGAAGGTTTGAACGGAAACATCTTCCTCAGACAAGAGCTCTGATAAATACTGATTCAGCTCAGTGGACTGCATATCAACATGTTCTGGTTTATCACCTCTCATTTCTGTTGCAGTTTCACTCAATGCTGATTCTACAACTTTAGAGGCACGGTATTTGGAAGGTGTAAACAGTGTGCTACTCTTGAATTTCTCTTTTCCATTGTCAAAGGGTTGAAGCTTGATTCGTGGGTCCAGAACTGTGGCTAGTATCAAATCTCTTCGCAAAATAATAGGTTGGAAGTAAGAACGGAGACCAGAACGGAGGACTGAGCAGAAAAAGCTAAACTTTGTGGCCTTGGTCTCAAGTGTTTTATCAAGTCCAATGATAGTTGGAATGATGAGGGACAAGGTGATACCGTCTTCCTGAAGTACCTGGACCACCTCTTCAAAAGGCTCCAGTAAGCCAACAAAGTCCACTACTTGATCACGTGTCACATGAACCACTGGTGGACAAATGTGGCAGCTTTTTGCCTCTGTGCGGGCTTGATTCAGAAGGGTCATCACCAAGTCCCATACTGATTCTTGCATTATTTCACGGATGATGGTGATTGTGGAGTTCCAGGTATAGCTGCTTGTGCTGTAAGTACCAGATAGTGAGAGCTTGCATTTCTTTGCAAGAACCTCAAGCCAGTAGGTGCTGCGGCGAAAAAAAGACACCACACTTTGTACCTCAAATAGTATACCCTCAACAACTCTGGACTTCTTCAGTGCCTCCTTAATTACGCAATGCAGTAGGGTAGTAATACAATCCAGATGTTTGCTGGATGAAATTTCAGCTATAGAGAAATCATCTATGGTGACCTGATCATCAAGAAAACTCAATAATTCATCTTCATCTGGATCATTCTTCTGTGCAGAATACATGATCTTGTAGTCACAGAAAATATCATGCGTAGCAATAGTGTTCTTGGCCTCATGGATGATACTGTAACCAATGTTATGGGGGAAAAGCCCATAGCTTAGAAGAACTGATTCGATTTCTGCTCCAATCTTTGTTGTAAACTGATTACACTGCAAATGGCGAAAAGCCACAGTCGGCCTGTGAACGTTCCAGTCTTCATCAAGAAAGTGCATCTGAACGGCAAGAAGTGGCTCTATATGTTCACTAGCCCAAATATCAGCAGTGATGTGAACAACATTATGGCCTCCAATCAAAGATACACAGCTCCTGAGCTGTTGGATCAGCTGTGGCTTGATGGTTTTCTCCACAGCATTATATAGTTGTGAAGCTATCATGTGCTGTGAGAGATGTGGGTATTGAGGACCCACTGAAGTCATGAACTTACGAAACCCAGAACCTTCAGTAAAGTTTAGCGGTAGCATGTCCTCGGCAATCATTTGCAAAACATCATCTATAAATGCTTTATGTTGCGACTCAACAATGAAGGGACTTCTGGAGATAGAGGGTGAAGCTGAACATGGATAGAGGGGTGGACTGTTGGCCTTCAGGTTTTTTTCTAAAGCTGTCCTCTTCATCTCTTTCACCTTGGGCAATGGCTCCACTGTACTTTTTGACTGTGAATTAAAATTAAACATTAAAATGACAAGTGTAGGCATACACATTTACTTCTAACTTATCCCAATTACAATAGTCACTTTTCCACAGTTGGGCCAAACTTTGCCTTGCCTTGGTAACGCAGGAGTTTACATTTTATATCATTTTATTATTAATTTGTGTTTATATCGCTCAAATAGAGCGTTTAGCCAGCAACAGAGAAACTGAGAAGCACAGGCAACATACAAGTGAGCAATCCTGACTGGCGACGTCACTACATGCATTCTACCAGCAAAGTTCGGCACAGTTAGCCAAATGTGCTGAGAATTCTGGGCCGAGAATGGTTTCTAATCATGCTGTGCTGAAACAAGCTCAAGTGGAAATACAACTGGAACTGTTCCTTACTGTTCTTAGAACCGTTTGGCCCGAAGGTGGAAAAAGCGGCCAAAGTCAGCAATTAAGTAGATTGATCCTACATTTGTCCTAATTATTATTAAATGACGTGCATCATTGGGTGACTTTTCCAGTGCGGTTTTCAGAGTCTGAGCTGATCTAAATCTCAGGATGTCCACTATCAAGTGTAAATGGCACATCTCAAAGTCAAGCAGACTCTAGGGCTGTGACGGTAGGCATGACAATCGCGCCACCGCGGTGGTGGAGTGTCACCAGCGGTAATGTGACATTTTATATATAATCTCAGAGGTCGCGTTAACCTAAAATTTTCCATCTTTGATGGAATTTTTTTAGCAGTGATGAAAAAAATCTGCAGCCCGTCCGTCATTTTGACAGATTATGTAGCTTGTAACTGTAATTCCCACCCCTGTCCAGTAGGTGGTGAGTGCGCTCTCCAGTGTGGCAGCAGAGCGCCAGTTCAGTCTCCAGAATAAAATGAAAACGATGCGCTTGATTACAGACGAGCACCCAGTTTAAGTCAAGTTTTATTTTATAATAATAAAGTTACTTATGCTTATTTACATAAGTTTTGTTATTTTTCTCTCTGACTATAAGTTTATGGCTTTTCTGAGGTATAATGTTACGTGACATAGTTTGCAACACTGATTGAACTGATGTGCTACTGTATCTTTCAACATATTTTTTGATTTTCATTAATTTTTATTTCGTTCTGTACAGTAGTAAAGAGGAAAGGATGATTGCATTCACTCACAAACCGTGACAAGTGTTCAAGATGAAAACTTTCTTTTCATAATATAAATAAATGCATAGCCTATGCCTATTTGCTTATCCTGTAAGTTCGTGAATAAAAATGAAAATGTGGACGAAATCAGAAGCTATTAAATGTCTTATCATTAAAATATAAAAATTAAAATGACGGGTAATTATTGATTATGATGGATTTTTTTTTACGATCCTATCCATCAAAATGACGACGAAACGCAAGTCTAACACAACCTCTGATATATATATATTATATATATATATATAATATATAAAAAACCAAACAACCCCGCCCCACCTTCGGACCCCACCACCGCAACACCGCAAGCGCGTTCAGACCTCACCAACCGGATGCGCAAGGCAGTTGGACATAGTGGTGTTTTAGAGGTGAAAAATTATATAAATACTGTTCGGTTTCTCGCACAAACTGATCGTTTCGTGTCTTAGGACATCAATGTGTCGTCACGAGCCGCAGGGTTTAATTTGGATTTGTCTGTGCATGTTTTTTGACTCTTATAGATGGAGTTACCATTGACAAGCATTATACGACTGACAGACTGCAACGGTTGGAGTTAAAAATCATCATTTGTGTTCTACTGAAGAAACAAAGTCACCTACATCTTGGATGCCCTGGGGGTAAGCAAATAAACATCAAATTTTCATTTTTGGGTGAACTATCCCTTTAAAAACACATATTAATTTGATCTGTGCTATAGTTAAATAGTAGGTAACGTTAAGCTCACAGGGCTGCCAATGTCTGAGTTTAGCAATTCATAAGCTTGTGATTCGATTCTGATCTTGATTCAATATCGATTAATTTGGATAAATATCAGATACAGTAGCTACATGTTAATTTTTCTATAGGAAAAAAAAAAAATCTCTCAACTAACATTAATGCTATAAACATAAAGGGAGCCATGTCAGCTGGCATTAGTATTAAAGGTTAAAATTAACAGCTAAAATTAATAAAATACATTATTTATAATAATGTTATTTACTCACCCTCATGCCGCCACAGTCGTATATGACATTATTTCTTCTGTTTAACACAAATGGAGATTAAGAAAAATATTCAATTTCTCTCAGTCTATATAACACATGTGGATGGGCCCCTCAAAATTGAAGCACTGTAAACCACACAAAATGAACATGGTGGTAATCGATACGACCCCATTTGATGAATCAATGTCTTCTGAAGCAAAACTAGGTGTGCATGGAAAAAATACTAAAACTATAAACCAACACTTCCGACCAACATGTTCACAATGTCCTATATTACATATTAATCTATAAACTATTGTTTCCGGCCAATTGTAACACGTGAGTTCGTTTGACAAAAGTGTCTGCACGTTGTGAACATGCTGATGTATATGCGAAGCAAACACATAACAGTTGGCCTGAAGTGATAGCGTACAGTTTTAAAAAAGTTTAAAATATCAGTATTTTTCCCATGCAAACCTATAATTTCGCTTCAGAAGACACTGATTCATCAACTGGGGTCAAATGGGTTTCCACTGTGGTTTATGAGGCTTCAATTTTGAGGGGCCCATCCATTTTGTTATATAGAAATGGAATATTTTTCTTAAAATCTCCATTTGTGTTTGAAGAAAGAAAGTCATATACATCTGGGGCAGCATGAGGATGAGTATATAACATTATTATAAATAATGTATTTTATTAATTTTAGCTGTTAATTTAAACCTTTTTAAAATTAATTTACATTTGAGCCAGACCGGGGAGATAGGTGCTGTAATAATGTAAAATATGTGAAAAATAATGTGTTTTTTGAACAATCAAGCATGAAAGCATATTCTAGTACACCCCAAAAACAGTAAAAGGGCATAATAGGACCCCTTAAATGCGTTTCCCAGAAATAGAACTCTGCATTGCTAGCACCTTGCTCTACTTCTTATGATCCAGGAATGCAATCTTTAAATTCTGCATAGAGAGGCTTGGCAATTCTGCTCACTGTATACCTTGTAATTTAGCAGAATGTCCAGGTTGCTCTCTTCCAAACCTTTTGTTACATGCAAGGGTTAGTAGATTATGGCAGAATTGGTATTTTTGTAAAAACATTACTGTCTAATTTGTTTATTTTTTATTGTGATTTTCAGATGAGGAAATTGATGAGGACAGTTTCATGCTTCTTGATGAGCCTGCAATTGTAAACCTCGAACCAAAAATCGGTCTTCGCCTGAAGTTTCTAAAGCACCATGATGAGCTCAGGTACACGTTTTAACTGCGATTTACTCATACACGGTGATTTAAAAAGTCTTTTCACACATCTGAGGGCAGTACATAATATAACGTCAGCAAGTACACATTTTAAATGTTGTGAGCATGGGTGCAGAAGGACATTTTATTACTTGAGATCGTATAAAAGACATCTTTTGAAACATGAGCCATGTAGTGAGAAAGATGCGCCTAGTGCTCCTGAAACTGAACAGCCCAGAACTATAGCTGAACATGCAGTTTTGGACCCAAATACGGATGGTCCAAATGATGATTGGGATGACCTTGGCCCTGAGGGGGTTATGAACAGGGTTGCTACATTCTTGGCTTGTTTGAGGTCCAGATTATCTCAGACCTTTAGTTCTGTCAATTATGTGGTTCAGGAAACTTCCTCTTTCATTCACAACATTGTGACAGATCTACAAAACAAAACGATGATTTTTCAGAGATTAGGCCAGGAAGATTTTTCAGAGGTACAAGTCCTCAGAGAATAATTTAATATTGCCTCTGAACCATTTAAAGGCCTCGAGTCTCATGTAAAGCAAATGGCATACTTCACTCAGTCAGGCAACTTCATTGAGCCAATTGAAGAAGTGTTTCCTGATGTGTCATATATGTCACAAAGGGCTTCAGACACAGGCATAGTTAGACAGGTTCCAGTTCAGGATACATTTCACAGGGTGCCACTCAGGCCTCTTTTGACAAAAATTCTTGAATGCCCAGGTGTACTCCAGCCAGCACTCCAGTGGCAGCAAAGGGACAATACAGATGTCCTACAGGATTTTTGTGATGGGGAGATTTGGCACAAACAGGCTCTTTTTTTCTAAAGAGTTTACAATTCCCTTGGTTTTATACAATGATGACTGTGAGACAGTAAATCCTTTAGGATCCAAAACTGTCGAGCACAAACTTGGCTTCCTTTACTTCACTATTAAGAGTTTGCCTCCAGAGTTGTTGTCAAGTTTGAATTCACATTTTCTATTGGCAGTTTATAAAACCGATGATGCCAAGACTTATGGTCTTAGTGCAGTCCTGAATCCCATCATTGATGAGCTAAAGATTCTAGAACTGGAAGGCATCTCCATAGATATGCCTCATTTCCAAGGCACAGTAAAGTTTGGAGTTGCTCAGGTGTGTGGAGACAATTTGGGATTGAGTGGCATTCTTGGCTTTACACAGAGCTTTTCAGGCAATTATGTATGCCGGTGGTGCCAGGCACACAGAGATGTGTTATGGGAACAGACAAGAGAGGATCAGTCTCTACTTCTTGATGCAGACGATTACCAAGCTGATCTCTGTGAGAATAATCCTTCAAGTACAGGTATGAGAGAGGAAAGTGTATTAAATGGCTTGCACTTCTTTCATGTGACTAATAATGTTGCCCCTGACATTATGCATGACATATTGACAATTGACATGACAATCAACCTACCCCTATCAGCAGAAGTGATCTGCGTAAACCTGATGGGGGTATGCGCCAATCTGCCTCCCAGATTTGGTGCTTATTAAGATTGCTACCATGAATGATTGGTGATCTTATTCCACGCTGCAACAGGTACTGGAATCTGCTGCTCCTACTTTTACAGTGTATGGAGTTTATTTTTTCTCCATCTATTACAACAGGAGCCACAATCTTTCTTGCCTACATTATCGAAGAGCATCATAGACTCTTTTTGGAGCTGTACCCACATCTCCACCTATGCCCCAAGTATCACTTCATGCTACACTACCCCAGGGCAATCATGAAGTTGGGACCACTGGTTCACTTTTGGGCAATGCTTTTTGAATTGAAACATGGATTTTTCAAGCGTGTTAGCCAAGTCACTTGCAATTTTAAGAACATATGCAAGACTATGGCATTTCGGCACCAAATGATGCAGTGCTACACATTCCTTTCAGGTTCTGTGTTTGCACAAACCACTGAAGTGGGACCAGGTCATTGTGCTTTTCTTCAGCCTGTGTCTTCTGTATTTCTTTTAAAATGACACATTTTAAAAGTTTCATATGCTGAACAATTAAAAGCCAAAATAGATTAGATAAACACGGAAGCTCTGCAATGTAAATAACATGGCAGAATGACAGCGGAGAGACGAATTTCTTGAATAAAGTCGTTATTTTTGTTTTGTTTTTGCACACAAAATATTCTTGTCGCTTCATAAGATAAGCTGGTTGAACCACTGCAGTCACGTTGACTATTTTAACGATGTCTTTAGTACCCTTCTGGACGTCAAAAAGTGAAGTGACATTGCTGCCTATGTGTGGATCAGATACCCTCAGATTTCATCAAAAATATCTTAATTTGTGTTCTGAAGATGAATGAAGGTCTTACGGGTGTGGAATGACATGAGGGTGAGTAATTTCCTTTATGGGTGAACTAACCCTCTAACGTCTGAAATGGATAGTTCAGCCAAAAATAAAAATTGTCATTAATTACTCACCCTCATGGCGTTCCACACCCTCAAGACTTTGGTTAATTTTCAAAACACAAATTAAAATAGTTTTAATGAAACCTGAGAAGTTTCTGCTCCTCTGTTAAAAGTTAAGGTAACCAAAACTTAAAAGATCCAAAAAGGTTATAAAGGTGGTGCCTTTATAACCTTTTTGGATCTTTTGAAACAAATTCATTTGAATCAAGCGGATTAATTCAAGTCTTTTGAATAGATACGATTGCTTTACATGATAAACCTATTTAATTTAGGCTTTTATTCACATATAAACATACATAGAGTGCATCACATATGATAAACAATGAAGCTTGTGTCGCATGCTAGAGCAAATGTCATTGGTTCATTGTATGCTTAATGAAAAACAATGATGTTTGTTCTGTATTTGTTTTACATTGCTTTTATAAGCTTTTTGGATATTTTAATTTTTGGTTACCTGGACTTTCAACAAAAGGAAAGAAAAATCACTGGTTTTACTAAAAATATCTTAATTTGTGTTTTGGAGATTATCCATAGTTTTATGGTTTTGGAACAGGTTGAGGGTGAATAAATGATGACAGAATTTTCATTTTAGGGTGTAGTATCACTTTAATACATTAAGAGGATTTTAAGCGAGTGAACACTTAGTCATAAGTTAGTAATTTGCATAAAACACCCAAACAATTTTCATATTAGGGGTTTCCGCACAACCTTTTTTTTCCTGTCTTGCGTCACTATCTCGGCAGACATGACACTTTTTAAGGGGGTCACGAATTGAGAAATCATGATCCCATCATAGCAGTGGCCGTTTGCTTCCAAGTATTGAATGTGGCACATATACATTAATGTATTTTGATGTAAAAATGTTGCTATTATAAACAAATTGCAATTCATGACCCCAGAGACATCCAGAGAGCCTGGATTCTTTGTATATTTCATGCAAAATTTAGTGCATATGCAGTTTGTGAATGACACCCATTGACTAAACTGATTTATTAAAAGCACAGTCATTCACTACCAAAACAATGCAAGTGTGCAAGAACAAATTATTTGGTTTGGTTACTTGGTAACAGATAAAATTATTATGACAGGCAGTTAATTAGCTGATTAAAGTTGCTAGAGAGGTTATTTGTTCCTAAAGATTTGTAAGAAAAGAATCCTAGAACAAGTTCAGATAAGAGAACGCACTTAGAAAATGCCTTTCTGTAATAGATAAATTGGATCCTGACTGAAATCTCTGTGCTAACTAAGCAGAAAAGATAGGATTCTTGAGTGAGTAAGCTTCTGTAATATGAACCCTGTTGCATAAACATGGCCTTATGTCTACTGTATGACTGAATTACATGTGCTAAAATATTAAGAACAGTTCTATTACTTGTGTAATACTTTTTAAATGTCATTTGTCTGCAAAAACAGAATCTACTGTTCCAATGGAGAGAGCCCAAAGTCTTGTGAGCTGGCTGAAAAATAATCATGCATCCATTAACCAAGTTGTAGTGAATATGAAGGAGACAGCCTTGTACAGGGCTAAGTGGATCCGACAGAATGGAACAAAGAGCATTGCAGAGGTTGTCCGCAAGTTCCCGCATCTCTTGAACACGCCTGGCATGGTATGGGTTTAATGGAGTTATTAAAATGTCTTATATTTCTAATTTTATGTATTGCAGATATCATAATTTAAAACACCCTATCCCCATTGTATTAGATTTCCCAAGACTTTGATCAGTTTCATGGAGAAACTGGGCTGAAGCTGTTTGAATCATGGGCCACTTTCTTTGCTGCCAGAATTTCAAGGATTGCAGTTAAGGAAGACAAGTTGAATCAGTCTTTGGAAAACATTCTACAAGGTATTGGTAGTTTAAGATCTTCAATATAATACAACATAAAAGGCAACTTTAAGTATTTAGTATCATTATTGCATATTTAGTTTTATAACTGTAGCTTATTACACTAATTTTAGTATATATTTGTTTTAGCTCGTCCTGCTTCTGAGATGTCATCTCTCTTTTCTGCAGAGAACAGAGGTGATGTTGCTCTTTTGGTCCTTCCCCTTCTTCTTCCTGCCACAGTGTACAGAATTGGTCAGAAGGTCTTTTGTCCATCTATTGACGAAGCTAGAAAGCTAAAACCACATAACTGCTATTTAAATTACATTGTTTAATGTTTATTTGCTACAGTGTAGCCAGTGCATCAATTTAGAATGTTGACTAGACCTGAATGGAACTGCCTGTGCATTAAGCAAGGGATAATGTACATCCAGTAGGGGTGGAACGGTTCTCGGTAAAAAAATGTCCACGATTTGGTACTAGTGATGCGCGGATCATCTCAAACCTCACCCGAATCTGCTTTTTTTTTTTTTGTCATCCGCCCGTGACCCACCCGCACCTATGATTTTCTCTGATTTAGATATCCGCACCCGTCCCGCACTTGATCGTCACAATACAGTTATTCAAATTCTCAGTGTTCAGCTTCGTGATATGGTAACCTATTACACTAAACTAGGCTGCTTTTAAATGAATTTAAATCTTATTTAAAGTAATAAAATGTCTTCTTTGGAAAAATTGAGTGTCTTTAGAGGCTTTACTCCCTTTAAACTTAAAATCGAATGTCATTATTTCCGTCACTGCAACTTCCTAAACACACACACACAAAGTTGTAAATTAAATTACATTAAATAGCTACGTTCAGCCCAGGCAAAGGCTGGATTAGGGCTGGGCGATACAGCTAAAAAAATTATCACAATATAATGTTTCATATTGATTGGTATCGATAATTATTGAAAAAATTTTAGTAGAAAAAAATGTTTGAATTTAACCAATGCACTTTTAATTAACAACAAATAATTTTTAAAACAAAGCTAAATAAAATGTAAACAAACCTCTATACTTTATATGAAGATTAAATAAATAAGTGTTAAAGAAACTTAGAGCTGCACAATTCTGGATAAATTGAGAATTTTTGTTTTTTGTTTCAAACCGAGATCACAATTCTGAATGTTAACTAAACGAAATAACACAATTTACTAGAGGTTCTGACAAAATATTAACTGCTGCAGTCATTTTTAAAAATTTAAATATATTTGAATTAATTATTTTTTAAAACATCTGTTTGGATGTATGATTCAATGACACGCCCATATTTAACTCTTGTTTCATTACTGGATGAATCAGTGTATTTGAAAGAATCTGTTGAATGAAGTTTCAACGTCAAATACATTTTTTAACAGTCACTTATTGCCACCTGGTGGTGAAACAATGTAAGCGATTAATCCGTCATTTTCAGCGCGTTTAAGTTTCTTTCAAAAGCTGATTTGCTCTATTTTGATCGATAACATAGACATTAGTGTTTTTATCTCAACCATAAACTTTTATCTCAGTACTTCTGTGATAATTTGAATGTTTGTAACAGAAATAAAAAAATACTGTGTGGTTGAAAACACTGTTTGTGCAGCTGTTAATACCTATAATGACAACTGCTCTCTTAAGACGAACTTTGAAGTAGATAAACTGTAAGACGTAAGAAAACCATGAAACTGCCACACTGACGAGCTGATATGTCCTTTTTTATTCACAATCTCCTCGTTGCCGGCAGGTACAGCACTCATTTTTATGTGTTTGTGTGTTCTGATCTCACGTGCCGATTGCGCATCTGAACTCCACACCAACTTGTTTGTGTCACTCGCAGCGCGTCTGTTTGTGATCCAGGGACTTTAATGCATTTAAGTGAAACTATATCGAGAGTTATATCGAACATTTTTTCTATCGTTATCGAATAAGACGTACCGTCGATAAATATCGATGCCGTTTTATCGCCCAGGCCTAGGCTGGATATAGGCTTTATCGTTCATTATCAGCTGTTATATCACCAAACACTTGCTTAGTTAACTACTTAAGTAAAACGCTCCCAAAAGGCACTTTTCTTTCCTTTCCCTTTTTTTTTTTTTTTTAATTCTTTTTTGAAATTCCTCTTGGATTTGTTTTGCCTTCATTGCTGCTTAACAAATGAATAATATTATTAAAAATAATAATAATAATAATAAATAATAATAATACGTTTTATTTATATAGCACCTTCCAGGGCTCAAGGACGCTTATCCCACAACTGCATCTGCAAATTAGTGCCTGACGAAAAATTACAATTAGTATTTAGCAATATCTCATTTAGATTTTCTTCCTATTTGCTCTATAATGTCCACTAGGAGTTGCTCTTGGCAAATGTTTTCCTTTATTGGTTTTCCTGAAGAGATAAGCCGTTTTTGAAAACGAATGTGAGCGTGATGCACATTCATTGCGTTTTACCGTGAAATGAGAGTTCGTGTCTTTATTAAAATCAAAACATTAATGATTTATCTCAAATCCGCCCGTCCACTTGCAATTAATTGAACGTTATTTTTTTTATTACCCGACCCTCCCAACCCGCGGATTATACGCAGCGCCCGTGGATATAACCGCAATCCGCGCATCACTAGTGTGTACTCATCCGAAGCGCGTACATGGACAGCTGCATCACAGCGCGCAAATACTCTTGTGCAAATTCTCTTTCAAGCCTTGCACCTAAACGGACAAATTCACACAAAAATTGTCAACATGCCTATCTTAGCGAGTCTCCTAACAAACATAGTAGGTTATGTCTTAAGAGAAAAATGAGACAGACAACGCATGTGTATCAGTATCAGTGTACTGGATCTTTGAATTATGTCTTAAAGGGACAGCAGTCTAATATCCCTGCTCTTTGTGTTTTAATGTTAATCAAACGACAAAAGACGAAAAAAATCACTCTTGACTGAATAGCTTTTGTAACTTCGATAATGTTTAATCTTTAATTAATTATTCAAAGAAGTTCATATGCAGTGTCATTTTGTATTTGATTACTTTATTCAATTTCTGTACCTGAAAGCTACTGTTAGCTGAAAAACCTGTAATGCATTGTTTATTTTATTTGTATCTTAGCTCTCACATTTATTTGTGCTGTTTTATTGTAGTTAGATTATTTGTTTTTATTTTCTTTAATTTATTTGACAATTGTCCTATTTTTTTTTTTAACTGAACATAGCACATACCAAACCGTACCGAAACCGTGATACAAACCAAACCTTGAGTAATCTGAACCGTTCCAACCCTAACATCCAGCCAGTTGATATTGCAGAATAAACTTCAACAGGGTAATCGACACTAAGCGGAGGGATCTCGTATCACCCTGAAGGAGTTTATTTTGGCTAGATGTACATTATCTGGCTTATTACACAGCTATTTGCCACATAAGTAAATAAATAGACACAAAATTTATTTGAGTTGAAAAACTTTTACCTCAAAACAAATCCTAAAATAACAAGATCAAACAAAACATTTAACGAATAATGTACATCATACCACTTATTACATGGCTTTTCACCAAATAAAAATAATGACTGTTGAAATCACAAACTCAATTTCATGATGAACTTTACACAGTTATTGAACTGAATTGAATCAACACTGAACTGACTTCAACTGAACAATGACACTGTTGCCATTGAAACAATCTGTATTGTATTTGCTTTCTTTTATAGGTTGGTACCAACATGGTGGAATTTCTTAACCGGGCAGAGTCCACAAAACTCTATCCCTTTGTCATGGCCATGGGAAACGCCCAGCACATATCGCAATCCTTTGTCATCATCAATGGACAAGCCCTCGAACAAAGCACACTGCTTGCAGCTGTTGATGTATGCTTCAAAGCATTCTTTGTGTTTGACATCAACTACCCCAAGCAGTGTGCTTCTACCTGGGAGTTTTTGCAGCATGTTATCATCCAAAAGGAGGGCAAGGAATTTTCTGCAATTCAGTTTCTCCGCACGTCCTTGTTTGCTGAAGAGTAACTATTATTCCCCCCCCCCCCCCCCCCCCCCCTTTCTTTTTGGTTTTGTAAATATCAATGTCAATTTTACTGTGTACATACTGTAAAATACAATTTTGCAATCTGTGAATTTCACTTTAATTTCATAACAATCAAATAGTTACATGTACAAATGTCATTGGTCAGAACTCATTTTCTTTCTTTCTTAAAACTGTATTTGACTATATTTAGCTATACTTGATGTAAATGTTAGCATTTAAATGATTTTGCATTTGCTGACATTAAAATTTAATTCTCTGTCAATTTCATTGTGAATTTAAACAATTAAATGTAAGTTACATGTATAAATGTCATTGTTCAGAACTAATCATTTTTCTTTTTTTTCTTTTTTAAAACTGTATTTGACTATTTAATACTTGATGTAAATGTTAGCATATTTAAATGATTTTGCATTTGCTGACTTTAAAATTTAATTGTCGGTCAATTTCACTGTGAATTTAAACAGTTGTATAACGCATAAATGTCATTGTTCAGAAATAATATTTATTTATTAAAACTATTTGACAATATTTAATTGATGTCAGTTTTAGCACTTTAAATGACTTTTGCATTTAATTGTAATTGGTGTTGCCATTTTAACACATTTGTAAATGTCAGTTGACAAGCATTAAAAATTCTTATTTTATGTCTAAACATGTATTCTTCATTATTTGTTTATTCATGATTGTCTAGTTGTACAGGAAAGCACAGGAGAAATTAAGAATAAGCCAGCAAGAATAACGTACTCTGTTACTAACGTAACCTCGGTTCCCTGAGATACGGAACGAGTACTGCGTATGGGGAAAGGTCTCCTTTTTCCCCCGTTACTGAAGCCTTTTTCAATAACGCAGTGTAACTGCATCGTCATTGGTTCACTCATAGAAAGTTGCTGAACCAATGACGGCGCGGCATAGCTGCGCGGCCCATGGCCATACCGAGAGGACCCGAGCTTGTAAGGTCGGGATATCCAAGTTATAAAATCTGACAAAAGTGGATGGCGAGGACCAGCCGGCCGCCTCACAGATGTCTTTAATAGAAACTCCACTGGACCATGCCCAAGAGGAAGCCATTCCTCTAGTGGAGTGGGCTCTAACTCCTATGGGGCAGTTCAGGCCCATAGAGGAGTAGCAAAGAGCAATAGCGTCGACTATCCAACGCGAAAGACATTGCTTTGAGACCGAAGACCCTTTGGTGCGGCCGCCAAAGCAGATAAAGAGCTGATCGGATTGCCGGAAAGGCTGTGATCGCTCGACATAGGTCCTCAATGCCCTGACAGGGCAGAGTAATTCCAGCTCTCGCTCGTCCGACGAGGGAGGAAGCGCTGAGAGGGAAATGACCTGTGCTCTGAATGGAGTCGAGAGCACTTTAGGAACGTAGCCATGCCTAGGTTTCAGAACAACTTTGGAGTCGTTAGGCCCGAACTCAAAGGCATGCAGGGCTCACAGAGAGGGCCTGCAAGTCGCCAACACGCTTGACCGATGCTAGTGCAAGTAGCAGAGCGGTTTTGAGCGTCAGGGGCCTGAGGTCAGCTGAACGCAGTGGCTCAAAGGGGGGCCCTTTGAGAGCTCTGAGGACCAAAGAGAGGTCCCAGGTGGGAACGGTGAGAGGTCGAGGTGGATTCAATCGCCTAGAACCTCTCAAGAAACGCGCCACAAGGCTGTTTCGTCCCACTGACTGGCCAGCGATAGGAGCGTGAAACGCTGCAATGGCTGCTACGTAAACCTTGAGCGTTGAAGGGGTGCGACCCATATCTAAGCGCCCCTGGAGGAAAGACAGTATCGGTGATACGTCACACTCCACAGGGTCTATGTTGCGTGCAGAGCACCAGTCAACAAAGACCGACCATTTCTGGGCGTAGAGGCGTCTCGTGGACGGGGCTCTCGCCTGAGAGATGGTATTTAGCATGTCCGCTGGGAGGTTTACAGGCTCCCATCAAGGGACCAGAGGTGCAGAGCCCAGAGTTCTGGCTGGGGATGCCAGATCGTCCCGTTCGCCTGAGAGAGGAGATCCTGTCTCAGGGGGATCGGCCACGGGGCTCCCGTGGAAAGCCTGAACAGCTCTGAGGACCAGACTTGGCTCCTCCAGAGCGGGGCCACTAGGAGGACTCTGTGTTTGTCTTCCCTGACTCGCCTGATGACCTGAGGGATCAGGGCGATCGGGGGAAAAGCGTAAAGGAGGGTGCAGGGCCAGTCGTGAGCCAGAGCATCTCCTCCTTCGAGAAATAAATTGGGCAGTGAGAGTTGTCTTCTGAGGCGAAGAGGTCTATCTGTGCCCTCCCGAAGAACTCCCAGATCGTGAGAACCGTCTGGGGGTGGAGCATCCACTCGTCTGAGCATATCTGCTCCCAAGTTCGTTCTCCCGGGTATGTGAGTCGCTTTGAGCGACTGTAACCTCGGTAATGCCCACTCCAGAAGACGCTTCGCCAGTGCGCATAAGCGGCTGGACGAAAGGCCGCCCTGGTGATTTATGTATGACACCACTGTCATGCTGTCCGACTGGACTAGGACGTGGCGTCCCGTCAGGTGTGCCTGAAACGCCTGAAAGGCTCGGATCACTGCCAGCATCTCGAGGCAGTCGATGTGCAGATGGCTTTCCTCGCAAGACCACGAGCCGAAGGCCGGTCTGCCCTCGCAAAGAGCGCCCCAACCTGTGTTGGACGCATCCGTCGAGAGCACAGTCCAGGGTTCGTCCAAGGTTTCAGAGCTGTCAAACAGGCCTGACTGACCCTGAGACGCAGGCGGCCGTGCCGCCAGGCGTGAGGAGGGACCCGAAACTTCAAACAGCATTGTAGAGGCCGCATCCAGAGGAGGCCGAGCTGCAAAACCGGGAAGGCGGAAGCCATCAGCCCTAGCATCCTCTAGAAAAACTTCAGAGGGAGGTAGGCTTTGTTCCTGACTGAAGCCGCGAGCTGCTGAATGGCCAGGGCGCGCTCTGGCGAGACTACCGCCGTCATATGCACTGAGTCGAAAACTGCACCCAGGAACGTGATACGTTGGCTGGGAAGCAGTGAGCTCTTGGCAAAGTTGACCCTGAGTCCCAGGCATTCCAAGTGGCTGAGGAGCACGGATCTGTGATGTTCTAGCTCGGCTCGCGACTGGGCCAGAATGAGCCAGTCGTCGAGATAATTCAGAACCCGGATTCCCATCTGTCTCAGTGGGGAAAGTGCCGCGTTCATGCACTTGGTAAAAGTGCGAGGAGCTAGGGACAGCCCGAAGGGAAGGACTGTATATTGGTAAGCCACGCCCTCGAATGCGAATCTCAAGAATCGCCTGTGATGGGGGGCTATCTGGATGTGAAAGTAAGCATCCAGTCCTCTGGGCAAATCTGCGCGAGGATCTGCTTCAGCGTTAACATCTTGAACTTCCGTCTCATGAGGGAGAGGTTCAAGAGTCTGAGATCTAGGATGGGTCTGAGACCGCCATCTTTCTTGGGGACCAGGAAATAATGGCTGTAGAACCCCGACTTGCTCTCTGAGGGGGAGACTATTCCTATAGCTCCTTTCCTCAGTAGAGTCGTGACTTCGGCTCGGAGGACATGAACGTCGTCCGTGTTTACTGAAGTCTGAAGCACCCCGCTGAAGCGCGGGGGCCTTCGGGCGAACTGAAGCGAGTAGCCCCGACTTATGGTCTCCAGGATCCAGCTTGACACCCCGGGGATGGCCTGCCAGGCTTTGGCCCGCGTGACAAGGGGTTGAATGGCATCGGATGACGGACCGCCGGTCGGGGGCCCGTACACCGGAGAGAGTGGAAGAGGAAGTTTGCTCTTTCTTTGAGGAGGTAAAATATTTATAGTGTTCGCCGTGAGAACGGCATTTTGCATGGACGCAACATTTGTGGGTCCAGTTAGCACAACACTGAACATATTTCCCACACCCGGAACTAAATGGGGTGGAGGAGAGACTGAACGAAGGAGCTTTTGGGGTGGTCCGGCATCGGCGAGACTTTGCCCCATCCTCTTCCTTCCTGGCAAATCAGGAGGACTTAGAAGGCGTCGGGTCCAGCGAAATCTTAGGCCGGGGTCCCTGACGTCTCAGGAAGGAGGAGCGCTTTGCGGGGCGTGAACGCTGGCGCTGTTCCTTGGGAGGCGCTGCCTGAGAGGTAGAGGGTGCAGGCTTGCTCTGCTGAGCCAGCGCAGGCCTGGGGCGGCTGGAAGCAGAAGCAGAACTGGAGCGCTTGGGCAGGAAGTGTCGCATGGCTTGGGACGACTTCTGTGTTGTGGTGAAGCGTTCCGTGAAGCCCTCTACCGCTGGCCCAAAGAGACCAGAAGGAGAGACAGGGGCGTCCAAGAAGGCCGTCTTGTCCAGGTCCTTTATCTCGGTCAGGTTGAGCCACAAATGGCGCTCGAGCACGACCAGGCTGGCCATGGATCGTCCAATGGCCTGGGCTGTGGCCTTTGTGGCACGCAGGGCTAAGTCGGTGGCACTGCAGAGGTCACGAAAGGCAGGTGCATCAATGCCGGACTCGTCCAGAGAGCGGAGGAGCTTCACTTGGAACACCTGGAAGATAGCCATGGTGTGCAGCGCTGAGGCAGCCTGGCCTGCGGACGAGTAGGCTCTGCCAGCCAGGGCAGAGGTGGTCCTGCAGGGCTTGGATGGAAGGGCCCTCTTCGTCTTCCAACCCACAGCCGCGGGGGGACAGAGGTGAGCCGCCACTGCTTCATCCAGGGGCGGTAGGTGCTCGTAGCCCTTCTCTTCAGAGCCGTCCACAGTGGTGAATGGTGCATAGGCGGGCAGAATAGGGAGCGCGCCACGACTTTGCCAGCTCGTCGTGCACCTCTGGGAAAAACGGGGCGGAGCGCTGGCGAGGGGCCTGGCAACGACCCGGCAGGAACCACTCATCAAGCCTGCTCCGCGATGGCTCTTCTGGCGGGGCCCATTCGAGGTCCAGTTCCTCTACTGCCTTCGAGAGGACACGGAAAAGCTCGGCGTCCATACCCGGCTTAATAAAGGGAATTACCCCGGCAGTCAATGGGCTCCAGCGAGGGTAGGTGGGCGGGGTCCTCCGAGTCACCGGCCCATCCTTCCGTTTCAGAGGCCGCGAGAGACATGGAGTCGTCGAGCGGCTCTTCGTCCGATCCGCCGAATGAGACGAGGTCGCTCGCATCTGCAGAGGGACGCAGCTCAGGGCGGGAGAACAGGACGGGGGACTGCTCTCTAGTGGGAGAGGGCGAGGCACGCGGGGGCTGAGCCGACGTGAGCTCGCACAACTCCGGGCGCTGATCCGCTCTGCCCCGCTGTCTCTTCCTAGCCGGCTCGCGGGAGGAAGACGACTGGAGGGCGCGAGCAGCGGGGCCGCTTTCAGTAAAGAAAGCGAGCACAGAGAGGCCCCTTTTGGCGGGCTTCTTCGCACGCTTTGTCGCCATAGGCCGCGCAGCTATGCCGCGCCATCATTGGTTCAACAACTTTCTATGAGTGAACCAATGACGATGCAGTTACACTGCGTTATTGAAAAAGGCTTCAGTAACGGGGAAAAAGGAGACCTTTCCCCATACGCAGTACGAGTGAAGTATCGAAAGGGAACCCAGAATAGCAAATCCATTAATTGAAAAAATTACTACATCTTGAGTTTTCTCAACCCAGCCTGCTGGGTTAAAATGTCGCTGGGTTAATTTAACCCAGCATGTGTTCTGTCCAATATTTACCCAGCGCTGGGTTGCCAAATGGGTTGTTTTTAACCCAGCAATTTTTAGAGTGTTTTAATATACAAATGTACCTCAGATTCAGTAGCATCCGTTTATGCACATGATATTAGTGATCATTATGCCATTGCAATAGTTAGAAATGCAAAATTACTTAAAAGACCTTGTATTATTACTAGGCGGTGTATGTCTCAAATTAGTGAACAAGGTTTTCTTCATGATCTTGCTGGGTTTGATCGGGAAAAGCTATTGTGGATTTCAGATATGGAGCGTGCCTAGAAGCATTCATATTTTTACGAAGGGCTCACTACTATTATAAATAGACATGCTCCTCTCAAAAAATACTGTGTAAACAACCTTTGGTTTTCACCTACATTATCAAATTTGATCCATGAGTGTGATGTTGCTTGAATTCGAGTGCAGCATTCTGATCTTCAATCTGATTGACAACTATGTAATTAGATGCACAGTGATGATTAGGAGAGCTAAAGCTGATTACTTTTAAAATGAAACAACTTGTAACTTAAACAAGCCTTCGAAATTTTGAAAAAATATTGATTATTTCAGGGGTAAAAAGAGCTTCCCTTATACATAATGGATAACTCTATAAAAATCTTGGATAAAGGAGAAATGCATGATTGTTTCAATAAGCACTTTGTTGCTGCTGGATCTCTATTTGAAGCACCTGAAACTATAGATGTGAACAATGATATGGATAATAGAGGGAGACATTTATTGAATCTTAATTTCAGTTTTAAACAGTTTACTATTTGTCAGGTTCAAAAAGCTCTTGAATTATTGGATGTAAATAAGTCAGCTGGACCTGATCAATTAGAACCAGTATTCTTAAAATTACAAACAACAACTGAGCATGAAATCTGCGAGAGTAAGTAAAATTATGTGAGTGAGAGGATGCAAGTGTGTGTCAACTCGCTGTCAGAGAGGAGAACGAGAAAGCGCAGCTGGTATCGATACTGTGGAAAATAAGTATTGGAACCGTTTAAGATATTTCAGTATTGATATGTATAAAAAAAAAAAAAAATCAATATTTTTGACAACACTATCCACTCTGTTTTTGCTGAATTTGTGTTTGAAATGTATTTCATTTTGTGAGGAGAACTGTTGAAGAAAATTGAATGGAACTCAATGTTATGTTAAAATAAATATGATAATGATATGATAAATGCATGTTGATGCCACATAGCAATGTGTCTTGAATAAAATAGACCTATTTTTATAAGGTCCGATGTTTCTTTCTTTTTGGTGTTAAAGCCTGAGTAGACATTTAATTTTATAGGTTTAATTTCCTTAATTATAACCTTTGTAGCGCCGTTTTTAAATCTGTGGTCAAACTATAATGTATTTGTTATTTGTCATGTATGTTTTAAAATCAGGAATAAAAAACAAATTGGTTCATTTGAGCAAAAACAGTAAGGTTATTTTTTTCTTTCTGGTTCAAGATTTCTGAGGTCTCCTTAAACTGGTTATTAGGAAATAAAAAATACTGCTTCATTTATTTGGAAACATGAGTAATTTAAAAATGTTGTGTATTTTAATTTTCATTGTACTAGTTTACAGCAAAAGTACAACGCTGGAAACTCTGACGACATGCATGTTCACGGACGAGCTGAGATATTCATTCACTTGCAAAAAACTATATATAATTAAATTGTACATATAAAATTATTTACAATTGTCATGTTTGTGATTTTTTATTCATTGTAGACTATTGTGATAGAAATATTTTATGTCAACATGAAATGTACAGAAAATGCAGACTAAGGATGCTCAGGTCAAAGACCAGTCATATGATTAGCTTACAAACCAATCACTAGAACAAATCACAGTTAAGAAGACATCGGTTTTTACTCAACTGTAAGACTTAAATGTGCATGTATCTTTCTATTCATTGAGACTCACTCTGTTGTTGTGACGAGTGACCTCCCGGCCGTAAATAAAACTTCATTTCTGCAAAGAGCAACTTGGAAGTCATGTCAGGTATATGCTGCGCAGGTAAGGAATAGAAGTACTAAAGATTCTATGCTCAAAAGACCACAGCAGAGACAGTGATAGTGTTGGAAGACTATAAAGTCACCCTCGGGGTGTGGCTGTAATACTCAGAGTTAGTATTAATGATCCTGTGTCGGACCAGCGTACACCTGAGAAGGACAGTGAGAGTGTATACAGGTGCTGGTCATATAATTAGAATATCATCAAAAAGTTGATTTATTTCACTAATTCCATTCAAAAAGTGAAACTTGTGTATTATATTCATTCATTACACACAGATAGATATATTTCAAATGTTCATTTCTTTTAATTTTGATGATTATAACTGACAACTAAGGAAAATCCCAAATTCAGTATCTCAGAAAATTAGAATATTACTTAAGACCAATACAAAGAAAGGATTTTTAGAAATCTTGGCCAACTGAAAAGTATGAACATGAAAAGTATGAGCATGTACAGCACTCAATACTTAGTTGGGGCTCCTTTTGCCTGAATTACTGCAGCAATGCGGCGTGGCATGGAGTCGATCAGTCTGTGGCACTGCTCAGGTGTTATAAGAGCCCAGGTTGCTCTGATAGTGGCCTTCAGCTCTTCTGCATTGTTGGGTCTGGCATATCGCATCTTCCTCTTCACAATACCCCATAGATTTTCTATGGGGTTAAGGTCAGGTGAGTTTGCTGGCCAATTAAGAACAGGGATACAATGGTCCTTAAACCAGGTACTGGTAGCTTTGGCACTGTGTGCAAGAGCCAAGTCCTGTTGGAAAATGAAATCTGCATCTCCATAAAGTTGGTCAGCAGCAGGAAGCATTAAGTGCTCTAAAACTTCCTGGTATACGGCTGCGTTGACCTTGGACCTCAGAAAACACAGTGGACCAACACCAGCAGATGACATGGCACCCCAAACCATCACTGACTGTGGAAACTTTACACTGGACCTCAAGCAACGTGGATTGTGTGCCTCTCCTCTCTTCCTCCAGACTCTGGGACCCTGATTTCCAAAGGAAATGCAAAATTTACTTTCATCAGAGAACATAACTTTGGACCACTCAGCAGCAGGCCAGTCCTTTTTGTCTTTAGCCCAGGCGAGACGCTTCTGACGCTGTCTGTTGTTCAAGAGTGGCTTGACACAAGGAATGCGACAGCTGAAACCTATGTCTTGCATACGTCTGTGCGTAGTGGTTCTTGAAGCACTGACTCCAGCTGCAGTCCACTCTTTGTGAATCTCCCCCACATTTTTGAATGGGTTTTGTTTCACAATCCTCTCCAGGGTGCGGTTATCCCTATTGCTTGTACACTTTTTTCTACCACATCTTTTCCTTCCCTTCGCCTCTCTATTAATGTGCTTGGACGCAGAGCTCTGTGAACAGCCAGCCTCTTTTGCAATGACCTTTTGTGTCTTGCCCTCCTTGTGCAAGGTGTCAATGGTCGTCTTTTGGACAACTGGCAAGTCAGCAGTCTTCCCCATGATTGTGTAGCCTACAGAACTAGACTGAGAGACCATTTAAAGGCCTTTGCAGGTGTTTTGAGTTAATTAGCTGATTAGAGTGTGGCACCAGGTGTCTTCAATATTGAACCTTTTCACAATATTCTAATTTTCTGAGATACTGAATTTGGGATTTTCCTTAGTTGTCAGTTATAATCATCAAAATTAAAAGAAATAAACATTTGAAATATATCAGTCTGTGTGTAATGAATGAATATAATATACAAGTTTCACTTTTTGAATGGAATTAGTGAAATAAATTAACTTTTTGATGATATTCTAATTATATGACCAGCACCTGTAGATGCTAAAGACCTGTGTGCTCATGTGTGACTGAGGTAGTGATAGTAGCTTCTTGACAGGACGCCGTCACCTTACTTCGGGAGGGGAATTACCTCGAAGTATTGGAAATGTATTAGAAGTATTCGAGAAGGGAATTACCTCGAGATACTGTAGTATTGTATTGTATTATATTCGGGACGGGAATTACCTCGAAGGTACTGTTGTACTGTATTGGTACTGTAGTATTATATTATATTATATTATATTGACAACTGGAGGTTGTTTGAATCGTCAGTGGTGAAGTCAGATTAGTATTGGGAATTTCCACGACACTATTTAAATCAATAAATATTCAGAAACAGGTGCAGGTACATAGGCTGCTACCATTTTATTTTTTTTTTGTTTTACTTTTATTAGACTGCAGATCAAAACAGAAGAATACTTGATATTATTATTAAATGGGAGAAATCACAGCTTATTCTGAACAGGATGTTCTATTCTATAGGATGCAGTTTCATTTTTTTTGTCTGCAGAACAACTTACTAATAATAAAAACATCAAATAAAGAAAAAATATGACAAAACCACAAAATAAAGATAATTAAAGCTGCGAGCAGTGATGAAAGGGCCCTCGCACCTGTGCTACCGCCACCTGGTGGCTTTAGGAAAATAGAGCACGGTGGGCAATATGCATTTAAGTATGTAAATATAGGAGGACAACGTCAGTCATTTGTATTTGCCACACTTCCTGCTACCAGTTGGTGGCGATATGACTATAACTAAATTTTGCCGTGTAGATGTCTTCAGGCCAGGGCACTTATCAAACATGAAGTTTAAGGCAGATTGGACATTGTATGCTTGAGTTACAACAACTTCCTGTTTCATGACGATAATAGCATGCTTTATATAATAGCAAGTGTTGCTAGCATGTTTTAGAATGTTTCTAGTATGTTTAGTACTCAATTGCATATTTTAGTATGTTGCTAGTGGTGCATCACAGTCAAACACGCCACTTCCTGTTGCCAGCGGGTAGTGCTCTTACTATAACTGAATATTGTCATGTAGATGCGTTCAGGGCAAGACTGAGTTACAACAACTTCCTGTTTCCTGGCATTAACACTCTGGAGTCGGAAAACTCGCCGGAGCGCTTTGCAGGATTTTTTTCACATTGCAGCAAAACAGACTTAAAATACTCCGTCATTTTTTGTTATAGAGACAGAAGTAATATATCAATTGAAACTATAGAATGTCTTATTTTATTTGTTTACACTCAGAGTAAAAACAAAATGGTGTGCTTTTTGCAAAATAAAAAAAAAACTAACATGACGCGTGATCTGTCGTCTCCCTCTGAACGAAGTCCAATCTGATAGTTCTCAGAAAATGAACTGTAACTTAGCGAATCCTAATCACACAAAAATGAGACATATGTCTGAAGAAACGATGAAATGTCAGGTTTTAAATCATGTAAGTCACATTGAAAACAAAAAATTTCTGTTTATGTAATCTGTATGAAAAGAGAGACATGTCAGACGTCCGTGAGTCAGCTCATTATCCACTAATTCAGCCACGCCCACAGTGCGAGCGCTATTCAGACGCAAATTCTGAGGCAATACATGTATACATCATCGCAATCGTGTATTTATTATCTTCAAAAGTGTCTATCTGCATGTTATAGCCATGGTTATAGCAATCTCTGGAAGTCTCTGTTAGTTCCTGGAGGGTCACATGCTATGCCAGTTCTTCATAATGAGTCATTTGTGGACTAAATGTGCACATAGCGCCCTCCGGCTGCAAGTATGAATTGAAAACACAGTATCCAGCGCTCATTGGGATGACAATAAATATTTAATAAATATTACTCCTCTGTATGGAAAATTGACAAACATATGAGAATCCATCAATATTTCTCCAAATGTGCATGCTTTTAAGCTAAAAGCCTATATGAAATGCCATAGAGGTAACATGTTCAGACGCTTTGCATCACAGAAATACATTATATTTTATATTAAAATAGAAACCATTATTTTAAATTGTAATAATATTTCACAGTATTGCTGTTTTTTCTGTATTTTTGATATACAGCATGATGAGCATGAGACTTCTTTTAAAAACATTATAATAGGAATGCGTCCAATCTTTTGACTGGTTCTGTAATTTTAAATATAATAGGCCTATACAAAATTTTCTTCACATGATGTGCAATAATACGTGCATGCATGAGATCACAAAAATCATGTTTTCTGTCAAGAGTGGACATTATATTAATGTTAATACAGCTGATATGATCCTCCTATCAGCATGCTCACAGACGTTTCTCTCACATAGCCTACCTGACTGTAAGGGCTCATTATGCAGCTCATTATGTGGGTCTTTGTCTTCTCAGGTGTGAATCACAGCATTATTCATGAAGATTCACACCTCCATGCATTCTGTGTCTCTTGACAAAAAGTGTCTTACAAAATTTAAATCAGAAACACATTTAAATATGCCATTAAGTACCAAACATGCTAGAAACATGTTAAATCATGCAACACTTGGCTAAGTGCTAATGTATGCGATTAACCTGATTTGGGGCCCTGGAGAAGTTTTGACATGCCCTGACATTTGCACTTTTTTCAGTTGTTCATAAACATATTAATGGAAAAGGTGTCATTACACTGTATTCAGCACGAATTAGGCTACCATAATATGTGAGAAACATGTATGTACATGTTTGTATTTTTGAAGGAATAACGTTTATGTGTGGTTATAGAAAAAACAAAAAACTTAAGTCACTAAAATAAGGCCAAAAAAACAAATGTGTGTTCACAAGACTTCTGGGTATTGGAGGTTGTACACTAGAATTTTTGCTTCAAAATGATGTAAAAATGATCCTGCCTACTCATTCATATAAAACAATATATTTATTTAAATTTTGTAAGACACTTTTTGTCAAGACACACAGTATGCATGGAGGTATGAATCTTCATGAATAATGCTGTGATTCACAGCTGAGAAAACAAAGACCCACATAATGAGCCGCATAATGAGCCCTTTCAGTCAGGTAGGCTATGTGAAAAAACCCTCTGTGAGCATGCTGGTAACAGGATCATATCAGCTGTATTAAAGGAACACTCCAATTTTTGAAAATAGGCTAATTTTCCAACTCCCCTAGAGTTAAACAGTTGAGTTTTACCGTTTTCGAATCCATTCAGCCGATCTCCGGGTCTGGCGGTACCAGTTTTAGCATAGTTCATTGAATCTGATTAGACCGTTAGCATCTCGCTCAAAAATGACCAAAGAGTTTTGATATTTTTCCTATTTAAAACTTGACTCTTCTGTAGTTACATTGTGTACTAAGACCGACGGAAAATGAAAAGTTACGATTTTCTAGGCCGATATGGCTAGGAACTATACTCTCATTCCGGCGTAATAATCAAGGAACTTTGCTGCCGTACCATGGGTGCAGCAGGCGCAATGATATTATGCAGCGCCTGTGACCCCCTGCTTGCACAGGGAGTGTGCCTTGCAACCATGGAGACATTTGTGAGAGACGCTGCGCATCACGCATCATATTAGGTTTCTTTATTTTGCAAAAAGCATACCATTTTGTTTTAATTCTGAGTGTACACAAATAAAAGAAGACATTCTATAGTTTTAATTGATATATTACTTCTGTCTCTATGACAAAAAAATGACAGAGTATTTTAAGTCTGTTTTGCTGCAATGTGAAAAAAATCCTGCAAAACACGCCGGCGCGTTTCCCGACTCCAGAGGATTAAAGGGAACCCCTGGTGTTAAGACTTGTATGGCTTAATATAACGTAAATGATGTCTCTTACTGAAATATGTAGTAGAAAACCCATTAAAAAATTTACGTTATTTAAAAAAACCCATGACATATTTGGACAATGGGCGGCGCCATTTTCTTTGCGTTCTATGTTGGTGACATCAAATGGTTGTATTCACTGCTCTACTGACACTGTCATATTGCTATTTTAACGCAACACAACTCGGAATAATATACGATGCCACATTGTGCAGCTTTTGGTTGTAATTTTCAGTCGATGAGCCACAAGAAAAGCGATGCAAGTCTTTACTGCTTTACTAGTGATAAGGGGAGAAAAGAATAGGAAGTTGTGCAGAATGTGGACGAATATTTCAGCGCTATGGGAAACATCTTTAGTGGTGACCAGCTGTGAATGTGTATAAAACGTCAATGAAATTGACCTAGATTTTCAATAGCCTTGATCGTGACGTCATCAGAATGTGTCGAGTCAGAGGCTATAATTAGATGAACCACATGTGCATCTGCAGGACTTTTGTCTTCAGAGGCCATTCTGTGAAGCATGTGTGACAAGCTCTGCTCAAGCTCTTTCTTTCTTTCCCTTTGTTAGGAGTTAGATTTGGCAGGCAGTGCGCAGAAACTTTCTCTCTCATTCCTTTTTCATCTCTGTCACACAAGTGAAAAAGTGATCCATATATATTATATTAATATATTAAGCGATATATATATATATTTTTTTTTATTAGGGGTGTCGCAATATACCGGTATTGACGATAATCGTGATATTCAAAGCATGAAATATCAATATCGTGTTAATTTAGGGTGTGACAATATAACGGTATTGGCGATAACCACAATATTTTAAATGAATAGGAGGCTTATAATATCATGACATGTAAATACTCCAGCGCCAGTACCTGGTTGACCTCTCAGGTGGCAGTATTGCTCCTTAACGCTGACATCTGTCAAACAAGACGACGACGCAGCGCGCGCAGCTATTCCGAGAAGAACCATGTCGTCCGAGCGGGAGAGGCTCTGTCCACACCCGAAAAAAGTAAAGTAAGCTCGACAGTATGGGAGTTTTTCGGCTTCCAAGAAAACAGCTCCTTAGACAACCCAATCTGCAGGATTTGCCTAGCTACAGTCAGTGCGTAGGGTGGCAACACCACCAACCTTTTTACCCACTTCCGTGTCCATTACCCTGTGGATTGCGCCATTTTACAGAGAGTAAGTTGCGATTATTTTACTAGTCATGGAATGGGAAATGTTATATTAACCTATTAACAGCGATTTTCTGTGTCCATATATTTAAATAAAGGGTGATTCTTTTAATAAGTACCGCGTTTTCTTTACTCGTCTTACGCTGCATTCACACGGGGCGTCGGCGTTAACGCTTGACGGAGGGCGTGTCTGAAGCTTGTGTTGACGCGACCGTTATCGTGATAACAGCCAATCACATTACTTTCCGGTGTTGCATGAACGCAATTAACTAGCGACTGCTCTAGAGTGTTTGAATAAGGTGATCTGATTGGCTGACGCCTGCGTTTGCGCTTTAAAAGTTGAGAAGTCTTCAGGTGTGTTCGACATTGGCTGCGGCTGGATGTAACTGATCGGCGAGAGTAGCCGCATGCAGGCGGGGAGGAGCTGAAAACGGAGACTTGAAGTCGGACACTTTCTGCTTCTCGTAGTGACGCTCACGCTGCGTTTGCATACTTTATCACAGCTGAAGTGAAATAAATGCAATATTTGACTAATACACTGATGTTTTAGAGACATTTTCATTCAATACTTTGTGTACCGCTTACAGCTTCTGTTTTTACAAGAATAAAGTTCAACATAAGCATATACTATATAAAAACTAATGTAGTGGGGTCTAAGTTTTTAATCAGTATTATTTTGATAAACATGACACAATACAACATCACGACTACATGAAAAGAGCTTTAATCCGGCCAATCGTGAAACAGCTGTGTCGTCATCAGACCTCGTGCAGCTCCTCTTGAGAAACTGCGCTGGCTGACTCAGGTGGCTGATCTTGAATTGCTCTCGTGGTACTTTGAAGCCATACGTCACAGTCACAAGGCGTCGGCGCTGTCTCAAGTCGGACAAAATTTCTTACTGGCATGCACTGCTTCAAGTCAGCCGCCGATCGGTCTGTGCAGCGCTGCACCAAGTCGAACAAGCTTTTCAACTTCTGCCACTTGCAACGCGAGTGAAGCGACGCAACGGAACCCACAATTCAGTTCGTCAACGCATGACGTCACCCATTCAATGTAAACGAGAAGCGTTAACGCCTACGCCCCGTGTGAATGCAGCGTTACTCAGCCTGATGTAGCTATGCATGCAGTTATATGCCCTCAAAATTCAAGATACACGGGCATTTTTGCCCCGACGAGTTTTTGTCATTATATCTCATGTGATAAGATGTAGTTGTATTACAATATTACACGAGCAAGAGAGCAGTTTTCCCCAAATCAGCACAAATGCAATGTTCATTTAACATTTAAATGAACAATGCGAGTTACATTTTAGACACAGTATTGTTAATATTGTTTTTTTGGGGGGTTTTTTTCTTTATTTTGCCAACAAAAATTTCAAAATTATGAACAGCAGAACAGAACCCCTGTGCAACAGACAGAAATGTTTTTGTTATACTGACTGAATCCGTGTTTAGAACGAATCAGTTTAATGATTAAATGACCCATTCAATAAAGACGGTCACTTGCTTGCTTCCTGAATGAATCAGTCATTTGAACAAATCGGTTGAATGAATGACTCACTCACTCATTAAGACAGTGACTTGCTGCCACCTACTGGCAGTTTAGTTTCATATTTAAAGTACATTTTAATTAAAAAGTTAAAATTAGAAAAAAATCCATATTTAAATATTGAATTAAATTTATGTAGACAAATTGTAAATGCTGTGTAAATATATTAATGCCACTTCTCATTCTGTGTCACCTCTGTATTCCAAAGATGGATTAATTATTTCATAACAGCCATAATGTATAGGCTACTTAGTAGGCCTATTAATTTTTATTTCTTCAGGTCTTAAAAAGCCTTAAATTTGACCTTAAAAAATGTGCAGCAACCCTGAAAGAGAAAAACTAAATAAACAAAGTAAAAATTATTTAGACTGATACATTTTTTCCCCCAAGGATTCTATAGATATCGCGATAAATCGATGTAGTGAATTCTTTTGGCTACAATAAAAAAAAAAAAAAAAAAAAATATATATAATATCGTGACAGCCCTAATATTATATATATATTATATTATATTATATATATATTATATTATATATATATATATATATATTTTATATATTTTCATTGAAGAGAAAGTACGAGCGATCAAAGCAAACGGTGTGTGCCTCCGTGTTCGCGTCCCATCTCCGAATCAGACAAACACCAGTATTGCTTTGTTTGGGGGAAGAGCATGCTGTCCTTGCGCTGGAAAAGGGCGAGTACGAGCATTGTGAACTGTTCACAGTTAAAATGCTCCGTGCTCGTCTGGCGTACTTCCAAGGGCCAGCACCCACAGTATGATCGTGGGGCTCGAGAATGGATTTAGCTGACAAGCGGGAGACAGGTCCTGCCCTATTGCTCGTTTTGTCACCTGATCCATGCATCCACTCACGTGATCTCAATGTGCACTCTGGTGCTTCTTCAGCTCACACGGGGGATGACGATTCTCTTTTCAAGCTCGCTGCTTCTGAGCATTCTTCGCAAGAAGATAAATCCGTTGAGGAATTACTCGAGGTAGTGACTCGGGCTATGGCCAGATTACAGCTAGACTGGCCACAGGAACAAGAGACCCCCAAACGCTCTAAGCTAGAGGTTAACAAACTAGTGGCTAGAGGTTAACGAATTAAAGTCATGTAGAAAACCGTATACCTCCCGTATCTTTGTGCCCTCGACGTCGATTTATTGCAATTTCTTCCTCGCCGCATTCAGGGGGAGGGGCCATCAGCCACCCAGTCCCAACCGGTCCTTCAAAAAGGGAGGCTCAAAAACAAAGTGTAGCGAGTCGAGCTCCCCCTCGCTGAGATTGGGGATCATCTCGCCGCCCTCAGCAGCCTCCCAGGCAAGACTTCAGGACTATTTTATCTAAAAAGACAAAGTCCTAATGGTCTTGCGCCCAGCCCTGTGGGGATGGTCCCCCTTGGTGGCTGCCCCCCGCCACCTCTGGTGCTTCAGGGGGCAGCGGTTTCCAGCGAAATGTTAGGTGTTCACTGACGGGCTGGGGAGTGATCTTAAGGGGAATGGGAGGGCCATCAGCTTGTCTGGCACATCAACTGCCTAGAGCTGATGGCTGTGTTTCTGTCCCTGAAATACTTTCTCCAGCAGCTGAGAGGCTGTCATGTCTTAGTGCGGATGGACAACACAACAGCAGTCTCTTACATAAATTGCCAGGGAGGTCTGTGTTCGCACCACCTGAGCTTCTCGTTCCTGCTTTTTCAGGGAACAGGGTTACAGTCAAGTAACCCGGGGTGTTTTAAAGGGTAAAAACAATCGTCAGGCCGCTGGTGCCCTCTGCAGGCATTTGTTATAATACATAAAGAACATTAGTTGTACAATTCAATACATTATGTATTTTGACAGTTTTGTTCAATAAAACCATTCGATTACTTGCTTTTAATACTTTACTTGAATCAATTATTATTGTGTTATTGCTATTATATAGTTATTTTTTAAGCCATATGTGTAAGTTAATGTTTTGTTGTGGACGTTTATAATGTTCGTGTTAGCAGTTGAGCTATATGCACGATGGGCATGTTTGTGTCAGATTTACAACGCGTGAATTCATCCACTTCATTCGAAATACACGGATGGATGTAAGTGTCTGGTAAATTGGGAGAAGAACAGGGTAAACTTTATAGTTGCTTGCCTTACTCACAGTATGTAATACATATCAGATATGAATATAATGCGTAGTCTAATTATAATGGAAAGGATTATTATTGCAGCTTCCTTAGACATCAGTGTATATTTTACAAACTCTAAATGTATTGTTACTAGTACTTATGTGTATTTAAATATCCAAAACCTAAAATAAACATCATGTGGTTGAAAACACTGAATAGTTGTGATAAATGCCAAGCACTGAGTGCATCCGTCTCTGGCTCAACGCCTGCGCCCAGAGGGGGAGGGACGTTCAATTACTCGTGTAATTGTCAGAATAATCAAACGATTACTCGATTACCAAAATAGTCGTTAGTGACAACCTTAGTATGGTTATGGTAACTACAGGGCTACGTAAAATAAAAAAGAATTTTGCAAGATCTAGTGCTAAACAAACTGGATATTTACACAACAGTACAAGGTAAAGATATAGAATACCTTTTCATGACTTGTGGAAGCAGATGTTTCTTTTTGTGTCAGGTAGATTCCAAGATCACTCAAATCAACATCTTCCATCTTATAGGTGCCCTTGTCCATTTTACGCTTAAGGGTTGAATACCAATGGTTCTTTATGGAATTATCAGTCCTATCAAACATTACCAAATGCTTTCTGAGTACTGAGTTCATATAACCGTATATAACACTTATAACAGTAATTACAAATTAGGGATGAACCGATACCAATACCAATATCGGTTATCAGTGTGCGCGCTCTCTTTCTTGCGCGTGATCAGTTCTCCTCACGCCTGTATGGTCAAATGCACACATAGTTGTCAAAATTTCCATCTTTTGTGGAGTATCTCACGTAAAAACAGTCGGTTATGGCTTAAGTCGACGTAAACATTTGGGTGAAAACAGGATATGTGTCAGTATCCATGGATTTGGTCTTAAAGGGACCGTAGCCTATATTTGTCATTAATGTTAATAAAACAACAAAAGATGTTAAATAAATGTATACATGGTAAATAAACCTACTGTATCTGAAAAATATTTAATTTGTATCTCTACAGTATTTGTTGTATTGTTTGTAATTTGTTTGTAAATTTCTTTTTATATAACAACAATTATATATATTGGTAATTATGCCCTTTGAAGATTATTGGACACTGTGAAATTTTTGTGACAAGCACATAAAAATTATTACTTTTTTCATGAGAGTAATAATAAAGAAGCTGTCCTACATTCATTAGTCTCACTGTGTTGTGCTTGGAAAACTGCAACATCACCAAAAAGAGAGAGAGAGAGAGAGAGAGAGAGAGAGAGAGAGAGAGAGAGAGAGAGAGAGAGAGAGAGAGAGAGAAATTAACCAGAAAAAGAAGTATCGGTACTCGGTCCTTAAAAAATGGTATCGGTGCATCCCTATTACAAATAAAGATACAATAAATGACAATATATAAGACTATTTAACTCTAACTATAACAATACAGATATATTTTAACAATACAAACAAGACTTTAAAAATCTACAAATTTCTTTAAGCTCTAAATTACCTTCCAGGGAGAAACTTTGCAATTTGTGCCCAACGAGATCCCAGAACACAATGGTATTTTATGATTAGAAGATCCTCCTCTTTTGTCCAGGGTGTCTTAATCACAGAAGGGTCAAGGTGATTATGCCACCGCTCTCTGCACTGTTTGCCCCTTCGACCTTTTAGGTGCTTTGCAATTGTGCTCCACTTCTTGTCACCATACAAAGACACCAGCTGAATGAGCTACAGAAAGAGAAGACAACAGTTAGACAGCTTTTGACAAGATGTTCCATTTTGGAATAAATGTTCCATCTTCAAGATAATACTTCTTAGAAAAGAATGAGGATATCCATGGGCTCCATGCATTTTGTGCAATGGTGTGGTTGTCTGATAACACAGAAGCAAACTGTGGCACTCAATTAATGCCATAAAATTAAAATATAGGGCAAGTGACACAAAACCATGCCCTTTTGTCCAGCCCTGATACTTTAAGTCTAATAAATACACCAATTAATGCTCACCTTTTCATCTTCTTCTTTGGTCCAGGTTCCTTTAATGAGCTCTGGGTCTAAGACAACTGTGAATCTGTATTTACAGTCCTGTGCGGAGCGCCCCTGCAATAATATATAATTCCATAGTTCCCACAATTTCTCGAATATGTACAACCACAAATATACAAATAAACACTTCAATATTTATGAATTAACACTTTAAATTAGAAATCACTCACAGGTAGGTAGCCTGCAATCAGTTCCCACTCATCCCTTCCAAACCTCCCCACGAGGGACGCAAGACTTTCATCCTAAAAGTTAGCCATAAAACAAACCACCAGAAAAAGTTTACCTTTAAAAATGTGCATGTTACAAGGTTGAATATCAAGAAACCTATCAAGAACATGTCATATTTTGGTCATATTGTACACCAAAATGAAAAGAAGCTATTTATAAGAATTTATATTTTGTTTAAAGACTATTGCGATTTTTTGCATTGTGACTTTTTTTTAACAATTAAAGATTACATTTTCATATACTAATTAAACAGTTTTGCCATTAATCTCACCAGACACACACACGCACAAAAAAAAAAAAAAAACAACAACAAAAAAAAACATTTTCAGTGTTGGGAGTAACACATTACGAGTAATGCATTACAAGTAACGCGAGTTGCATAATCACATTACTTTTTCCAAGTGAGTAATGCATTACTTTTAAAGTTACAACAAAATATCTGAGTTACTTTTTCAAATAAGCAAAGTTACATTGTTTTCCCATTTATTGACTGACAGCTCTCCTGTCCCCATGTTGAGAGAAATCAGGAGTGAGTGCAGAGTTGTTGTGTGCGCTGTGTGAAGGTGATGGTTATTATAGTTCTAGACTAAATGTGAAAATGCATTTCCTCATCTCAGATTCAGTATTCCTCATATAAAATAAAAAATAAAGTGAAATGCAAACTCAGAATGTTATGCAAACCTGCAAGAATTAAAAATGTTAAATTACACAAATATACTTTATGTATTTAATCTCACTTTATTAACCAATGTCTTTGCTGCTGACCTTTGATGATCCAATCCAACCATACAAATAAGCAAAAATTACTTTAAACATCACATTTCTGTTTTTAATTGCTGAAATAAGAATGTTGAACTTTCTTCTCCTGCGCCCTTTTCTTCTGCAATCCAGCATGGCAGCACTGCTGAAAGGTTTGTTTGAGCTGCACCCTCTACTGTACAGGTGTGAATCAGCATTTCCTTCAGCCTAATGCTTATTCATTTCACTTCTGGTGTGAGCCTTTAGATTTGCCAATATCATTTTTTTTATTTAAAAAACAAACAAACAAGCAAACCCAGCCCAGATCAGAAAAGTAATGCAAAAGTAACATAACATTATTTTCCATAAAAACTAAACGCAATTAATTTTTTTAGGGAGTAATGAGATATTGATGATATTGGTTTCAGAGTTTTTAAACACAAAAACTATCCAATATTAATAACAGAAATTAATGTTATTTTCCCCATCCATAATACATCTTGAAATTCACCCACAAACTGGACTTGAAATTTACTTTCAGCTTCACTGTCTAACATTTGTTTTCAGTTTATACTACGGGGCTGTTGAATGCTCGAATCTGATTGGTTGACCAACGTTCTAAGGTGTGCAATTATTTTCAGGGAAACGCACGGCTAAAGTAGTTCTAGGCAGGTCTTGACCGCAGTGCAGTTCCATATCACTTAACCAAATGTTTTCAGTTATTTTAATAGGTCCTACAGCCTACAACCGCAAAAGAATCAAAACCCACAATGACACCGACCAAGCAAATATAGTAAACAATAGGATGAAAACGACAAATTATTACCACATGGTTTTTGCCACAAAATACGTTTTATTGTGTCCTGAAAGCAAATACTCTCTCGCTCTCTCTTTCAAACGTACACACGTACTGTATAGAATTTGCCAGCGCTGCTCTGACAAATTAATCAGTAAAATAGTTTAGCAACTTAAAAGATACATGACTCACCAGCGAGGTAATAACTGTGCGGTTCTTGAGGTAGATAACTTATAGTTTTGCTATTAGTAGAGACACTGGTGCCGTGAGAGACGCACAGACTCAGGTAGACTATTTCACATATGCTTATTCTCTCTCTCTCTCTCAGCTGTGTTAATAACTGTATCAACTGTATTAGTCTGCTATCAATGGCTCAAGCCTCTGTTACTAGTTCTGAAATGACGTTTTGGAATTAGCAATGGAGGCTTGGGATGAGATGCGTAAGAAATTAGTCCCACACACAAGAGTGTTTTAAGGACAAATGTCTTAAAATACAACATCGGAACAGTGTCTTAAGGTGAGGTAACCATAGTATAAGTGGAATAATTGACTCTGGGCTGTTGAATTCCCTCCGCTTTACGTCGTGGCCGCATTACCACCTCGGGTGTGCATTATTTTTTAAGAATTCAACAGCCCACCATCAATTATTCCTTACATATTCAAATACATGCTGGAATCATGTACAATTAATTAATTCTAGAAAGTGATGTATTATCTTATTAATGATTTAAATGCACCTCAGTGCTTTAGCTCACCTCTTTTGAAGTCCATCTGCTCTTCAGTCGCTCAATATCTTCATCAACATCAGACTCAAGATCAGTCACACACTTAGGGTTAAGACTTACCATAGCTTCCATTACACTACAAATACAGAGATGAGAATCAGCACACCAAATAATTGCTTCTGCTTCCAGCTGTATTTTTGTTGGAATGTTTGAATTTGTCCAGTTCAGTTGCTTAGCACTGGCACTGGCATGTATTATTTGAGCCAAGTGCAGAGTTTAACTCCAACCCTAAACTGGAGCTGAACGCTGCTATACACTTCTATTAGTGATGTGACGGTGAGGAAATTTTCCCACCGGTTAATCGACGTGTGACAACACTGGTAATACTGGTATCCGTAGGACGCTGGAGTTTTCCCCCCCTTTCCCTCGCTTTTAAATCGTTTATGGTGTGTCCACTGGCGCAGAGCAGAGCGAGCATTTTCAATTAATTCCTATGGACTGAAAACACTCACTCCACGCCAGTGGACATGCACCATTATGAATGGCCATGCGCATTTTACTTTCACTTTCGAATTAGTGAATTGTTAATTAGTTAATTAGTCAATTGCTTTAACGATGGGTTCATTATTATTCTTAATGAAAAACACAACAACAAAACAATACAATAAACTCGCTTAAATAGGCGCTTTTACATTTTGCCTTGAAACCAAATCTTCTGCCATCGTACTGTCAGTCAGGAGTGAGGCGAAATGGGCGAAGTGAGGTGAAATCTGACTCCTGCTGCTGATCTGTGCTGCGTTCCTCATTGCTCTTGTTGGGCTCATACTGAATTGAGCAGACGCGTTCAGTTTTTAATTGTAGCGTCTGTTCTCCAACTGAACTAAATGATTTTTATTACTAAAATAAAATAAGTTGCAGAGTTGTTGTGTGCGCTGTGTGAAGGTGATGGTTATTATAGTTCTAGACTAAATGTGAAAATGCATTTCCTCATCTCAGATTCAGTATTCCTCATATAAAATAAAAAATAAAGTGAAATGCAAACTCAGATTATTATGCAAACCTGCAAGAATTAAAAATGTTAAATTACACAAATATACTTTATGTATTTAATCTCACTTTATTAACCAATGTCTTTGCTGCTGACCTTTGATGATCCAATCCAACCATACAAATAAGCAAAAATTACTTTAAACATCACATTTGTGTTTCATTTTTTTGTTTTTAATTGCTGAAATAAGAATGTTGAACTTTCTTCTCCTGCGCCCTTTTCTTCTGCAATCCAGCATGGCAGCACTGCTGAAAGGTTTGTTTGAGCTGCACCCTCTACTGTACAGGTGTTTTTAATTGTAGCGTCTGTTCTCCAACTGAACTAAATGATTTTTATTACTAAAATAAAATAAAAACGACAGTGGGGGCAGTGTCGCAGCGGGCAAGTGATGAAACCGGTGTTGCGGCTGAATACCGGTGACACTGGTAACACCGACTACTGCAGCAAGCCTAACTTCTATGGACCCTCTTCACAGACTGTGATGATGCTTTTCCACAGTTATTGCAAATCTATTCAAATTTTTCATATTTTCATTTTTAATAAATTTAATACACATTTATAACACTCTACTTTGTGTTATATTACCTTGGCAGTAAATGACAAAAAAAAACAAAAAAAACAATTACCGGTGCTGCGAGGGTGTTTCTAATACAACAACTGAGTGACGGCAAATTTGACATCTTTTCTCTCTTCTGACCAACGTAATCAATAGGGATGTAACAATATCAAAATCTCACGATACAATAATACTTCGATATAAATTACATGATACAATATTTAAAAAAAAAAAAAAAAAGACAAATGAAGACTTGGAAAAATTGCCATAAGTGTTAAACAATGATTGAACATTGCAATGATGTACAAATTAACCATGTCATATCCTGTCCTCTTTTCTTTATCCTCTAATCATAACTGTTGCTTAGAGGTGAGATATAGTATTAGAGTTAAATGACCTAAAACTCCCTTTTATAAAATAAAATAATTGCACCAGCTGGACCTTGACAAAGGTAACATCTATTATTTTTTCTAACATTCTCAAGAGTTGTATTTGTTAACATTAGTTAATGCACTGTGAAGTAAAATGATAACATTAACAAAGATTAACAAATATATTGCTCATGGTTAGTTCATGTTAGTTAATACATTAACTAATGTTACCAAATGAACCTTATTGTAAAGTGTTACCACAAATTCAACACAAATAAGATGCTTGAACACACATGTAAGATCCAGACTGGTGAAACAATATTTTTGTAAGTTGGATTCATAAAGACTTCATTTCTTTCTAAAAGAATGATTCAGTGATAGAGACATTTTTAACAGTAATTTGTTGCCACCTAGTGGCGTAACAATGCAATCGATACAGTGGTTATTAGAAGCACTTTCAAAAGGTGATTTAGGCCCAATCCCAATTCTCTTTTATACCCCTTCGCCTTTCCCCTTCAAATAGAGTGGCAAGGTGTACGGGTGAAAATATTCCCCTAAGAAATGGGACACCACTACTACACCATTACACACATCATCATACCTAGTTTTATTCTTTTATTAGAAACCAGGCGCGAGCACATTTAACAGATTACTCAATCCCTACGTTTTGCGCTGTATTTTGGACTTAAGAAAACGGCGCTTGGTTTCAGTTCAAAAACATATGAGCCTTCAGTTTCTCAAGACGATACAGAATGATACAGAATGTACAAGACTAGTGGAGCCGCTCTTCCATCGGGCCAAGCTTCATTCCGTGCCGAGCCAGCCGGTACAGATATGGTTTTGTTTTCTACTTTGGTGCTGCGATAACGGAGCTCTTTGCAATGTAATACAAACGAGTCAGTTGTTGCCTTGGTAACACAAGAGTTTACAGATGATACAATATGTACATAGTGACTGCGCTATGAAGGATGACAGATATTTCTTTTAACTGTATTATTCAGTTGTGTTCACATCATTCAAATAGCGCTTTTAGCAAGCTATGGAGAAACTGGCAGCCAGGTAACACACAAGTGATCAGTCCTGTGTGGAAATATCACTACCATGATCACTACACGCATTCTAGCAGCATGGTAGTCGGTGTATGCTTGGAAATTTCTCATACCCCTTCGTTCGAAGTGTGGTCCTGAAAAATCTTCGTTTGAAGGGCTATCAGGCCCTTCCCCTTACCCCTACCACTCAGCCAAAAGAGAATCGAGACACTCCTACCCCTTCACGTGAATGCACAAAACGAAGGGGTAGGGGGAAAGGGGTAGAATTGGGATTGGGCCTTATTCTATTTTGATTGGTAAAGTAGACATCAGCGTATCTGAATAATACACTTTTGTACGGTTCTGTGATAACAGACCCTTTTCAATTGGGTCAAATTCTATAGCGGTGAATGAGAGAATACAATAAATATATTTTTTTGCGTTTCCATTTGCTCAAATAGCAAAAGAAAAACTCCACAATAGTGTTTTCACAACTTTCAAAAAGAGGAAAAAATTAATAACGATTAATAACGGCAGTCAGAAGAGAGAAAGATGTCATTTTTACTGTCACTTCCATAGCCGCTGTATTAGAAACACCCTCACAGCAGCGTTAATTAGTTTTTTGTAATTTGATGCAAAAAAATTTGAAGGTAATATAATACTAAGTATAGTGTTATAAATAGGGATGCACCGATACCATTTTTTAAGGACAGAGTACGAGTACCGATATTTTTTTCCTGGTACTCGTCGATACCGATGCCTATACATTTATTAATTTTTTTTTTCCTCTCTCTCTCTCTCTCTCTTTTTTTTTTTTTTTTGGTGAATTTGCAGTTTTCCAAGCACAACACAGTGAGACTAATGAATGTAGGACAGCTTCTTTATTATTACTCTCATGAAAAAAGTACTAATTTTTTATGTGCTTGTCACAAACAAAGAACAAAAATTTCAGTGTCCAATAACCTTCAAAGGGCACAATTACCCATGTATATAATTGTTGTTATATAAAAAGAAATTTACAAACAAATTACAAACAATACAACAAATACTACAGAGATACAAATTAAATAAACTTGTTTTTCAGATACAGTAGGTTAATTTACCGTGTATAAATTTAACATCTTTTGTTGTTTTATTAACATTAATGACAAATCACACTTTGGATAATACATATGAAATGAAGGACACATGTAGGACACAGGCTACTGACACACATCCTGTTTTCACCCAAAAGTTTACGTCGATTTAAGCCATAACCTACTGTATTTACGTGAGATACTCCATACAATGGACATTTTGACAACTACATGTGCATTTGACCATTCAGGCGCGAGGAGAACTGATCGCGCACAAGAAATGTGTCATTGTGTCATCTGTGTCATTCAGTGCGATTCCACCTATCCCGCCTTCACTAATCGATAACGAATTGTGATTGAAAGCATGCAGTTCGCAATGTGTGGGTTGTCATTATTCATTCTGAAGTATTTCCACACCTCTGAGGCTGACATTGTTTCTGCTGCTGCCACCGGTGTCTCTGTGCACGGAAAATTCTGTCAGTTACATCACGCGAGGTATCAGGGGTATTTTTACGAGTACGAGTACAAGTACACGAGCTTGGTATCGGGCCCGATACTGATATCGGTGCATCCCTAGTTATAAATGTACATATGTTTAAAAAAAAAAAATATATATATATATTTTGCAGGATTTACTGTATTGATGACCGTTAAAATGCGTCATGACAGTCTGTGAAAAGGGTCTATTGGAATATTTGTAACAGAAATGATACTGAGTATTTGACAAGATTGTTTGTGAAGCTGTTTAGATCTAAACATGACAACTCTCTTTAGATCAATGGCAGGGGGGAATGCAGATTTGAATGTCGTGATTTTATTTTTGTCAAAAGTTTAATATACACAGGCGAATTGTTGTTAGGAATGGACTACTTGCACAACTACTTCCGCGTTCTACTTATTACGGCTCGAGCGTTTCCGGTCAGCATTCAGCGCACTTATATACAGAGAGCTTCTCATGAAAAAACAGATTAGTACGTTTTAGGGCTGCCAAATGTTTTTTAAACAATTAATCATATTCTCTGCATTAACATTAATTATGTTCAACCTGTTGAAATGTTTATTAATATATTTTCCTTCCAAATGCGCATACTGAATAATAAATAAATATATTTCCCCACTAACCTTCCGCCGTCAAGTGCTTGTCTTCTCATTAGCAGTGTTTTTCTCTTAGTCATCATATTTCATATGATGTTAAATTTACATTTAAATGAATTTGACTGATAAACACACTTAAGAAAGCGCATGGTTTTACTATGGTAAGTGTAGTAAATGGGTGAGTGACAACGCATTATCACAATGGCAAGACTATTTTACGTTACAGTTGCACTGCAAACAAAAACAAGTTAAAATTGTCAACCATCGCTGATTCCCTCTGACAACCTGTTAACAGAATGACAATCACTTTAAGTCCTCTAGCACCGTCGCGCGCTAGCTGCTCTCTGACTGTAAACGAGCAGAAGAGGATACAAGACATGCACAAACAAACCAAGCTGACAATCAAACAGCAGTATAACGTACCTTTCATATAATAGTTATAATTAATCAAATACTTATGAAGGCGAACGTTTTACTATAGTGAGTGTAGTAACTATGGTTAATTTTCGTACGATTGCTTGCGTTGGTGCTCTTTTATTCCAATGTTTGAAATAGTTGAATGAATGTAACTGCTTTAACGGTGTTATTAATTAATCTTAAAGAATAACGCAATGACAGCGCAACTACCTTGATTATTAGGATTTCTGGCATAAATGTGTGAATTACATAAATAATTGTCAGTAAAAAATGGCACAGAATAGTGACTAAAATATTATGCTTATTCTGATCTTGTTCATCACGTCTCACACTGCAGCGTCACGATCACTAGTAGAGCGTTGATATCCTGTGGTGAAAGAATCTCGGCTTATGTTGGATTAAAACTTAAAGTTCCGTTGAGTTTGGAAAGGTCTGTACACGGTAATCATCAGAATATCTCTTCTCTTGTCTCTGAATATGTCCGGAATTTAAAATCATCCAGAGGACTCTCGTTTTAAGATGGATTTAGTTAGCTATGTGATAACGGCGCATTGAAAATATATATAACCGGAAACAACTGAGCCGTAATATTTCAAACCGGAAGTGCGTCACAAGGCTCAGTGCAAGTAGTCCATTAGATCATGTGGGTGATGAAATCGAGAACACGATCTTTTAAAGATTAATAATCGTGCAGCTTGCCTTTGTGCACCTCTCTCTCGTGCACGTGTTTGTTCGTGCATTTGTTCGTGTGTGCGTGCGTTCGATCTTTCTTTCTTTCCTTCCTTCTCTCTCTCTCTTTCTGCATTGATATCTGACGTATATGAGTAGCACGAGCCACGAGGGCTTTTCAGTACATTCATTGGTATAATATTCATGAGGCAAGATGTCTCTATTAAAGGATACGCTCCTCGCAATTCGCCCACCCATCACAACAGAACCGTTTTCGGAACCGGGAAAAAAAAAAACCTACACTTTTTGCCCAGAAGACTTATCGTTTCACACAGTCATGTGACCACGATAATCTCGAAACAATTTTGCTATCGTGATACCACGATATTGATAATACCATTACATCCCTAGTAATCAATCTCTCTATATTCTTTCCCTCTTTTGGAAAGTCATAAAAAATAAATCACTGATTTTTTCTTTTGCCATTAGAGCAATTGGAAATACAAAAATTATATATTTTTTGTATGTAATTGCTGTCGTCTCCCATTCACCACTAGTGTTGTCAAAAGTACCGGTACTTCGGTACCAAGTCGGTACTGAAAATGTGACGATACCCGCATTTCTGTAGTACCGGTAGTACAGAGAATTTGGGTATATTCAGTACCCACTGATAGGGCTGTGGCAGTATTTACTTGAATATGACACGAGTGAAGCACAAAGCTTTGTTTACAAAAGGAATAATAGGTTAGCATTGCAGCCATGGAAACATTTTGGTTCATGCCGAATGAGAGAGGTACAAGAGTCCATAAATTTAAGCTTTGTATTCTGTTTTGCGAATCGCGATCTGGTCACCCGATTAGCAGAGAATTTAACAATATTCCATTAGTTATCCCACTGAACATGGAATCTCTGTTTCTTTTCCCAAATCTTCACTCATGCAGGGGATTATAAATGTTTCTTCCTTTCGTTCGCATTTAGGCCTATTATAGGCTATTATAGGCATTCTTTACTCTGGTAAAGTAGAAAAAACACCGGACAGAAACCTTTTTGCTTGCGCGTCTATTTCTATTTAACACAGTTTGTGCTTGTTATTAGACTTTATAAGGAATTAATGTCTTGCCCCTGCGGAGGATGAAACTCGCTCTTCAGACCTTTTACAACAAGTGTCAGTTGCTTGTAACATCAGAAGATAACATGAAGATATTATTAAAGAGAAATGGTCTCTTTCCTGCTCGTGTCCCACATCTCTCTCAAAGAGCAGAGCGGTAGGCTATGTGATGCATCTTTGTGTGGAAATAAAAAACGAATGTTTTTTAAAATAATATTTAACTTTCTTATTATTTAGGTTACCATCATTTACTGATATTTATTTCATAGTTTTACAGGCTGTAGTGTGTTGTTTCACTGACGGAATAGCTAAAATAAACACGCACGTCTGTTACCCCTGTTGAAAAAACCAGCATATGCTGGTAAGGTAGGTTTTGAAGCTGGTATGCTGGTTTGAGCTGGTCCATGCTGGTCCAGGACCAGCACCAGCATAGGACCAGCACTTGACCAGCATAAACCAGCTCAAACCAGCATACCAGCTTCAAAACCTACCTTAACCAGCATATGCTGGTTTTTTCAACAGTACAAAATGGATGTTTGAGCATTTATTTTATATTTCAAAATTTATTTAATTGAGATAGCCTTTATATACACACACAAACATACACACATGCTCCAAATCATATTTAATATGTTTTTAAAATAGGCTATATAAAAATAGTAAAATAGTTCCAACAGATTTTGCTGTGGTACCGAAATTTTATGGTTCTCTGTACCAATTTTCATGGTATTGGTACCGACTACTGGAATTTTGGTACCGTGACAACACTATTCACCACTATAGAAGTTTACCCAACTATGACGACCCCAGAAAACTGCACAAACTGCTCCAATGAGAAGCTAGGTGCAGAAAACTGAGTGATAGTGATAGGAATTGTGTTTTTGCAAAATGTAATGAAATTAGGTTTTGATAACACATGCTCACTTATTAGTGTAAAGACACAGAAAGAAACATAATGAAGTCAACAGAGGTAGAAGTTAAACAAACAAAGAAAACATACAACATACCTTACTTTCTCTTTTAAATAGCTGAGCTTTTAAAGGATGACTCAAATGAATTGCCAGATAAGTACACTGAACCTGAAATTTTGAAAGAATCACTTTAGTACAATAAATAAAACTTTCCATTACACATTTAACACCAGATTTATTTTTCTTGCATAGCTACACATAACTGTAGCTTTTAACAGTGGTTGTGATTTCTGTGTTCAACTAAAGGCTGGAATACACAACACTTCAACTTTTAAAATCTGAATAGATTTTAAAACACTCTGCATCATACATTTGCCGACTTTGTTTGACAGGGAAAAGCTGGGAATGAATGATTTGAGGATCACACACTACCAGACTTCTTGTTCCAAACACAACAACAAATTCACACAAAAACATGTGCTTTGAGATGCATGACAAATGCAAATAAAATGAGTTCTAAAACTGTTGCAAAACAAATTATTTTGAAGCTAAAGAATCTAGCTAAAAAGCTTTCGAATACAGGCAAAAATTTCAATATCACTGCATCCAAGAGCACTAATACACTACCATTTATTGTAGATATAATTTATTTTGGTGGAATTAAATAATAATACTAAAAAATAATGATAATACTACAGCAGAGCTCGTCAATTTGTACCCAGAAGGCTAATTCACTGTGAGGTTTCTCTGGGGGTTTAGAGTAGAGTTGTTAGTAGCTGCTGTACTTTAAATCACCAGTTCGGTTCTTCTCGCCGCATTGCATTATGGGCACAACTACGACCGTTAGTGAACACGACATTGCATATTATACATAAAAGAGATGAGTAGTTGATAAAAGGCAAAGTGTATGGGAAAGAAAACTCTTCTAGGACAACACTACAAAACACATTGTTCACTACATTGGTGAGAGTGAGCGATTTCCGACAGTGAAACTTCACGATTAGCATTTCTGGCTACGTTAGTTCAGAGGCAAACTAACGTTAACCACCAACTCCTCTGGAAACAACGTTAACGTTACCCTTAAACTTGCGCTGTAGTAGATGTTTTCGTTTATAATAACGAATAATTTAGTATCAGTCTACTAACAAGATCTCTCCTCTCTAAAACTAAAGCTGTTCTTGTATATTTCCGCCACCAAAATAATACTAGAAAACTTCGACAGTTGGCTCAACGGCTACTAACACGTTACTTTTGCAGACAGACTAGTTGATTTGAGCATCAGTTTGTTGACAGAGATACTTGATTTTCATTAGTTGTGATACCGTTGAGAACATTTCCAGCAATTTTAAAGGAACACTTTTAAACTGTTGTTTTTCTTTCTTACCCACACGCTTGCCTGGACATATCTTCGATGTTTTGCAGTTTCTGAAATGTCACCGATAATTCAATAGGTACCACACTATTATAAGTGGAAGATATGTGTCATTGTTATGAATAATCGTATGCAGACTATGTTTGTGTCGTTTTGTATGCCGGCTCACGGGCGCCTATAACCTCCAACTGCTGCCTGTTGACTGAGCTGAGCCCGCGCGCACGGCTTCTGTGTTGTACTGCGTCATGTCTGCGCTCACGTTTGCGCAGTACACCCACACTTGGGTTTTTAATGCCACTGCAGCCACATGTCTCTGCAGAAATACGCAGCAGAAGCTGTTCACGAACGTTAACAGTCGTTGAAAAGTTGGAACACGTGTTTATACATTCATTCAAATCATTCATTGGCATCTCCTGTGTCCCGACAAAATTCTGTTGGAGCCTATTATCAGTATTATTCTGATTCTAGGTCACTATATATGGGGTGATGAAAATAGAGATTTTTTTATCTGATTTAAATCAAACGTGTACTTAACCCTCTCGCTGTGTTATAATTTTGGCAATGGATCCGTAGTACAGCAGCAGTTTGGATCTGCCCTCCTGTTTCATTATTTTGAACCACATGTGTAAAATACTATTTTTTTCCCATATTCATCAATAATTATTAATAAATATTATTATACTTACCAAAAACTTTAGAAAACACATTTGGATGTACAATGATTTTTTTTTTTTTTTTTTTTTTTAATTTAAATGTATTTCCTAGTCTAAAATAAACTCACAATAGAGCGTTGGCAGCATGTGACCTAAAATGTGCTCATGTCTCCTTCTTGTCCTTTTTGCCAAAAATGTCAAGCATGGCACATAGATTTTAATTTTATTGGATGAAAGGGATGTCATATGATAATACTAAAATCTAACTTTTTTTTTTTTTCTGGTTGAATATTATTATTGTGTTTTAAATGTGATTTTCTCTGTCATTTATGAATGACGAAACACCATAGAGGATTAAACTGACATGTTTCATTTGCAAAAATTAGGCTATGTAATGTTTTCTTTATCAGTAATTGATAGGAGATGAGTTCTGTATGCATACTGTGTTAGCATTGTTACCAGAGTATTTTTTTGTTCAAATAAATGTTTTTTGGTCTACTTCTCATCTGCTAGGTCACAGGAATGCTAAACCATTATTCGTTAATAAGTACAGGACTTGTGACAAAAGACCAAAATACACACTGCTATTCTGCCTTATATGAGCCCCTAAACTGTAAACCATATTAATTACCAGATTTTCATCCTAAAACATATTCATAATGTACATTTATGTGACCACATGTTTAATAGGGTCCTCTGTGGCAATGGATCTCAAACGTTTGACTTGAGGCCTGCCAGACCCTCCCACAAAATTAGTTTTGAGCTTGAATTCATTGCTGCTTTGTCATATGGAAAAAAGTGCCACATCAGAGGAAGGTAAAGTTATATCTATCTGTACTTTTTCCACAGTGAATTCTGACATCACACAGATTAAGGGAACCTTTAGAAAAGATTTTATTAAACTTTAAACAAAAATATGTAACAATATTAGCAGTATATCTGTATAGCCACAATGAGAAAAAAATATATCCTGTATATTTGTCAGTGGTGTTACACTTCTCAAGACATGTTAAGCATTAATACATGATTTCATAAAGCAGTCGTATAATGTTCACATTTATGGATCATACATAATATAGAATTGATTATGTGACATTTTTAATAACAGCAGAAGAACATTGCAATACAGGAAGTTTTGCACAAAATGTTACAAAGCAAAGCATTTTTTTTCCATGCTCGTTTCAGTTATCAGATAAAGAATATTAGACAAGGATGTTGCCAACACGATGATGCACAATCCCTACGTGACGAGCAAGATCAGAAATCTAGACTTTTACAGATTTTGCAACTAGCTGCTTTTCTAGTGGTGCAATCAACATCTCCTGCAATGTCCTTACACAACGAACATGAGTGCAATGCATACTGATGAAATATTCCATTTTTATTATGAATGCAAAATGAGAAAACTCATCATCCAACAGCTGCGTTTCCTGCTTTACAGCTTTTACCCTGATTACAGTCCAGTGTTTTTCCATTGTCCAGAAACGCCCTGTGCTCTCACTGACCTGAAGGTGAGTGAAGCCTTCATCCGTCAGCATGCCTCAGAGGAAGCCATCTTCTCCAGATATATATGAGAAACCATTGAAGGCGTTGGAGCTGCTGGTGGCCAGGCTGGGCGTGGGCTCTGGCGTGCGGCCCACAGAGTTGGGCACCATCTCTCTGGTGAACTCTGGGTCAATATGCTGAAGGTCTGCAGGGCCTCTCTGGAGAAACATGCCACATGCCTTTTTACACAAATCTCCTTTAGTGCCAGATGGAACAGAACTTAATACATACATAAAGTACAGAGGTACACTAATAATCTTTGGTACCCAACAAAGACCAAAGGCCCAGAGGGAGTTTGTAAGAACCTACCACATTGGGGTTATATGGAGGCGTGATTCGCTTGTGGTAGAGGTCGTCCCAGTTTATGGGGGCAAAGAACACATGATTTTTAATCTCCAACTGCAAAACCACAACAGTTGACACATTAACTGTGACACTCAGCCTGATAAACAGTTTCACAATGACAAAGACCTCCAGATGGTCACTCACAAAATCAGCAATAGCTCCAATTCTTCGACGCTGATCTTTCTGTAGGAGTCCGTAGAGCAGGTGACAGGTGGCCTCAGACTTTCCAGGTGGCAGGTGAAGTGGTTTATGCAAGATTGCATCGTACATCTCAGATACATCCCGGCTGTAGAATGGAGGCTGTTTGTCGCAATCATCCCAAAAAAAATGTCATTATATTCCATTAAGTTTGGGCTAAGCTAAATAAAATATATTGAGCCAGTAGGCAAACTTACTAAGCTGTAAAGCATCTCATAGAGCACAGCTCCAAGACACCACCAGTCCACTGTGCGGTCATAGGGCTCTTTTCGTAGGACCTCAGGTGCCAGATACTAAGAGTGAGAGATTATCACGTGACTTTGGGTCACATTAAAGTCCCTGTAAAGCAAGTAATTTCACTTGGCGGCCATCTTTGAAATGCCTCTCAGACATCTATTTCATTCATGCAAGTGCAGCTCCTATCTCTTTGAATGGGGAAACACCAAATTCTCCAAAGCTGTTAACCAAGCTTATGATTACATTTCATATTTGAAATCACTAATGAAATCTGTTTAAAAAATGTTTCATAAATTTTGTTTCTAAATGCTCAAATCATGACAAAAAAAATTGTATTTTTTTAGACTCAACCAGTCAGTGCGCATGTGCAACCATAACTGCACGTTTAACTAAAAGTTAGATATGTAGTACATCCTACTTTACATCAAGTTTTCTTTCAAAACATGTTTTTGTCTTACCCTGATTCACTATGGTAAGCTTATTATAAGTGTTTATATTTTAGACCTAGTTTTCATGGGAAATTCCATACGTCACTCGCCTGTGTGTGCCTTGTCCTATCCATAAATAGAGAAAAGTTGCTCCGGCTACTTTGATACATGTATGGTGTGGCAGTGGCATATGTTAGTTGTAACAAAGGTTAACATGGAGCAGCTAAGGCCCTGTCCACACGAACACGGGTATTTTCAAAACCGCAGCTTTTTCTATGCGGTTTGGCCGTTCGTCCACACTCAAATGCAGTAACTGGTAACTGAAACCGAACTTTTTTGAAAACTCCGGGCAGGGTGAAGATTTTTAGAAACTCCGGTTACGACGTTGTCGTGTAGACGGTGAAGCCGGAGATTTTGGCCAGTGACATCGGAGTGCGCGCTGTTATCTCCTTTGTTTGACGTCAGATTGTGTCTCCTTTGTTTACATGTGGCGAGTTTATGCAATGAAGGATGTAGCCAAAATATCGCTGCTAATAAAGTACCTCAGGGATGATGTGTTTTTGTAGGCCAACCCAGAAGTTAGCGGCACACGGGTTCCCTCGATCGAAAGCCTATGCATTTTTCCCATAGATTTTTGGAAAATCACAAAAAATAAGCTCTGTGTTTAACAAAGGGTTATGACACTTACACATTTTGTCTATCAAGATAATCTTTACAAGTTATCACAACATTTATACATTTTGAAGCCTAAATAAAGTCGTCAGATATAAAAAGCTAACAGTTGGCTATAAACAGACTACAGCACACCATGGTCGCGGATCAACGTCACCACCACCAAGCTTCCTCAAACTTCATTTAAAAAACAACTTTATTTAAAAACATGCTCACTGATTATGATCTGCGCTGTGTATGAATACTTTTTCATGAGAAATGCTGTCCAAATGTCCTGTTTGTCATGATGACATCTAAAGTCCCCGCCAAAGGAAGTAGTCCCTTTTAGCAATTTGTTAGCAACCACCGTTTTTAAGACACAATAAAGGTTTAAAAAATCACAAGCGGGTTATAACTGGTGTGTTTTATGTCATAGATCAAAACATGAAAATATTTAGAGGCTTTGTTAACCACAGACCTTATTTCAGGTGATTTAGCAAAAATCCATTCAAAAAACCCACAGACTTTAGAGCGATGGAACCGGAAGTCCCAAAATGCTAACTCACTTCCTGGTTTTGCCTACAAAAACATGTCATCCCTGAGGTACTCTATAACTGTGCTAACAGGGCTTATAACGTGTACAGATAAATGCACAGTTCTCCCATTATATTGCGGAACAGAGGCGTCAGAATGCAATACTACGCCGTCACTGGGGACATGCTAAACCGCTTAACGTGAAAAATCTTAACGTGGTTTCATTTACTAAGACAGTGTTATTAACAGACCAAACTTAGTAAACACCTTAGCATACTATGTACAGAAAAGCAGATGAGCCCATAATATGAACGCAATACATTTAATTACACATTCAGCATTTTCCTCCCATTAAGAAAACGCTTAACGTGACTTTAAGTGACATTTAAAAGACCAAACTTAGTAAACACTATACTAATAAAGCATACTATAGAGAAAAATTGGTTTGTGCAGAATTTGATCTTTTAATATCACTTAGTAGGCTACATTAAGCGATGTTAAGCTTTTTTTTAATAACGGTTTTCTATGGGAGGAAAACACTTAACGTGTAATTAAACACATTGCATTCATATTCTGGGCTCATCTGCTTTTCTGTACATAGTATGCTAAAGTGTTTACTAAGTTTGGTCGGTTAATAACACTGTATTAGTAAATGAGGCCACGTTAAGCTTTTTCACGTTAAGCATTTTAGAATGTCCCCAGTGACTGCGCAGTATTGCATTCTGACGCCTCTGTTCCACAATATAATGGGAGAACTGTGCATGTATCTGTATACGTTATAAGCCCTGTTAGCACAGTTATAGAGTACCTCAGGGATGACTACATTAAGCCACGTTAAGCGTTTCAGAATGTCCCAGTCACGGCTTATGACAATGTTTGTTTGTTTGTTTGTTTTTTCTTTGAATGAATATGTCGCATTGTATTGTTCTGGTTTATGGAATTAATAATAATAATAATAATAATAATAATAGTAATAAAATGCTTAATAAAATGACAATGATATAGCCTACCGGAAGCAGTAATAAACTTTTTTCTAGGCATCTGATTGGCCAACATGGCTTTTGACAGCACTTCATAGCGTGTTTTTGCGTTTTCATGTGGACGTAGATTTTTTTAAAACCGTGCTTGTGTGGACGCGTTTTTTTTTTTTTAAATGAAAAACTCTGTTTATAAAAATACCCGTGTAGGTGTGGACTAAGCCTAAATCTCGAACCTTCGGCGAATCACCTGTTTTAAACAAACCCCGAACAGAGGAGAGTCTGCTGGCAAAAACATGACAGAACTTGTAATAAAACAAGGATCAACATTGGCTGGGCTTTTCAGAGATGGCGAGAACGGAGGAATTTGACGTCAGGTTGTACGTAATTTGTTGTACGTCAGGTCAGAGGTCACTCTTCTGCCGGAACTCGACTTGCGTACAGCCATTACCGGGAGAGAGTGATTATAATTTATACAATTTTAAATATGGATGTTTTTCTTACAAAAACCCATCGCTTCACTTCAGAAGACCTTTATTAACCCCCTGGATTATTTTATGATGGATAGATGTGCTTTTTGGAACTTCAAAAACTCATCATTCAATCCCATTACAAAGCTGGGAAAAGCCAGGATATTTTCTAATATAACTCTAATATATATATGGCTGAAAGAAGAAAGTCATATACACCTCAGATGGCTTGAGGGTGAGTAAATTATAGGATCATTTTCATTTTGGGTGAACTAACCCTTTGGATGAATAGATCAGAACTATTTGCATCTTGATTCGTACCTCTGGAGTGCCACAAAAGGTTGTGGTGGTTCCTTCTGGTTCTATTCCCTCTTTACACAAGCCAAAATCTGTTAACACCACATGGCCCTGAAAGAGATGAGAAACAAAGATTTCAAAATGTATTTATTATTGTTCATATTATGTGAATTCTAAATTCAAATTTGTTTTACCTGGTAGTCTAATAGAATGTTTTCTGGCTTGAGATCTCTAGATGGGAACATGAAGATATGAAAGTGAGGTCAGGCCAACTGTAAATGAGATTATAATGTGCTTTGAATGGAAAGCGTCCCAACTGACCTGTAAACTATATTGAGAGAGTGAAGGTAGCCAATGGCACTGGCCACCTCAGCTGTGTAGAAGCGAGCTCGTGCCTCTGAGAAACATCGCTCTCTTTGCAGATGATAAAACAGCTGGAGGGCGACAAGAGAGGATCATTTAGACCTTCTTTTAATACATTCAGTCGAAATATTATCATTAATAATGTTGTGCCAAATCCTACCCTCTGTCAAAATCCTGCCTCCCTTGGACCCCAAATGGTAGCTGTTTGTAATTCCTGATTAAAAATCCTTTAGCATTATTCTGTTGTATTAGATCATCTCAATACAGTCTACAGTTACGTTAAACAGTTCTTCAGTCTGAATAATATATTATTAAGTAGTCTTTTTTATCTAGTGACAAATATACAGTACTACCATTTAAACGTTTGGGGTTGGTAAGATTTTTTTTTAATTTTTGAAAGAGGTCTGTTAGGCTCACCACTATTTGATCAAAAATACAATAAAAACTGTAATACTGTGAAATATTATACTATAATATTATACTGTGTTCTATTGTAAAATGGAATTTTGTCTTGTGATCAAAGCTGAATTTTCAGCATCATTACTCCAGTCTTCAGTGTCACATGACCATGATATCATTCTAATATGCTGATTTGCTGCTCAAGAAACATTTCTGATTATTATCAATGTTGAAAGCAGTGTGTATTTTTTTTTTTTTTAATTTTCAAAAGTTTTAAGCATTTATTTGAAATTGAAATATTTTGTAACGTTAGAAATATCTTTACTGTGATCAGTTATTTGCGTCTTTTTTTTTTTTTTTTTAATATTAAAATTAATTTTTACTTTAAAAAAAGAAGAAGAAAAAAGATCTTACCCCAAACTTTTAAATGATAGTGTATCATGGTTTCCACAAGAATATGAAGCAGCACAACTGTTTTCAACATTTATAATAATAATAAATGCTTCTTAGTATGATTCCTGAAGGATCACATGACACTGAAGACTGGAATAATGATGCTGAAAATTCAGATGTATCCATCACAGGAATAAATTACATTTTTTACAATATATTCACATACAAAAACAGTGCAAATTTTAAAATCACTATCAATCATGCTTTCTTCCCATACCTCTCCACCATTGACATAATCCAGGACAAAATATAGCTTCTCAGAGGTCTGAAAGGAGTAGTGCAGCCCGACCAGAAAAGGGTGTTTCAGACTCTTGAGTAGCACATTCCTCTCTGCCATTATATTCTTTTGCTGTTGTACACAACGCAGCATTGACAGAGGTAAACAAGAGAATACAGATATGAGCTGACACCATCTAGAAGACAAGTGACAAGGCTACAGCCTGGGACAGTTTCAAGATGAGCTTTTCAATAACAATACAATGATATTCTGCAAGTAACTTTAACAGTGCTTGTGTGTTACATACCAGGATCATTTTCATTAATTATATTCCAACATCAAAACATGTGGTAAATAGTCACTGCTACTGCAGTAAATAAAAAGCCCATCTTTTGGCCAGCAAGTAGTGTAATATATTGCCATGGTACAAAGGACAGAGTAAAACTTAGATTAGATTAGATTCTATCATTATCAGAGCAATGAGGTGTTTTGATCTTTCATATGTAACACTATAGTCTCTCAAGGGCTGGTTATATGGAAAAACAAGATGCATGGTAAAAAACAGACAAACAAATACAAACCTCTTTTTTCTTCAATATAACCTTCTTTTGCAAAACTTTCACTGCATAGAATTTTCCATCTGCTTTCAGTTTTGCTAAGAGCACCTGCAACCCACATGATATCTCAGATATTGTTTTGGATAAAATAGCATTTCTGTAATTTTTTTTTTTTTTTTGAAGGTCACTTATGCCTTTAAAACAATCCCAGTGGAAAACAAACAAACAAAAAAAAAACTTTCATCAAGGTAACCTTAGTAGACTTCCCTTTGAAGCGTTAATCATTTCTGAAGTCATAAGGTACAATGTTAATCAGATAGTGGCATCAGACCTGCCTCACCTTCCCAAATGTTCCTTTACCAATCACAGTCAGGAAGTCAAAGTCAGTGGGTTTGGCACTGAAACAATAAATGTCAACAGTCTACCTCAAATTATTATGATACTGCATCACAATCTCTATCTATGCACATAAATCCATTACTGTGTTCATTTGCGCGTATGAAAGGTTTACAGGATTCTTTTGACAAATAACTAATAAAACAGTGGCATCTTACTGAGGATTGACAGACACACCCAGATTGACCTCATCTGATGGTGACGATAATGGCTGAAGGGGACATTTAAATATGTTAAAAATATGAATCCAAACAAAGACTGCATGGCTAATCTAAAACCTGAAGATGTTAGAGTGAAGAATAAATAGTTCTTACTGGATTATAATGAGCCATCTTCTGTTCCCCTTGTGTGTCTCACAGCAGTTACTATCCTGAATGTAAAGATTTGATGTGTCCACCAGCACTGAGCTCTTATGCTGGTCCGACTGTAGATGTGCCACTGAGAAACTGGATGTTCAGGTTTTGGTGACACATCAGACCCATGAAGGACATTTGGTAACTCAGCATGAATGAGTTTACACGGTAAATACAGCTTTGCAATTCTCCTGCAAATTAGGACTATGAATAAACACTATGTTCCAAAAGGTCATCTCTAGTTAGTGTACAGGATTGACTAAATGTGTTGTTTGTTTGATAGACAAAATGTAGTAAAACAAAAAGATCACTTTGTAAGTGACAATCATAATCATTAAGTTATTCATGTTTTTATTCCTCTTATTCAACACCATCTGTTTATTGGATGGTAAATTATGACCTTTATTAATAATAATAATAATAATAATAATAATAGCATAATAATAAATCTGTTGGAAATGTATTAGTATATACACTGACAAGCTGTTTAAATTCTAGTTTCTAATAAAATAAAAATAAAAACAGACTGTAAACATGATGTCATAACAGAAGCAGACAAAAACATGCATTTAAAATAATTTCAAAATATTTAAAATAATTAACAGTTCTGAGAAACAACTTACCTGTCTGTTTGGAGTAAGCATTAAATATATAGTTTATGAAGTTTTGCTGATAAAGTGTTGTTGAAGTGCATCATTGTCTGCCCATGTCTCAGAACCGTCTTGTTATGCAGCTGGTTTGGCCAAAGGCCCGGGTGAATGATCAACCCATGTGTGCATGACACTAGATATGAGAGCCTGTGTTTGTGTGAGCCAGAAAGACGTACTGTACGCAGGACAGCAGTGTGTGTGTGTGTGTGTGTGTGTGTGTGTGTGTGTGTGTGTAATTTGTTATGCTCTGGAGACAAATATATCCCCAGAAATTAGTTAAATCTGATAAAACTTCCATCTGGGGACATTCTTATTCGTAAAAACAATAAATAAAGTAGGCTTAAATAATCTTTTGTTTTGATTTTTTTCTGAAAATGTAGAACTGTTAGGGTGTGGCTTTGGGTTAGTCAGTATTTATTAGCTGCATATAAAAACAATAGAGGTCTATGTCCTCATTTAGATAACTTGTGTGTACAGGTTTAGCTATATTATGAGGGCCGAATGTCCTCACAAGTGAAATATCATGACAACCAACTTTATATTATAATGATAATCAACAGTGCTCCTCAAGTTGCTCATGAATTTCCGTGAAGGTCATGTTTAGGGGTAAGAGTCGGGTTAGGGATGTTTCCTGTACAACAACATATCTCTCTGCTTAACTTCTAATAGTAACTTCTAGTAATAACGTAAGCTATAATTAATCGGTTCGGGATCTAATTAAGTCAGATGATTGCAAACGAACATGGCATCTGACTCTGCAGGCACCTCCAGCATCCCTGCGACCCTACTTTTTTTTATTGAAATAATGAAAAAAAATATACATCTGCAATGGCATTCATAAATGCAAATAAACAGGTATTAAGCAAGGCACATATCAGTTTAAATAAACAATAATAAATAATAAAAATACATATATTAAAAAAGTGGGGCAGGAGGGGTCTCTTCTTTCCTCTAATAAACCGAGATCTCTTATTATTCCAACAAATTGCTTGGCTTTTTTAATTCCAATGATGGAAAGTAGTTACAAATAAAGTCTCTTTTAAATACAGAAAAATAAGGTTTCGTTTTCATACATTTACATTTATGAATAAAAAATTGCCCAGAATTTACATTTATGAAAAATCCAATCTCAACAGCGTTCCAAACAAAATATGTTTTCTAGCAAATGTGGGTAGCGACTGTATCTCTGTCTCCAAACAATAAGACATACTTTCCCCAGAAAATACTTACACACACAAAAAAGAAAAGATGATCAGTTGTCTCTATGTAAACTTGACAGAAAATACAGGCATTTTCTAAAATTGCAAAGTGCAAGTTTTCGCTATCGTCTCCATGTAAACTACAAAAAAGCAAATTTGTGAAGACGGTGACGTCATGCGCATGTGTATTACGTGTTCAGTCTGTGGGCACGTAGTGTTTCTTTTCAAAGTGACATCTCCAACTACTAGGCTGGAATGCATAACATAGCGTTCTTAGTCGTTTTCATGGATCTGTGATAACGGGATCATTTTGACAATGTTGTCGCCTGTGTGCTAAAAGAGCAGAGGAAAAACTTTCTGTTTTTAGTACATTGTTAACTTATACACATACCCTCAGTTTGGTTTTGTTCTGTTCTGTTTGCCTGTGCTCTTAATCCTTGTTTGTTGCCATTCATGCTTTAGTTTGTTTCCATTGTTACTGATTAGTTTCACCTGCATTTGTTTGCCCTGTGCATTTATACCCTGTGTTTTAGTTACTCCTGGTTGGTTCTTATTAATGTATGGTGTCATTATTGTTCCCTCCTTTGTCTTCATCGTGTGCTGCTACCACACACAGTTGGTGAAAGGAAGATAATTTGATTGGCAGTCTGGAAACAGTAAAATCACATCTCAGTAGGAAATCCATTCCACCTAGTTTTCTCTGGGAATGCAAAAAATATAGTTTCATTAGTTTTTTAAAAATGTTATTTTTTTACATTTTACCATTTGTACAATAAAAATCAAAGGCTTGTAAACCACCGTTTTCATAATCTTGTATAAGTTGTGCTCTTTTAATATAGTGCACACGTTTTCTCCATATAAAATTGAAATTAGATTGGTTAATGGTCTTAATTAACCAATTAATTACCAATTAATTAACCTCTATTAAACGGAGAGACAAGATGCAGATACACCTAGCAAAATTTTCCATTTCCTTCCAAATCCTTTCCAAAAATAGACAAATCCCTTTGCACCCACACATCGGGACTACCTTTGCATTCATGTACAGTATGGTAATAATATCACATTTGCCAATATTACGTTTTAAGCCTGAAAATTTGGAAAAATAATTACCTATCTCAGTTACTTTAAAAAAAAAAAAAAAAATGTCGTATGGTCTGCCCATTGACTATCACAATTTCCTGTCCAAACACATTTAATCTTTCAATATTTGAATTCTTAATAAGGAAGGCCAACATCTCTGTAGCCAGAATAAATAACGAAGGCGAGATGGGTCAGCCTTGTTTAACCACCCTTTTGATAGCAAATCTGGATGAAGTACCTGTTGGTAAGGCAACTGAGCCATTGGTATTTGTATAGAATAATTGAATAACCTTACAAAATTTTTCACCAAACCCGTACACTTTAATGCTTTAAAACAAACACATCAAAGGCTTTATAGAAATTTAAAAATAAAATAACCCCATCATCCTCTATTTCTTGAATATAATCCAAAACCACTTTAATATTATTATGTATAGATCAGCCTCTTATGAATCCAATTTGTGTCTCCCCAATAATTTTGAATAAACCAAGTTTCAAGCAATTATTAAATGTGGGTTAATAATTTATAGTCATTGTCCCCAGTGTTATCAACAGCATTTCTCAAAAATCACTTACTGCACCTTTAATGAAACATTTAAAATAATTGATGATACACAAATGTTTTCATATATCAAACATGTATATTTGTCTACTTTCCTTGCATTACAAAAGATGAAATTTATTCTTTTTAAAATGCATTTGTACTTTTTCTACAAACTCTAAACTAATTTAGATCTACAGTAAAGTCTGAACCTTCACTCCACACATTTCTCACAGACCATGTGAAAATTATCTTTTCAGACAGAGAAAGAGTATTTCATTTATTATTTGCACCTTTCTAAGCGTCTGGGCAGAAATCGCACCTCTTTCTTTGTTTTCTGTGGCCTTTCTCTACTCATCTACTGCATCTGAAATCACATGTTGTTGCTTAGTTGGGGACCATTAATATTCAGTAATATTACTGATTTGTCTACACTGACACTATTGGATGAGAATTGAACTGAGCTGATGATGACATCACTGTTTACTGCAGAGCTGCTGTATAGATAAAATGAACAAATTTAATAATTGATGATCTTTACAATGGAACTAAATCAACACTGAACTGACTTCAGCTGAACAATGACACTAGAGCTGCTGTACAGCCGAAATTAATTCTGTTTGCATCATTAAATCATTATTTTCCTGTTATCACTGTAAAGCTGCTTTGAAACAATCTGTATTGTATAAAGAGCTATAGATATAAAGGTGACTTGACTTGACTTGACATATACTGGTTGAGTAGGTTCTACATTTGAGAACTTCATGACTGTTAAGTATCATCAAGCATGCATGTGGGTAGTATGAATATTATCAAGCATGAATGTGTGTATAAATACAGTCTGAGTGTACTACATCTGCTGCCATGTTAGCATTGTCATGTGAGCTAGAGTGTTGTTTCCCTGCCATTCACGGCCTAACACATGCTCTATGGATAGTAAAGTGTCTACTGGATGTGAACTTCAGAATCATGGCAGACGTAGTAGGGTCACCTGGTTACTTTTTTGCCTTCTGTTTTAAGAATACTGTAAATTCAGACATACACTGCCATTCTGCTTTTCACCTACTATATGTGTATTCAAACACAGGGTTGGTGTCTGAGGCAATTTCTTGGCTCAGAGCAAAAAAGTCACAAAAGGTTTTTAAGTAATCCATAAAGTTTTAAGAAAATAAACATTATTATTGACAAAAAATGTATCCAAAAATACTGAGTCAAAATTCCATAGGAAAAGAATATGGATCAATTTGACCCCAGTTATGCATTCTTGGGTTAGGGTAGTGATACAAAAATTATCAAGAAATACGAAAATGACATTAGTATTTTTGAAGAATTGATGGAAAATCAAATAAATGCTTTCACTGATAAAATATTTCAAAAACCACAGCCTGACCCCCTTTATGAATTGGGACCCCTGCTTTAAATAGACACTACGTTTAGAAATAGCACAACTCTTCAACAAGCAGCAAGACTTTAGGTATCATTCATGTCCATAGCACAAATGTTTAAACACAGGTTTATGTATTTGGAGTTAGGGGTTTTTCAAACACCCCTAAACACAAGCAGAAACCAGACTACAGTACTTGAATTAAACATTTATTCATGTTGATGAACTGAACAACATAGTTACTTAACTGTACATTATTAAAATTTCCCATCAGAGAGAGAAACATAGATCACCTAAATACCTGCCTTGGTTACTATTTACCCCTCTGGGTTTTCCATTCATACAAAAATAACAACACTGACATTACAATCCAAACTCCGTAAAATAGCTCATTTGAAACTATAATCTCATTTAACACCACAATGTCAGTAGCACTTTGTTACTGAGGGCAAATATTGTTAAAGGTCCCCAAACAATGGATTTAGTTGGCTCAGATTGCTCACTGTCTAAAGGACAGCTCCCTCTAGTGGCTCCTCATGTAAAGTGCATAAACAACATCAGGGTTCTAATAAAGGGGATAGTAGCACCAATCAACTGAAATCTGCCCTGATATTTCTCTGCACCAATTTCACTTGTGTCACCACAACATACTGAGAACAATTGTAGATTTCAGTTAACACTCCAAATACAAAAAAAAACCTATCTGAAAAATCCTGCACGGTGGTTTCAGATCAAGTTGTTCTTTATCAGAACGTGTCATTTCGCTTTTGAAATAAAGCAGCATCAAAGCTCAGCTAGGCTGTACTCTTGTGTATAGTTCATCCTGCTCTTGAGTCCTGGTTTTCTCTCTCTCTCTCTGGTGGGTTCAGACGTTAAACACCAAACACGTGATAGATGTCGGATTCTGAATGGATCGTTACGGCATGAGGAGCTTGAAGATTAATTGTTCACTTCAGGCCTTCATCTGTGCTTTTGAACATTAAAATGGCGTTGTGAATCTTCAGCGCTGGTCCTAGCTTTATATTCATGATCTTCACAATATCATTTTGAGTCAGAAGGAGGAAGGCCTCTCCATCGATCATCTGCAGAGAAAAGTGATGCTGTATCAATGACCAGCCTTCACTGCTGTAACAAGAAATGTAACACAACACCACTCAATCATATACTTGAATAAGGTTCATAGTTTGGATTTTATTTAGAAAAGTGCCTGCAATATCAAAATACGTTTTTTTTAAGAAAATGTGAGTGGTGTGTACCCATGTAAAACTCACCAGCAAGGTGCTAGCATGTTGGCTGGTTGCTAGGTTGTTGCTAAACAGTTGCTATACTATCCAGAAAGTTGTGGCATCTTGCTAGGGTTGTTGCTAGGCTATTCTGGGTGGTTGTAAGGCCATATTATTTAACATTAAATAAAATTTATTCGAAATTAAATTAACAAAAACAAAAATCTCACATATCATTGACTTTTTGTTATGAATTTAGTATTTATAAGCTTTAATGACATTCCAAGTATGTTTAAACTTTTTAGCTAAAATAAATACAATTTACATGATATAATACAGCTAAGATGACGATTAATGTATTTGATTAGCATAATGGGTAACACTTTAGAATAACTCATGTTATGAAGCATTAGTTAAGCATTAGTAAATAGTTAGTTCATTATTTATAAAGCATTAATAGACATTAGTAAGCAGTTTATAAATACACCTAAATGCTTTGTTCTTGATTTATAAGCATATCTATAATGTGTTTAATAAATGTATTTTCATACTTTATTAATGATCAATTTATAATTTCCAAAATAAGTATTACATTATTTACAAACCAGTTATTTAGGAGTTGTCAGTGGTTCATAAGATCATATATAAAGTGTAAGTAAATGATTAATAAACAATTTAAATGTACATTTATGCATCTTATTATTTAGACATATAGTAATAGTTACTCAGTATGTTAATAAATGCTTTATTAATACATATTCCTACTGTAATTCATGATTAATTCGGGTAGTTATAAAACATTTAGTAGTTGTCAGTCAACTATTTTTGTGAGCTCATCTAAAGTGAGGACTATTCATGCCTCGTAAAGCTTTTATAAAGGAGATTTAAAGGATACAGAACATTGAAATTTATTTCAAGGAAAAAAATGAAACTTTACGATGGGTAACTTGATATAAAATTATAAGTAAACCTCTTCAATTTCACAGAAAGTAAAAATCCCTGTACTCCTCCAGAAAACATAACTGTGCAGTAAAATGAAACTAAGCTTTTGCAATCTGATATAAAATTACATTTCTGTAAAGTTTAAACATTGCTGAATAAAATTTTACCAGTGCCAACACTGCAGGAGTGCCAAAATACAACAAATAATGTTTTTATAAAACATTAATAATGTAATAAAATATTTCACAGTGTCAAAACTACCTCAGTACTAACTTTAAAACATTAGAGAACAGCAGTGCAGAAGATCACTGAGCCTTTAAATCTTCTTTGTAAAGCTTTACGAGGCATAAATAGTCCTCACTTTAGATGAGCTCACAACAATAGTTAACTGACAACTACTAAATGTTTTATAACTACCTGAATTAATCATGAATTACAGTAGAAATATGTATTAATAAAGCATTTATAACACACTGAGTAACTATTACTATATGTCTAAATAATAAGATGTATAAGTGTATGTTTAAATAGTTTATTAATCATTTACTTACACTTTATAAATGATCTTATGAACCACTGACAACTCCTAAATAACTGGTTTGTAAATAATGTAATACTTAATTTAGAAATGATAAATTGATCATTAATAAAGTATGAAAATTCAATTATTAAACACATTATAGATATGCTTATAAATCAAGAACAAAGCATTTATAGGTGTATTTATAAACTACTTATTAATGTCTATAAATGCTTTATAAATGATGACTGACTGTTTACTAATGCTTAACTAATGCTTCATAGTGTGAAGTTATTATAAAGTGTTACCGAATAAGGTTATGATTATTAAAATATTTCATATGAGATAGATATTGGTATATTACTGATCTTTATATTTCATGTGAATGGAATTTTTTATGTGAATGTATTCATAACCAACTGAACACTGTTGCTGTCATTTATTTTTTTAAATATATAATTTCAATATACATTAAATATTTGGATTTCTGATACAGTTTAAAAATGATATCTTTCTTATGCTAACATTCAGCTGCTTAAAAGTACTTAGCATTTAAAATGCAGTGTCGTTATGTTAACGTGTTCGTGGGGCATTGAGGCGCTCAGCTGGTGGCGCCCTAGTCTGCCTATACCTAGAAACAGCCCCGGCACAAAATTTTGCAAGCAAAACAAGGTCCATTGTCGGTAGTGTAGTGATGCATAATGCACTGCACACACTTCCAAACCAAGCACATGCTGATTTCTATTGAGACGCCTGCATTTCACCTGCGGAAATTCACTGTGAAAAGTTCAATGTGATCGCGCCTTCATATATACATGTAGAAGGCTTTAATAAAAACTATTACTTAAAAACTTACTATGACTCCATTTAACCCTATTTCATTAACAACTGGAATTAAATTAAGCTAATTACTTACTTCATCTTTAAAAATTCGGGCCTGCTCCTCACAACCAATAAGGTTATTAACAAATCCAAACACCTGCAAATCAAACAGAGATATAAATTAATAGAGCCATCATTCAAGCTGCTGTTTGTTTGTTGTGTCCAGGGGCGGATTAACGCATAGGCTAACCTAGGTTGCAGCCTAGGGGCCTATACGTGATCAAGGGGCCTATGTTCAGCAGATTTTACAAATATTATCTTATTAATCTATTTCTACAGTACTAGTAATTACTAGAGTTACTGGGCGGAGGTTTTAAAATAACAGGCAATTGACGAGGGCAGTTCTCATGTCGCGTCTAAAATCATGTGGAAAACGCCGGCCATGCTGCTTTCTCTTTCTTTTCAAAGTTGTAAGCAACCATGAGCCGTGCTCTCCATGACGACAAGGAAGTTTCAGCAAAGGATAAATGAGCGCTGTCAATCACTGCCTTATTCGATGCCCATTGTTGCCTGTAAATTTGACAATGCTCAACACAGTTGGATCAGAGCCCTGTCAATGCTTTGGCAATGTAAAGCCTTTTTACCATGCCAATAAATTTATCAATCACTGATCAATTTGCTGAGTTTTTCAAATAGGAGGAGAGAGCACAGACCAGATCTGGCACAGAGTCAATATTCTGATTACTTTCATGTAAATGATCAAGCTATTAGCTAGTATGAGTAACAAAATGCTTCCTCTGTGTCCAGATTTGACTGCAATGATAATTCAAAAACACTTCAGCACAACTCATGCTGACACTTCAAATTAACTTAACACATTAACAAAAAAACAATCTCAACTTTGACAATAAGAAGTCTCTAATAATGTCTAAATATAGGCTATATCCAAATGCAAAACCTAATACAATTAAATTACTATTTCTGAAAGCAATATACACAGCCTTGTTTAAATATTTATATAGGTACAGCCATCTAGTGGTTATACCTTGGTATGACAGGTGATAAATGGTTCATAATTTAGAGGTAAATATTAGTAAAAATCCCCATATATAGCCAGTACTTATTTTTGTTTTTCTCTATTAAAAACCAGAGATTGAATCACCTCACTCGAATAGCCATTAGCATATTAGCGATATTTATTTTATCACTAATATTTATGATAATTATTAGTGATACAACATATAGTCATGTGAAAAAGTTATAACGTCCTATTGAATTCCATGGTTTTCTGTATCAGGGCATAATAAAAAAATCATCTGGTCTTAAAATTTGGAAAATAAACCTCAGATGAACAACAACACATGCCATATCACACCATGTCATTATTTGTTTAGCAAAAACAAAGCCAAAATGGAAAAGCCATGAGTGACAAACTTAGGACACCCTTACTGTTAACATAGGAATTAAAAGGGTAAGTAGCAGTCAGACACTGCTAATCAAATATATTTGATTAATTGATCACCAGCAAGTGTGATTACCTCTATAAAAACTGAAGTTTTGGCAGTTTGCTTGTCTGGAGCCTTCAGATGTGTGTTAACACAATGCAAAGGAGGAAAGACATCAGCAATGGTCTTAGAGAAGCAAGAGTTGCTCAGGGATGCAAACACATCAGGGGTGAAAAAGGTGAGAAAGATGCGACATCCCGACCCCCCCAAAAAACAAAACAAAACAAAAAAACGTACTTGGGAGGGGTGGGTTGTGGGGTCCCTTGAGAGGTATACCTAAAGTTGTTAGCAAAACGCCATGTCTTTAAAATAAGAAAACATTTCAGAATCCTGGATTATAGGCTAATTAATGTCCCAAAGCCTTGTTAATGTGCATAAAGACTTCATCCTAGTTTTTAAGATTGTACATTTTAATATTAGAAACAGTGCTAATAGTATAAGTTAGATGCCAAATATATTATATATTCTTTTAAGCTTAATTTATGATTCTGGATAATCTGGATTTTTAACAAAACATTAGAAAACTAAACAAAATAAGTACTTGAGGTTCTGACAAAATGTTCTATTTAATGTTATACATCTATTTATAAACGTCTAAAATGTTATTAAAAAATATTTGTTATTTTAAATGAATTCATTGTGTAAAAAAATCGTTTGAAATTAATGAATGAAGACTTGTTTCGTCCAGAGATTTTAAACAAATCTCTATCAAGTACATTTTAAAAGTAACTGGTCGCCACCTAGGCTACTGGCATAGCAATGTAATGCAATCTTTATTTGAAGCGTAACATTAGTTTCAAAGGTCATCTACTCATTTTGATCGCTGCCGCAGAATCAGGGTTTATATCTGGCCAGGGTCTGCTCATTGTTGCGACCCCTTTTTACACTGGGGTTATTTTACCCCACATTATTGTTTCTTGGTGTTGAAGTCATAAATGCGCAAGTGCTGCTCAATTCGGCTATATTTAATTGACTCATTAGTTGAGTATGTGCGCAAAATCCGCGCATATTACATAAACTTCGCCAGCAAATTGAGTGAAGTTCAGTGAACAATTTTTTGAAACATAACCTTTCAAATTGCCTAGTAATTTGACATCGTTACCGTCGACCACTGTTGATTTTTTACCCGCATTTTACAGCTGTTCATTTCAAACCCTGTCATTATGAAATTGCACAGAACATCTTGTGTGTGTAAAAGCAAACTGTTTAATTACATTATGACAATATAGCATAGTAGAGCTCAACTAAAGTTGTATTCGTTGGCAAAATTGTAGCTAATGTAACGTTATAAGTTGTATTTGGAATAAAAAGAATAACGCTAACAACGTTAAAATCAAAACAAGTCAGCCATGTCAGGCTTATTAACAGTCCAAAGCTTTACATATCGATACTTATGCCAATTAAATGAAGGATATCATAACGCTACTTTACGAGATTCCGGTAAGGCATGCAGGCAGACCTAGCGGAGATGAGATGACTCATCCGTCGTGCACTCTTCGCAGGAGCGTTGCACGTGGTGCGAAGCCAGGAGGTCGGAGGGTTTTTTTTTGGACAACTGAGAAGGCGTGATTCTCATGATTTCATCGATCGTGACCCTGTCCAATGACTGTCCTCTGCCATTAATCTGGGAACAGTTACAAGGCTATTTCAAAACAATTTGAATCCATCATTTACAGTAAGGAAGATTATACAAGTGGAAAACACTCAAAACAGACACCAATCTTCCCATGAGTGGACGTCCCAGCAAATTCACCCCAAGATCAGACCGTGTAATGCTCAGAGAAATTGCAGACAGCCCAAGAACTACACCTCAGACTCTACAGGCCTCAGTTAAAATGTTAAATGATAACGTTCAAGACAGTACAATTAGAAAAAGACGGGTCAAGTATGTTTGGAAGGGTTGCCAAGAGAAAGCCTCTTCTCTCTAAAAAAAAAAAAAACATGGCAGCACAGCTTAGGTTTGCAAAGTTGCTTCTGAACAAACCACAAGACTTCTGGAACAAAGTCCTTTGGACAGATGAGACCAAACTGGAGATGTTTGGCCATAATGCACAGCGCCACGTTTGGTGAAAACCAAAAGAGCATATCAGCACAAACACTTCATACCAAAAGTCAAGCATGCGGGTATAGGGCTGATGATTTTAGGCTTGTTTTGTAGCCAAAGGCCCTGGGCATCTCACAGTTATTACGTCGACCATGAACTCCTCTGTATACCAAAGTATTCTAGAGCCAAATGTGAGGCCATCCATGTGAGGACAGCTAAAGCTTGGCCAAAACTGGGTCATGCAACTGGACAATGATCTGAAGATCACCAGCAAATCTACAACAGAATGGCTAAAAAAGAAAAGGAATCAAGATGTTGCAGTGGCCCAGTCAAGTCCAGACCTCAACCCAACTGAAAAGCTGTGGCGGGAGCTGTACTTAAACAAATGTCCACAAACCTCAATAAACTGGAGCAACGTTGTAAAGAAGAATGGGCCAAAATTCCTCCAGAATGATGTAAGAGATTGATAAAGTCATACAGAAAATGATTACTTCAAGTTATTGCTGCTAAAAGTGGATCTACAGGCAACTAAATCATAGGGTGTCCTAACTTTGTCATCCATGGCTTTTCCATTTTGGCTTTATTTTTGCTAAATAAATAATGACATGGTGTGATATGTCACGTGTTGTTGTTCATCTGAGGCTTTATTTTCCAAATTTTAAGAGATGATTTTTTTATTACGTCCTGACATGGAAAACCATGGAATTCAATAAGGTGTCCTAACTTTTCCACATGACTGTACGAGTCATGCGCATGTGTTTGTATTGGGTGTGCATGTGCAGACATCCCACCCTGCAAAAACACATTTCCGGGAGATGGCACAACACCCTTCCTAATAAAAAAATTACATTATAGGCCACTATTATATTCATTCGCATAAGCCGCCTAACATGGGATTGTTCATTCAATAGCATTCGTGCACCGAAAGTGAAAGTGATGTAGTTAAGCTGGCGAAAAAAGAGCTGAGTGTCTCCACAAAATCTGAAAGCAAGTGGTCACAGTAGACACATTTTAAATGCGTGATAATACCAAGGGTAACGGTAATGTGTCTTGGCTCACCATTTGGGATCAGATCACTGAAAACGCATCTTAATACCAGATGGAAACAGGCTTTCTCTCTCGCTCACTCGATTTCTTGGATATTGTATATAATTTGAGGGGTATGGGGCCTAGAAATCCCTGAGCCTAGGGACCTGTGTAGACCTTAATCCGCTCCTGGCTGCGTCCAGAGATCATTTTAATATCCAGAAGTTCAGAACTGTGCAGCTGTATTCTTGAGTTTTCAGCTCATTGTATTATTTGATTTGTTTAGTGTTTTATTTTTCAATTGAAAATAAAAGTATTATTAAACATTTAAGTGATTAAGTATAATAATACAGTATACATAATTACAGTATTTACAATATTTACATAATTACAGTATAATAATAACTGGATTTTTTTACTCTAAAATTCATTCAACTTGTAAAACAAGGGATTTCCACACAGTTGAATGAAGTGATTACCTCCTCTATAGTCCAGGTAGCTACTTGACTTGCATGAATTCCTGCAACACCAGGCAGTAGTTTGCAGTGCTGCTCCCAGCAGAGAGAGAGGGTTCGATCAGAGTTTGCAGTAAACGCTGTCATGAAGAGAGAAGGGTACATTCCTTCCACAGTCATATCTGAAACATACACAGTGACCACATTTACATGTACAAGCATTATGTTGTTATAAATTATGTTTTGATTAAGGTCTATATTCTGGTGAGAGGTTTACATAATTTTTATTCTGAAAAGAGGTTTACATACTCAACAGCAACTGAAATACTCCTTTTTAAGAAGATGCTTGCACTTGTCACTAGCTATGTTTCAATCCACCTATTTTTAATGTACATTTTTGGATATCACATAAAAAAATACTGGATGGAAATGCCAAAACAAGCATAAATTCTAAAAATGTGCATAAAAACCTTTTGGTCAACAGGCGGATACATTTTTTATCCGATAAGAAAACATGCACAGAAACTACGATGGAAACACATTTACTGAACAAATTCCTTGATGCGCAACAAAAAAGTTGTGTGACTTTGCGCTATGAGATGGTACAACTGGACAAACCAGCGGATCGATCTTGTTGCACAGCATCTGCAATGCTGTTTTGGTCATTCTGAAAAACCTTATTAATCCCGGTATAATTATTCCCAGAATTGTCTTACACGACTGTGTTCACAAACACCAGGCATCTGAAAGCAAGATAAAATGACCATGTTTATTGCTTTTCTTCGGTGTGCTCTGAGGCGCAAGTCATTTGTTATATACTTTATGAAAAAAGACCCACAGAGGCTTCTCCTACTGCAGCAAATTACATTTATCTTAGTGATATTTGGCAGCAGGTTATCAAAAAATTAAGATTTTGTTGTCTTCGCTGTCTCTCGCTGGATGGAAACGGTTATTTATTCTCAAATGTTTTTATGCAATATTCTAATTTTGCACATTAGTTACATTTGCAACATTGGATGTGAACATAGCTATTGACTATATGCTGTAATCTTTGTGCTTCTGCACAATAATTGACAGTATATATAATTTAATTTGGATATTCTGAGCAAGTGTTTTCATGAGCCAAAAATGAGTACAGACACATGTATCTGTCAGATTATTAGTAAACAGAATATTGCATTAGTGGATTATGGCAATCAGGTTAACATGTTAACATGATACACACATAAGCAGAATATGACTACATAATTGAAATATTCCTTTGAATTTAAACAGTATCGGATAAATTTTTTGACAATTTTCAACTTTCAAATATAGAAAATGTAGGAAAGTAAAACTCACTCTGACAATTTCTTTGCTGACTTTTACGATATTTAGGGGGGCGACCAATCCTGGCGACAGCAAAGAAAGGTGACTTTTAATGTATTGTTTACACAACCGCAACATTGTTAATATATAAATATGCAATTATACTTGATTAACACATCAAATATGAATATTGTCTTACCTGCCATGATATCGTGACTTTTTTGCTCTCTGGCCGAAGACCAGCAGGTTACGTCTGGATCCTTCTGTATCAGAGAGATCCGCCTTGAGCCGGCCCTGGTTCCTCTCAGCCAGCGGACAGCCAGATAAACAGTGATGTGCTGTAAAACGCCCGGTCACGTGACCTGACCCGTCACATCCCGGAGTAGGGCACTTTCTGTTTGACAAACAACAGGTCTGTTCTCAAATCTGCAGTAACTTGTTTTCAGTAATTTGTCGTTTGTCAACTGCAAGACAATTTAATCAGAAGACAAAAGACACATTGAAAATTTCAGTATTTTTAAAATTTGCACTCTATACTAAAGGCACATGAAAGAATGACCTGTGGTGAAAGCTGTATTTGGAGGTGTTGCGTGGCTGAGGCAGACTTTTACAAGACATGGAGAAGTTGGGCTGTCGGGCTGTCAGGTTCTCCCTGGGACCTAAAAGACACATATTACTCTGAATTGACAGAGTATTTGGTACATGAGCATATAAGAGTCAGATGAAAGAGGAATGAGATTGATCTGGAGGAATCTCACCAGGTTTCTGGGCAGTGGGTTGGCAGGGTGGAGGTTTGAGCGGGTGTCCTGTGATTTCACACCAGCCTGCAGGGTGGATGTCTGGATGGTCTGAATCCATCCACTCATCATACAAGTGGCTCCAACCATCAAAATGAATCTAAGGACAACAGATGAGGCTAACACACCCTCACGAAGAAACGTCACTCTACCACATTCATCCATGCACCACTGAAATGCTCTGGTAACATTTTTGTCTCGCTACAGGGGATTCTGTGAGCCTGTTTTTCTTTTGATGTCTTTGCCGGTTGTGTTTATTTTTCATGTGATTTGGTGTGTTTTTTTCTTCTCATATCAATTTCAAACTAATAAAGTTAGTGTAAATTACCGTTTTTCATGTGGTTTCATGTAAGCTAGCATTCTTTTCGGAGGGCTGTTAACTCGACAACCACTCTGACCGTGAGCCAAGTTTACTTGAAAAGCATACTTGTGTAACATGTTTTTAAAGAATAATATACACATTACATTTACTTTTCTTACAAATCTTGTCATTTGGGTAAGAGAAATAAGCTTAATAATATCCACCTTTTTCCAAACGAACCTACTGCGGTCTTCGAGCCTTCCGGTTTGGGGAAGTTCCTCTCAAAAATACATTTCACTCAAATCATTTCACATCATAAGGTTGAGCTATAAATAAACCTTATCATCAGTTTGACAGAATGAGCTGTAAAATTTCCTTCATGTTCTCATGTTCAGACTTCAAGAGAATAATGTAAGACTTATTTTAACGTGACGTGGTATAACAAGAATATCTGTGGCAAGAGCTCTTTCCAGTCGCTGATTGTTTTCTGTTTTCTTTTGTATTCCGCCGTAACAGTATGAAAAACGATAACATATACTGCGCATTTGTGGTCTGCTCACCTGATTTAATATAAAACATATCTCATTAATAATTCTCTGGAATGCACAGAATCTCTCATTTTTCTCCATAATTCCTCACGTCTCTTTCCAGGTTTGTTTTCACAAGGATGCTTTAAAATGTAATTGTCTCCCCTTTTCGCATCTAATCCCTATTAGCAGTGTTTACTGGAACGTTTCTACAGCAGGTAAATACAATATTTATCGTCTGTCAAAATGATGGAAATCACTTTAAAATATTATCACACAATGTCCAGTTAATAAGTATCTTTGATCAAGTCAACGTGTTACATAATACAGACATATATTACTACAGTGATGTTTAACACATCAATAATATTGGAAATAATTTATATTACTGTGAAAATAAGCAGGTGTTATTCATGGTCTGTGGAAAGTACCTTGTTGATGCTTTTACACTTTTTAATGTCCTTTTAATGTTCGATGGTTGAAGGGTGAATAGAATAATCTCATTGTACCCAGTTTTTGAAAATGCTTATTATTGCATTTAAAGAGCGCACCTTTTGCTGATTGTTTACTGTTTAACGGAAGTTACTCTCATAATTCATGCAAAGTGTCATGGAGCATAGGAAAAAGGTGGATATATTCTCTGGAAACATTTCCTACTATTGTACACAATTTTACTTCTCAAAAATCTTGTACAGAGAATGTGTAATATTTCTGATGGAAAACAAGGCAACCGTAAAGATATTTTGCAGTGTGATTCAGTGAGTGAGTGAGTTGTTAGCTTGAGTACCACTATAAATGAATATCATGTGGCATCACAAACACAAACATTTGTTGGGCTGTGGATAGACAATGCTTCAGCAAAAGTTATTTACTATTTTAACTTATATTTTTCATACTTACATTACCATTTAAAAGTTTAGGTTCAGTAAGATTTTTTTGGAAAGAAATTACTACTTTTATTCAGCAAGGATGCATTTTATTTGATCAACGACAGTAAAGATGTTTATGTTACAAAATATTTCCTTTTCAAATACTGTAAATGATGTTCTTTTGAACTTTCTATTCTTCAAAGAATCCTGAAAATAAGATCACGGTTTCCACAAGAATATGAAGCAGCACAACTGTTTTAAACATTGATAATAATAAGAAATGTTTCTTGAACAGCAAATCAGCATATTATGATGATTTCTAAAGGACCATGTGACACTGAAGACTGGAGTAATGATGCTAAAAATTCAGCTTTGCATCACAGGAATAAATTACATTTTACAACATATTCACAGTTATTTTAAATTGTAATATTATTTCACTGTTTTTATTGTATGATCAAATAAATGCAGCTTTGGTGAACAAAAAGACTCACAATCATTAAAAATATGTACTGACCCCAAACTTCTGAACAGGAGTATATATTTCTACTGGGATTTTATGGGCCATTAAAAGAAATAAAGATAATGTACTCTATTAACTTTTATTTCTATTTTATTTCATTAAAGCAGCATAGCTGTAAGCTGGTATTACAGAAACAGTTTTTCACACCTTTATTCTGTAAATGTCCACCTCCTGCACCGTAGCCACACGGATCAGCCCCGGACACCTCTTATCCACGGCCTCCAACTTCATCTGCACCTGGAAGCTATGGGAAGGACGCTATGGAAACATACAAGAGGAGTCAGCTTTCCAATGCAATCTTGAGCCTGGCTTTATTTTGCTGAAGGAAAAGTGATTATAATGGGTTCTATTATAATGATGCTCACAATCCAGTGTAGGCAAATGTCAGCCGTTAAAAGTGCAGTAAGTGATTTCTGAGAAACACTGTTGAAAGTGGATTGGACCGAACAGCAGAACACACTTGTAGCCAATCAGCAGTAGGGGGCGTGTCCACTCATGATGGGAGATGAGAGAGAGTGAGCAAGAGGGAGAATGGAAAGACTATAGAAAAAGAGATGGCTGAGAGACATTACAAAAGAGAAAAGCTCAGAGGAATATAGCTGGAAAAAGAAAGGTTATAATTATTAAAGGTTATGAGCTTTAGGATCCGCGTTAATATTGGAAAAGCTTTCCAGCACTGGAGAGACTTTGGAAAGAGGGAAGGCCCGAAAACAGACACAGAGTTTGCATTGTTGCATTGCCACTCATCCCGTATTTAAAGGTAAAATGATGCGCCCCATGTCAAAGCAATACGGGATGCAATTTGTCCCGTATTTTACATAGGCCTATACATAGCTGAATAAACACATAAGGATTTTGCAGTGTGGACAATACTAATAGCAAATATAAAGAAATAATTTTTACAAGAAGTAGTAGAGAAAGCTCATTTGCACATGATTGCATGCACCGTAAACCTGCACATTTTTTTTTTAAACATGTCGAGCTCAAGTCCAATTAAACGCAGGAGGCTATCCAAATTTAGGGCTGAATGGGAAAGAAGTTATCAGTGCCCAGTAACTAAAGATGAATATTAGGTGAATGGCAGTATTTTCAGTTGCTCACGGTAGAATATCTGACTTAAAGGGTAAGTTCACCCTAAAGACATAATTTACTCAACCTGGTATTGTTCTATTGCTGTATGCCCTTCTTTCTTTTTCAGACCACAAAATAATTTTTTTCAAAAATGTCCCACTTGCACTCAGCCATATACTGTAATGGCAGTGAATAGCGACCTGCGTCAAGCTTTAAAGACCCCCTGTGGTGAAAATCAAGTTTTTAATGTTGTTTATATGTCTATGTGGTGTTTTTAATATGCTTTAAGACAAACCATGTGCAAATTCATAAGTCAGCACCATTGCTGAGTATTTTATGTTTGAAACTGCAGTAAACGAAAGACAGTCTCAAACCCGCGGTTTGAAATCGGTGGTGTTTGTGACGTCACAGACTACCTTGTAACCAATCACAACAACGTGCCGGCAGGCTTTAGCATATCATTAACTATGACTGCTCTGAAGCAGGAAAGTCGCGAGAGAAGCCAGGTTATATTTTCTGTTGATATGAAAAATTGTGTAGATTTAGCAATATAGAGAGTCTATTACGATGTTATGATGAACTATATGCCTTTCTCCACTGACGTTCTGAGTTGTTCAAAGCGTTTGTAAGTATACTGATTGTTAGAAGGAAGCTGTCTGACACTGAGATAAAGAACAGGAACATGGTTTGTGTAACATTAGCAACACATTATTAGCTGTTTGATAACGTAGTCAAGCAAAAGGATAATCATATTAATTCATATTAATTAATGACAGAACCGTCGCAAGGGCTGTGCCAAGTGTGCGAGCGCATAGGGGCTCGCGCCAAAGTAAAGTGACAGCCTACTTTAAGTAAAGCCAATAAATTTCATGTTTTTGTCCTTCGAAATATTTTAATAGCCTACTACAAAACATAGCTAAAACAATATTGCTCTGAGCGTGTGCGTGTGACCGTGATTCATGTGCATATTCAGTCAGTGTGGCATCGCACGTCAAGTTCTGGAAGAGCTATTCATTCCATTTTAAATTCTGATTTTGGATCAAACCATAGATATTAACCTACCTGATAAGTTCAAGTAATGCGCTGGAAATCCGCGCTCATTCAAGGATGTGCATTTATTTTGCATATATTTTAAATCTGAAAACTCCAAAAAGCAACGAAATTGTCAAACATCCATTTAGTGCGTGTTCACAGAGGAAAACGGCTGCTTGTTCTCTCGATACTGTCTGTTTTACTGAGAAATCGCTTCAGGTGATTCAGTGAAAGAGCAGTCCAAACGAATTCAAGTGGATTCAGACCGTTTTGCAAAAGCGTTTTACAAATTCATAATTTAGAACACAATTTAAGCATCAAAAATATGTGAGCAGTTCAGTTACACAGCTGTTAAACTGAATATACGAAGCGAAGCAAGCTTTTTTCTTAAATATCCACAACACACAACAAATTGCTCATCATTACAGCAACAGTACTCTCTGAGCTGGCGTGAGCGAGTGGAGGCGGGGCTAATTTGCATATTCATTGATCCGTGTATATTAAATGAGGCAAGTGTGTAGAGTTACATTAAAGATATTTTAAGGCATGAAGAAATTTTTTTTACTTGAATTTTTTTAAAATATGTCATTTTGGTGATCAAAGATGAGTTTTAAGGGATAAAATAATTGACTACAGGGGGACTTTAAAAAAAAGACGCAAAAGTATCAGAGAATGATCCCATGACACACGTGTCATATATTCCATGTGTTCTGGGGGTATACAATAAGGTTTGGTAAAAAACAAACCAAAATTTAATGTATTATTTAATGGAAATCCTGACCTTGGCCTTCGGTCCTTGAGTGTCCCTTATTTTGCAACACTGAAGGTGGCAAACCTAGTTGTTTCTGCTCCAAAATATGAGTAACATTGGTTTTGCTTTGTTTCACGGAACCAAAATATGCTGTTGTTGTAATGTTAGCTATAGTAACAGGATGGTTTTGAGTGTCATTGAAGCATTATTTTGCTTCGCTTCAGCTATGATAAAGAGGCATCCACTCTTGCATTGCGTGTTCATGCATTTTAGGGCTGGAGCAATGAAGGTAGGGGTGTGTTTGTTTGGCTTGATTTCAACTATCAAGAGTGTTTCTCAGAAATCACTTACTGCAACTTTAAGTGACTGAATGCCAGTGGGCGGGGCCTATGGTGTGATGACGTATAACTATTTGTTGATATCTTGCTCTGGAGGCAGTCACATGCAAACGTATTTGCCTGTGTGACATCACAGATCAAGCAATATAGCTGTTTTTGGAGCTTGATTAAATAAATGCTTTATCATAATGAGGACATTTTAAGCTTTGAAACTTGCAGGATGTTTTAAAGGTACAAAGACCTCTTATATGTCAAAAGATCAAGGGCAAGCCAAATTTGATTTCTCATGTCATGACCCCTTTAATGGTTTATTTACTGACAGAGATGTAAACCAAAGATCACATGATACTCTGTCTGTTAAATGATTGAGAGATTTAACTCACCACTCTGAATGCTTCAGCAGCGACTGCCGTTGAGCCCGTCTCTTCCAAATATCTCTCCCATGAGAACCTGTCGGGGTCAGGATAATCTATCGGGAGAAGAAGACATTGAGACAGTGTTATATAAAAAGTAGGCTAACAAAATAGGCAGACTTGAGTGTTACAGGTACACGTACAGGTACACTACCTAAAAGACTGGGATCGGTAAGATACTTATCTCTTATCTCTTATTCTTATCAAGGCTGCATTTATTTGATCAAACATCCCTAACACTGAGCCATTTATGCAGCTTACATAAATTTCTGCCTTTTTGTAACAAAGTTTAGTTATTAATTTACTTCTCACAATGGATCCCCGCACAAATAATTACAATTGACTTAAGTATCAATTTTCCAGAAATCGACTTAATTGGAGTCACAAAGTGTTTCTCCTTTGCCTGTAGGGGCATACAGACTCAGTATGACTGGCTCTGTCAGTTACCCTGCGGAGGCGTCAGGGGGAGGCCCCTCTCTTGACACCAGCCAGTGGGATGAATGTATGGGCTGCTGGCATCACACCTACAATGAAGAGGAAACTCAAAACATTACTTTATTTTGAATGACAAACCTGTTCATTTCAGGACTTGAGAAATATATACAGTATCATATAAAGACTTGAGGAGTCGCTGTAACTCACCAGTAGTCATACGTGTCATCCCAGTTATCAAAATGAACCAGAAAACGGTTGCCCACTTTGTCTGTTACTGTGGCAACACAGATGAGAGAGGGATTCATGCGGTCGACAGCCTCCAACTTCATCCCCACCTCAAACCCACAGTCTGTCTCAGACTGTACAATGAGAAAACAAGGTCTTTGTTCAGACAGAATCCTTTTGTAGGAAATTGCAATACAGATTCAGTCTGTGGTTTTATGACTTACTTTGATTGAGCTAGAAAACAACTCTTTCGGTGCCGCTTGTGATCTGGTGATTTTTAGGTAGTTGGACCAAGAAAACTCTTCTTCTTTACATCCTGAAAGGGAGGAGTTTTGAATGATAGTAAAGTTAAAAAAAATTATCATGTTAAAGCAATAAACCATAATAGGCCATGTGTTACAGTGATCTTCCCACAATTTTTAAGGGATTTTCTGAAGTCCCCTTACCATGGTAAAATCACTGTACTCTGGCAAAAGACAGCAATATTCAATAAATAATTATTAGTATTATTCACAGAAACCTTTCATGCCAAGTAATATAGTTCATTAGCCAACTGTAGGTGATACTGTAGAAAAGTAACTTGTGATACTATTATATAATGTATAAATATATAATTCAATACAGAATTTGGTCACTTGTGTGTGAGTGTGTATCATCTATTTGACCTATTTTTCTCAGATTTTAGACTTATAATTCACCTTTTGGAGTGTATAGCTTGTGTCCTGTGCTCTCACACCATCCAGCTGGGTGAATATCAGGGCAGTTAGCATTGACCCAGAAGTCATGGCAGTCAGAATAGCCATCAAAATGAAGGCGTAATCTGAAGCCACACACCTAGAGACAAGCATTTCAAGAGAGTGAGCACTCATAGTCACTTTTCTCTATGTTGATATTAGTCAGCCAGAATGTCAAATGTGAAGAGCTGTCTTAATGTACCTCAGCCACCGTCAGGACGAAATACATAGAGGGATGCTGGGGATCAATGCCTTCTAACTTCATACCCTGTCGGAAGTTGTTCTTAATCATGGGTACCCTTTGGGTCTAGAGCAGTTACATGGATAAACATTAATATTGAAAAAGAAGGAGAAAAATCCATAATTGAACTATGAACTGTTTGTAATCTCTACTTTGTATTGAAGTATATCAAATGAATGGTCTGTGCTATGATAACACATCACATCACAGCTGCATCATAAAATGTCATTGAAGGAAGGCGTTTTAGATTAAAATCACTAGCAAAGTGGCATTATTCACTTCCTGTCATGAAATAAAGAAATCAAACCTCCTGGAAGAGTCTAGCTGGAGCAGCCACAGCTTTCTGTTGCTCTAGGTACTGTGGCCAGGACCACAACTCCAGTTTAGTCTCTGTTGTACCCACAGAGAGATGTTACACATTAACATATGCAAAGCACACTGTTTTGATGTAATGTCATTACGTGTTGTTATGTGTATGTAAAGTATGAGTAGTTCTAACACACTATATATATATATATATATTTGGATAGACACTGATACAAACAATATCGATATGCATGTAAATGTGGTCCATTTCGTCATAGAAAATATTTTGGATTCATCCCATAGTTTTTCATCCTAAACAATGTTCTTTCGTGGTTTAGTTTTAGTTTCAGTTAACTCTATTAACTCTGGTTTATACAAACATTTCACAACCATAATAATTACACCACATTTAAAAATTTGTACGTCTCTAATGTTGTATACATATGTAAAGGGCTTACATTTTGGAAGCTGTCCATGCATTGGTATTGTTCATATCAGCGTCTATCACTTTACATTTGAATACCTGCAAATACTAATGAGATTGCATTGGTTAGGAACACAAAACTTGCATTTCTGCAGTTTGAACAACATCATTGAAGCAGTAATTGACATCTGTGTGAAAGCAGAGTGAAACTGTAGAAAATCTAACTTTAGATTTCTTTAGTGATGATTGCGTAAAAAACAAATTCTGTTTTCTAGAAGTGTGATGAAGTACCTGCTTTGTTGTGTCTGCCATCAATTTTTAAAGCCTCAACTTTTTCCTCCTTTAATGAAAAAAGTGCATTTCATTGCATTAGAACTCCATATGAAATACAAAAATACACATCAAACACAGCAATTTAATAAATTCAAAGAACTGCACCATTGGTCCAGCATCAGACTCCTCTTCTGATGGGCTGTTGTATTCCCTCCTCTTCCTCTTCTTCATGGGCTTCAGCATTTCATGCTCATGATAGGCATCCTGTGCTTCTGCAATCCCTGCAGGACTAAAGCATCCATACAGAAAATGCAGCAAATACATGACTTTTCAGAATACAAGAAATACAAGAAATCTCACACATAACACATACTGTATTTACAGTATATATTGCCTGAGTAGAATAGATGTGTATGTCTACTAGTTTATTTACTTTTTAGACATTGGTTCTCCATGTAGGTAAGTCTGTTTGGTCGATGTCTCACTGCACTTGCTATGAACTGGATTTTCTTGAGCTTCCATATGTCCTCTCTGAAGTCTGTCAGCCTCCACAAAGGCAGCCGGCCTGCCATTCCCACCTGCCGAGATGCCTGGAATCAAAAATTACTGTTTGTGATGGTGCCATTGGAAAGGCAATTGCTAACAGCTTTCAATATTCAATATATGTTAGATATATACTGATTACAGGGTCCAGAATTAGCTTTTTCCACACCTACCAATTAAAAAATGGTTGCAAAATAATTCTTGCATGTCACTGAACTTTTCATTGGATTACTGTCCTTCCAGCTAGAGTTTAACTGTAATAAAGTTTAAATCCACTTTTTGCACTATTCTGTTATCAACAAAGTGTAAAAAAAATAATGGTAAATTACTTTGATTATTTGCAAAAATTAGAAAAGTTAAAATTAGAAAAAATCGAGAGACAATCGAGAGACGCGTGTCATTGTGTTTTAAGGACAACAGACCAGAACGCCTCCTTGGGTACATCAGCCAATGATGAGGGTGCGATTTTGGCGGGCAAACTTTTTCTTTGTCTCCATTTATGACCTAATTTGCATGGTTTATGAAGTGTCAGATCTGAGTACATTTTCTTCAAAGTACCATTAAAAATAGAAGAATGCATTTTACAGTCATGTGACATACATTTTCAATTAGGGCATAACGAAAGCTTTACAATGAGACCAAACTTGTCAGATGGCAAAGACATAAAAGGGGAGATACAGTTTATACTTGAATTTTATCGTTTAGAATGAAACTAATACAACTACAGTCATAGCTAAGCTTATATACTAGGGATAAATACATGCACCTTTAAATACAGCGACGGGTACACTTTGGCACAGTCATATTTGGAGGATAAATGTACATTCACAATCTCCATGCGTGTTTGTGAGTGTCTGTATGTGTGTGTGTGTATTGGGGTTGTGGCCGGTGTCTGTGACCACATGGCCCTTAGCCCCACCAGGGTGACTCTTTGAAGTCCCTAGAGCTGGTGAGAATTTCTTCTGTTTTTCTTCAATGAGGTAACAAAGGTGCCAATGGGGCAATTGGTCCCGGACTTGCCGGAGCCGATTCGTGATTTACACGCACAGTTCAGGAGGCTAAAAGCATTCTGAAGATTCTAAAGTTGGCCGGCAGATCCGATTTTGAACAGACGCTACACCTGTGATCGATTAGCTTCGGCAATTTAAGCTGAAGCCGGTCTTTCCGGATGTGTATTTATCCTTTCCTGGTCGTGACGTCACACGCTGGTGACGTTCACTCTCACCATTGGACTAGTTGACACACGTGCATCAGACGCATTCACGCTGAGGGCGTTCCCATAGCGCCCCCTTCGGGATGCAGTGTCTCGTTCCCTCTCTCAGGGAACTATGGTTATAGTCATAACCTGAGATGTTCCCTGAGAAGGGGAATGAGATGCTGGGTCCCCTAGAGGGCACTATAGGGATTGCCTCCAGCATGATCGGTGTCTGAAGCATGAGTCTAAACACGACAATGAACTTTGACATTGGCAGGCGGCAGCCTATGATGTCACTACTGGTCTAAACGTGAGTATAAAAGGGCACCTGTGAAATATGTCATTCACTTCTTGTCTGAAAGAGATGTGCAGGAATACCTGAAGCATGGCTAAAGGACGCAGCCTCTCGTTCCCCTTCTCAGGGAACCATGGTATCATGAGCATGTTTTAATCCCTTTTTAGCCTGAGCTAAAAGGCCCCTTACAGGCAAGCTTCTCAAGAACAGAGGCCTCAACAGGATGACTTTAAAAGAGAGGAAGTCTAAATATGTTCTCTTATTCAGGCCAACATTCAAGGAGGCTCACAGAGAGCCTAAAACTCAGAAGTTCTGTTTAGACAGCCCTGAAGTGAGGAGGCCACAAACAAGAGGCCTAGCAATGCTCTAACACAAGGGCTGTACCGAAAAAGCTCAGAAAGGAGCTAGCAACTCAGTCTAACTGGCCTGCAAAGCTCTCCAGATGGAGGCATCAATACAATGACTCTCATAATGAGAGGCAGCCTAGTAACACTCCACACTAAGGTCAGTAGCCAAAGAGGCTCCCAAAGAGCCTAACAACATAGCATACCACCTAGCCGAGCTCTAGGAGCAGAGGCCTCAGTATGACAACTCTCTAAATCGAGAGGAGACCTAACTAAGCCCCCACCAAGGACATCTTGCAAGAAGGCTCACATAGAGCCTACAACTCGCAATTGCTATCCTAGTTGAGCTCTGGGGAGCGAATGAATTGGAATGAATTAAAAACGCTCGCTCTCCTCCGCAGCAGTGGACACGCACCATTAATGTGGCGCACGTCTGGAGAAAGAGAGAACGCGCACGGAGCTGGAAGAGCTTGAATGAAGCGCGTTTGGCTTTAAATAAAACTACTAGAGGATATACACTGAAATATCATTCATCATGCCGGCTCAACATCATGATGTCTGTCAGCATCAGCGATGGCATCGTCTATTGGTCCAACCCTAAGCTACATCCAACTTCTGTCAGGGAGGCCTCATAGAAGGCCTAGCAACTTGACACTAACATAGCAGATGGGGCTCAGGGGAGCAACCAAACAATGATTAAAAGTACTCCCAACCCATGTGCACCAGAGGAGGCTCAAGAAAAGAGCATACAACTTAGTGCTACTGCTGAATTCTTATTACCTGTCTCTTGTAGTCAGTCTCGTGAATGCATTATACCTAGTGCATCCAGCTTGCTCGAAGAGAAGACAGCATTCCGCCGTAAATGCGCATCCCACATCACTCGAGAGTAGGGACGGTGCGAACTGAGCTTTTCATTGAGAAATCCTTTCAGTGTATGCTCCAGAATGTGCTCCTAACTCATGCACAAACAAACAGTCTCCTGAAGACAAGAAAGAGGATGACATATTTCACAGGTGCCCTTTTATACTCATGGACCCACAAGTAGTGATGTCATAGGCTGCCGCCTGCCAATGTCAAGTTCAATGTCGTGTTTAGACTCATGCTTCAGACACCGGTCATGCCGGAGGCATTCCTCATAGTCCCCTCTAGGGGATGCATTCAAGGTTCATTCGAAAGGGAACTACAGACCATTATCTCTTTTTTCATTCATTGCAAAAGCACTTGAGCAAACCAAGTCTCTGCCTTTCTCACACAGAACAACCTCCTAGACAGCGACCAGTCTGGCTTCAAAAGTGGCCACTCAACTGAGACTGGCCTGCTCTCAGTTATTGAAGCTCTGAGACTGGCAAGAGCTGCTTCCAAATTTTTAGTACTCATCTTGCTGGACCTGTCTGCTGCTTTTGACACAGTTACCCACCAGATCCTCCTGTCAACCCTCATGACAATGGGCATCTCAGGAACTGCACTCCAGTGGTTCAAGTCTTATCTCTCAGGTAGGTCCTTCAAGGTATCCTGGAGGGGTGAAGTGTCTAAGTTGCAACATCTGCCTCAGGGCTCAGTGTTTGGACCACTTCTCTTCTCAATCTACATGTCACTACTAGGATCTGTCAATCAGAGACATGGCTTTTCCTATCACCACTATGCTGATGACACACAACTCTACCTCTCATTCCAGCCGGATGATCTGAGGGTAGCTGCTTGCATCTCAGCCTGCCTAAAAGCCATTTCTTGCTGGATAAAGGACCATCACCTTCAACTCAACCTTGCTAGGGCACAACTGCTTATGGTTTCAGCCAACCCAACACTTCATCACAACTTCTCAATTCAGCTAGGCTCATCAACCATAACTCCCTCCAGGACAGCCAAGAACCTTGGAGTTGTGATTGATGATCAGCCAAACTTCACAGACCACTTCACTGCCCGGTCCTGCAGATTTGCCTTATACAACATTAGGAAGAATAGGCCCTTCCTATTGGAGCATGCTACACAAATTATTGTCCAATTATTGTCTATCCAGGCTGGACCAGGCCCGTATTTAGAACACATAGGGCCCTGGGGCTATAGCAAACCCAAGGGCCCCCTTCATAGTAGTCTATCTTGGTGCCACAACTTTTTCTACCACAGGAATAATTTTTTTTTTTTTTTTTTTAAAGTCAAGTGACTTGTGCTGGTTATCGCTTCAATAGAGTGTCGAAAGTATCAAGTGAGATTGTCAGCGCTGTGCTGGAGATGGTCCAGCTGCTCACGTGCTGTGAGTACTGGATGCGCATGCGGTTTAATCAGGCAGCTGTTTCATCACTGTGCTTTTGTTCTTTGTTTCCCAGGTGCTCCACTAAAAATAACAGTGCTTAATATGTGGGGGTGTGATGGGGTTTTGGCGACCAGGAAAAGTTCAGTTGCTCCTGATGGCCATTCTACTCCACAGCCAATCATGGGCCCCCTCCATGCTCAAGCCCTGGAGCTTAACCTTGCCTAGCCCTATTGTTATTGCGGCCCTGGGCTTGACTATTGTAATGCTCTCTTGGCAGGCCTTCTGGCATATACTGTCAAACCTCTGCAACTGATCCAGAATGCGGCAGCAAAAGTGGGCTTTAACGAACCCAGGGCAGGACTTAAGGGGCTGGGGGCCATAAAAATTAATATGCAGCATAGCCTAGTCAAAGTTTAGGGGTAATGTTAAATAGCCATTATAATACAGCAGTAGTGAGATATCAAAACCAGCCTTGAACTAACACAGAGGACATCAGGCTGCGTCTGCCCTGCCGGAAGCTGAGGACTACATATACTACATTCGCCATTTTGTCCTTATCAAATGACCTACCAGCATCAGTTGCACTGCCATTCACAAATCCTCTCCCGTGGCCTCATTGTTACAATACAGAAGGGTCGGAGACAGAAGATGGCAGAGATGGTAGTTTTATTGTACAACAGCAGAGTTAACAGTCATGCAGGTGAGTATAAAGTGAACCTTGCAGGTGAATGGTGAGATGAGAGATGATGATACTGTCCTTTTGTGTTGAATAGGTGAGGATCCTGGAAGACGGTGGAGAACACACTTGGCTGAAGACTGGAGACACTCACACACAGACTGGGAACACGAGGAGATACTTGAAGACACTGGAGACAGGTAAGTAGATCGTTGGGAGTCCTTGAGGTAAGGTAAGTCTAGATGCGAACGAGACCGGACAGTGACTGAGTGTGTGTGAGTGTCTTTTGTAGTGGAGGTGATGAGTGTGCTGATGAGGTGCAGGTGCGTGTGATCAGTATTCCGGAGATGGAGTGTGCTGTGATTGGTGGGTGTTGGAGCCTGGCGTGTCTGTGACAGTACCCCCCCCCCCCCTCCACGGCCCGCTCCTGAGGGCCGAGGACCCCGACGTCGCGGTGGCCATCCTCTTCCACGTGGGGCAGGTCTGTCGGGATGGGCTGCGTGGAAGGTGTGAAGCAGGTTGGGGTCGAGTATGTCGTTTCTGGGGACCCAAGAGCGCTCCTCTGGGCCGTAGCCTTCCCAGTCCACTAGATATTCAAGCTGGCCACCACGGCACCGGGAGTCCAAGATCTTACGCACCTCGTAGGCTGCACTGTCGTCCAGGATGAGTGAAAGGGGGGGTTCGGCTGCTGCTACGCCAGGCTCTGTGGAGAGAGGAACAGAAGGGTGGTGAGGCTTCAGAAGTGACACATGAATGTGAATGCGGTACTGAGGTGGAAGCTGGAGCTGGTACGTGACCGGGTTGACCTGCTTGGTGATGGTGAACGGGCCAATGAACCTGGGACTCAGCTTCCGGCAGGGCAGACGCAGCCTGATGTCCCTGGTTGACAGCCAGACCTTCTGTCCAGGTTGGTAGGCAGGGGCGTTGGAACGTCGAAGGTCGGCTGCCATTCTGCGTCTGTGCAGGGCCCGTTGTAGCTGATGGTGTGCTGAGTCCCAGACCCTCTCGCTCTCTCGGAACCAGTAATTGACCGATGGTACGTCCGATGGTTCCCCGGACCAGGGGAACAGTGGGGGTTGGTATCCGAGCCCAACCCAGATACTGGCTCCAAGAGTCCTGGTGGCCATGACAGAAGGTACGGAGGAAGCGACCGATCTCCTGGATCTTCCTCTCTGTCTGCCCGTTCGACTGGGGATGGTAGCCAGATGTCAGACTGACGGTCACACCTAGGAGCGAGAAGAATGCTCTCCATACTTGAGAAACGAATTGAGGTCCTCTGTCGGAGACGATGTCTTCAGGGATACTGTAGTATCTGAACACGTGGTTAAACATGAGCTCCGCTGTCTGCATAGCAGTGGGTAGTCCAGCTAGGGGGATCAATCTCACGGATTTGGAAAATCTGTCCACTATGACTAGGATGCAGGTACAGTTATTGGAGGCTGGGAGGTCGGTGATGAAGTCGACTCCTAGGTGTGACCAGGGACGGTTCGGAACGGGCAGCGGAAGGAGTTTGCCGGCTGGAAAGTGGCGAGGGCTCTTCGAGATGGCGCATTCCTTGCACCCCTGCACGTACCTTCTGACGTCGGAAGCCATGTTAGGCCACCAGAACCGTTCCTTCAGCAACGAGGGGGTCTCATTGACCCCCGGGTGGCCAGTGCCTAGTGACGTGTGGGCAGTGTGGATGAGTGGAGTCCGCCGTGCTCTGGTGGTGTACTGCAAGCCCGGTGGACAACCCGACAGAGTGTTGGCGGAGGCATTGGAGGAGGGCATGGTCTCTTCTGACCAGGAGATAGGACTGACGATGAGGGTTTCAGGAAGGATGGATTCAGGTTCTTCAGGTTTTTCTTCTGGGGCGTGTCAGCAAGACAGGGCCTTGACGTTCTTGACCCCAGGACGGTAGGAGATGGTAAAGTTAAAGCGTGTGAAGAATAACGCCCAGCGTGCTTGCCTGGGGTTTAACCTCTTGGCTGCTCGAAGATACTCTAGGTTTTTATGGTCGGTGAGTACTAGGAAGGGGTGTTTGGCTCCCTCCAGCCAATGCCTTCACTCTTCAAGGGCGAGCTTGATGGTGAGTAGCTCCCTTTTACCGATGTCGTAGTTGGTCTCCACCGGGTTGAGCTTGCGGGAGAAGAAGGCACATGAATGGAGTCTACTCGGTGTCCCCTGCTACTGAGATAACACCGCCCCAACTCCGGTGGTGGAGGCATCCACTTCCACAACGAAGGGTAGGTTGGGATCAGGGTGGACGAGGAGTGGAGCGGTGGTGAAGGCCTCCTTCAGGGTATTGAATGCGGTGGTGGCAGCTGCTGTCCAGGACAGAGACTTGGGCTTGTGGCGGAGTAGGCTTGTGAGTGGACCGGTTATGGAGCTGTAGTTCTTGATGAAGCGGTGGTAGAAGTTGGCAAAGCCGAGGAAACGCTGGAGTTCTTTGATAGCTGACGGAGTGGGCCAGTTCCTGATGGTGTCCACCTTCCTCTCGTCCATCCGGATGCCACTGCTGTCGATGTTATAGCCAAGGAACTGCACTGAGGGCTGGTGGAAAGAGCACTTTTCAGCTTTCAGGAAGAGATGGAACTCCCTCAGGCATTTCAGGACCTCCGCAATGTGGTGGCGATGTTCGGCCAAGCTCCGGGAGTAGATGAGGATATCATCGATGTACACCAAGACGAACTTGTGGAGGATCTCCCGGAGCACCTCATGGATGAAGTCCTGGAATACGGAGGGGGCATTGACCAGGCCATACGGCATAACAAGGTATTCATAGTGGCCGGTGGGTGTGACGAAGGCGGTCTTCCACTCGTCCCCCTCACGTATCCGGATGAGGTTGTAGGCGCTGCGGAGGTCCAACTTGGTGAAGACAGTGGCACCACGGAGATGTTCCAGGGCAGCTGGGACGAGAGGAAGGGGGTAGCGAAATTTAACGGTGATGTTGTTGAGTGCTCTGTAGTCGATGCAGGGCCGCAAGCCTCCGTCCTTTTTTCCCACAAAGAAGAAACTCGAAGCAGCAGGGGAAGTAGACGGGCGGATGTAACCTTGAGCCAGGGCCTCTTTGATGTATTCCTCCATGGCCTTCTCCTCCGGGATTGACGGGGGTAGATTTTACCCCTAGGGCAGAAGACGTCGCTGAAGGGGGCGTAACACGATGGAACATCCACAGAGCGTTTCTTGATGGGGCTCTCGATGGAAGTGGCACGGACTGAGAGATGTTCAGGACGAGGAGACGGAGGAACAGGAAGCTCAGAGAAACAGCTCAAGAAGCATGTGTCGCCCCACTTCAGGATCTTGCCGGTTTTCCAGGAGATGGCTGGGTTGTGCTGCTCCAACCAGGGACGCCCTAGTATCATGTCAGCGGTGGATTCCTCCAGAACCAGCAGATGTAATTGTTCCACATGGAGGATTCCCACTTGCAACTGGATGGGCCCGACGCACCGACATACTGATTTCCTGCTGAGAGGCTTCCCGGTCACTGAGTGGATCTGGTAGGTAGACGGCGTGGCCGTGGTCTTGAGCTTGAGTTGCCGGCAGAGGGCGCCGGAGATGAAGTTGCCTGCTGACCCAGAATCGAGGAGTGCGACCACTGGAAGGGAAACATCAGCAGCAGTAAGGTTTACAACAGTGGTGAGTGGTTTCATCTTTGTTATCGAGGGAATGATGGCACTCACCAAGGGACGAGGAGGACGGATTGGGCATGTGGAGATTACATGCCCAGGAGAAGCACAGTACAGGCACAGATTCTGGGTCAGCCGCCTCTGCCGTTCAGAAAGGGTGAGCCGGGAATTTTCCAGGAGCATGGGTTCGTGGGCTGGTTCTGGAGGGCTGACGGATTCTGGTCGGCAGGGAGCGATGTTAAACAGTGGCTGGCCCTGGTGTTCTTCAAGACACGACTGCATACGAGTGGTGAAGCGGATGGAGAGTTGGATGAACCGTTCTAGCCCAATGGAGTCCTTGTATGCAGCGAGATGCAACTGCACTCGAGGGTCCAAACCTTGACGGTAGGTTGTTATCAGCGCCTGTTCGTTCCAGCCGCTTGAAGCTGCTAGCGTTCTGAATTGCAAAGCATAATCATTTACTGACATTGAACCCTGTTTTAAACAGTTTCTCACCAATTGAAGAGTCGGTTGCAGGCTTTCTGAAGACCTCCCGGAAATGAGCGATGAAACCAGAGTAGGACTGGGTAACAGGGTTGTTTTGGGACCAGATGGAATCGGCCCATTGAAGTGCTTTGCCTTGTAACTGTGAAATTATGAACGCTACCTTAGAGGTGTCGGTGGGGTAATAGTGTGGTTGCATCTCCAGGACCAGCGCACATTGTAGGAGGAATCCGCTGCAATCCTCCGCCGATCCAGAGTTGGGCGCTGGTTTGGCCATGGGACTGGAGTGCATGGGTGGTGAAGGAGTGGTGGTTGTGTTGACGGATGTGATCGCTGGTGGAGGTGAAGTCGGGTTGACGGTGAGTGCTCGGCGCAAAGCGTCAACGAGCTCTTGAAATGGATCTTGATGGCTCATGCTGTTGTTCGGCGGTGTTGGTCCAGTCTTCTGTTACAATACAGAAGGGTCGGAGACAGAAGATGGCAGAGATGGTAGTTTTATTGTACAACAGCAGAGTTAACAGTCGTGCAGGTGAGTATAAAGTGAACCATGCAGGTGAATGGTGAGATGAGAGATGATGATACTGTCCTTTTGTGTTGAGGTGAGGATCCTGGAAGACGGTGGAGAACACACTTGGCTGAAGACTGGAGACACTCACACACAGACTGGGAACACAAGGAGATACTTGAAGACACTGGAGACAGGTAAGTAGATCGTTGGGAGTCCTTGAGGTAAGCATGTAGGTAAGTCTAGATGCGAACGAGACCGGACAGTGACTGAGTGTGTGTGAGTGTCTTTTGTAGTGGAGGTGATGAGTGTGCTGATGAGGTGCAGGTGCGTGTGATCAGTATTCCGGAGATCGAGTGTGCTGTGATTGGTGGGTGCTGGAGCCTGGCGTGTCTGTGACACTCGTGGGATATTAAAGTGTCCACTGTATGCACACTTCAGAATCTTGCCGGGAGAAGTAGGTCCTACTGGGTACTTTTTGCCTACTCTTTTATGAATACTGTGAATTCGGACATACTTCTTTTGTCACATACTGTTTTTCACCTACTATATAGTGGGGAAGTGTGTGATTTTGATTGTAGCTACTGTCTAAAATAATGGGTCATTGAATCATTCACTCAACTGATTCATTAAAAAACTCAGATTCATTTAGTAACTAAACACAAACAACACTGTGCTGTGCTTGGAGTCGCGCAGCATTTCTGCTGTAGCTTTGTTTAGTAACCTTTCATTAGCGGAGTAAAAACACACCATATTGTCACTAAATTAAAGTTACTTAATATTAATTAACTTCATCCCTTGTCTAAAACTCAGCGTGTTGTCTAAAATAAAAGTAAAATACTAAAGTAAAAGTTATACCGCTGCGTATTTACACTTAAATTGATACTGGTCTGTGCTTCACTACAGTGTAAATGCATTCGCTCTGTGCAGTCCAGTGCGTTGCGCAGCTTTTCCACACAGATTTTGATAGTTTGACAGCTAAATAAAACAGGCTGTGTCTAAGAAGAAGGCTAAGGGATAATTGTGGGTGCAGATGCGAGGTACATTAATATTCCTGAAATAAACAGCTAATAATATTTCTCCGGCACCTGTACATTGCCTACACAGAGGAAAGCCCTGTCTAGGTGCTGCCCAGTATGTTTGTGTCAAGGGATTCCTTAGTCCAGTTGTTTGATGAGTGAGAGATTATACTGTATGTAGTTGCAATAAACACTTTAAGAATCTATACAAATATTGCAGAGGATGATTGTTAAATTCTGTTGCATAGAACTTAAGAACTTATAATGGCACCACATGTGAAAACAAATACTCAAACTGTTTTTCCATTTTCTACCACTGAACCTAAAAACGTAAGCCAAAACAAACTAATAAAGTGTATACAGACCATTTTGATGTGCTGAAAAAAAAAAATCCTTGGATGGAAACTTGTGTGTTTGGTTGTGGGTCCCAATAAAGAGACTGGCCAACTGTTAAAGGGTTAGTTCACCCAAAAATGAAAATAATGTCATTTATTACTCACCCTCATGTCATTCTCCACCCCTAAGACCTTCGTTCATCTTCAGAACACAAATTAAGATATTTTTGATTAAATCCGATGGCTCAGCGAGGCCTGCATAGACAGCAATGGTACTTTCTCTCTCAAGATCCATAAAGGTACTAAAAACATATTTAAATCAGTTCATGTGAGTACATTTGTTCTACCTTAATATTATAAAGCGACAAGAATATTTTTTGTGCACCAAAAAACAAAAACAAACACTGCTTCATGAAGCTTTGGAGCTTTACGAATCAAATCAGTGGTTCGGAGCGCCAAAGTCACGTGATTTCAGCAGTTTGGCGGTTTGATACGCGATCTGAATCACTGATTCGACTCAAAAGATTCATAATGCTCCGAAGCAGTGTTTTGAAATCGGCCATCACTAGATATTGTTATTTTGTATTTTGTTTTTTTGGTACACAAAAAATATTCTCGTCGCTTTATAATATTAAGGTAGAACCACTGAACTCACATGAACTGATTTAAATAATTAATTAATTTGTGTTCCAAAAATGAACGAAGGTCTTACAGGTGTAGAACGACATGAGGGTGAGTAATAAATGACATTATTTTCATTTCATTTTTGGGTGAACTGTCCCTTTAAGTAGCTCAATTTTATATACTTGTCAAACCCAATTGTTACTCATATTCGGCTACTGGACAGTGTTAGTTTTGGGCCCCGACTGACTATACTTCCATTTATAAAAATCTATAAATTGACAGCCAGACTTCAAAACATCATAAAGCCATGAGCTAAAGATGTAATAATCCAGAGGCATCTAATGAAAAATTACCTGATTTTTCACCCTGTTTGAGCTCCATATCAGCTGATTTTGTCTGAGCTCCTCCGGTGGTCAGGTTAGCAGAGCCTATTTTCCCTTCACTGACCACTTCCAGCGAACCAGTATCACTAACACATAGCTGCAAAAAGTAGAATAGTGTTACTGTTATTCAGTAATAAAAAGTAATACACAGTGCCTTTAGGAAGTATTCGCCACACTAATTGATTATGTGTATATAAAATTGATATTTTTTCCACACTAGTGATAAAAACACCGGTAACACTTTACAATAAGGTTCATTAGTTAAACATTAGTTAATGTATTAACTAACATGAACTAACCATGGGCAATACATTTGTTACTGTATTTACTAATCTTCGTTAATGTTAGTTAATGAAACTACAGTTGTTCATTGTTTGTTCCTGTTAGTTTACAGTGCATTAACTAATGTTAACAAGATTTTAATAATGTATTAGTAAATGTTGAAATTAACATTAACAAAGATTAATAAATGTTGTAGAAGTGCAGTTCATTATTAGTTCATGTTAACTAATGTAGTTAACTAATGAACCTTATTGTAAAGTGTTACCAAAACACCTTTAACAGTGACTAGCCGTGACTGAAATTATTAGACTGGTGAGACAGCAACCTCCAGATTCTCTCTTATTATTCTTCTGGATCTGTCTGCTGTTACATCCACGCCTGTCCCGAACTCCGTTTCCCAGAATCCTCCCTGTTCATCACCTGTTTGCACTTCCCTCATCAGCCTTCCCGCCTTTCCTGGATTAACTGCACCTGTTGTCATCGTCAGCACTCCCTTTAAGTTGGACTCACTCCTTGCACTCCCTGTCCGTTCTTGTTGTTGACTATTGTTAGTTTATATGTGTGTATGGTTCTCTGTTTCCTTTGTGATAATAAATACCCTGTTTATTGAAGTCCATAAACGCCTCGTCTCTACTGCAACCTACACTCTGTAACATCTGCAGCTTTTGACATTTTAAATCACAAGATCTATCCTCTCAGACTGCTCATTATGGGAACAGCACTCCACTGGATTGGACAGACATCCTTCAGGGTATCTTGGAGGCAAACAGTGTCTAAATCACATTGGCTAACCTATGGGGTGCCTCAGAGTTTGGTGTTTGGCCCCCTCCTTTTCTCAATATACATCCATTTCAGTCAAGAACTTTTTTTCAGTCAAGCATTTTTTTTTTTTTAATTTGTGTGCTTCATAATCTTTAATCAAAATAACTTCCCCTCCCTCTCGCAGTGACATCTTTTCTCTAATGACGTTTTTACTAGTGCGAGGACTGGATAGAATACACTCAAAAAAAAAAAAAAAAAAGATTTATTGATGCTTTCCGCTTTATTTAAATAATTCCTTTTGATTTACCATCATTGTATTAGGGTTTCTTGTTCAAACATGATTGCAATATGTTAAACTGACTTAAAACGGTTACTCTTTGGCTTAACTCAATGTTTTCATGTTGAAAGAATGTTTCAATCAAGTAGCTCAATCAAATATATAGAAAAGGATTTCCACTTCCCATCATGTTTTGCACAGGGCTGGATAGGGGGAGTAAATGTTGAAATAAAGTGTTATTTTATGATTTTTTTTAGCAAGATGAGAAAACAGGGAGACTTGTTAATATAAATGATTTTTAAATACTGATATGTTTGTATTTAAAAGAGTTTTCTGTTATAGCTAATTATAACTACAAAAAGCTATAATTTTTCACAATTGATTGATTAATTTAGTATCAGATTTTAATAATTTAGGAGGTCATTTCATGTGCAGGATGGGCATTTGATTTATCATTAGAATTATGTTAGAAAAAGACGTTCCATATTAATGCATTTTTAGCATGTAATGCTTACGTTGGGGCATTCCTCATTTGCAAGTTGCTTTGCATAAAATCATCAGCTAAATGAATTAATGTATTTAGACATCTTTTAAATGTTATTAAAAGAAATTAAAAAGCTAAAAAAAATAGTGAATTGATATGTATTCACTCTGAGTTTTCAACTCCCTGAATTTGATGAAGTTTCACAATAATCTTCAGCAATCACACTGAATACGTAAACATGGTTAAATCTTCATTTCAAATAAATATCACTGATTTTGTCACATGTGGAGAAAATGTAATCTGATCAGACTAGTGCTTCCTTCTGACAATAATGTTTATTAGCACAATAAAATACAAACCAGCACCCAGGTACTGTAACATCACCTCTACCATTAAAGGGTTAGTTCACACTAAAATGATGTAGAACACGGAAGCGCTACACTGTACATACTACGTCAACTGCGTAGGAGACTGACACGGAAGAGAAGAGATTGTTGAATAAAGTTATTTAAAGTTCTTTTTGTTTTGTTTTGTTTTTGTGCACAAAAGTATTCTCGTCACGTCATAAAATTAAGGTTAAACCACTGTAGTCACGTGGACTATTTTAACGATGTCTTTAGTACCTTTTTGGGCCTTGACAGTGGTAATTAAATTGCTGTCTATGGAGGAGTCAGAGAGCTCTCAGATTTCATCAAAAATATCTTAATTTGTGTTCTGAAGATGAACGAAGGTCTTACGGGTTTGGAACGACATGAAGGTGAGTAATTAATGACAGAATTTTCATTTTTGGGTGAACTAGCCCTTTAAGCTCAAAGTCGGCTCAAAGACAGCTTTCCAGAATCTTGAACTGAGTTTTCTAACCACAAATTGCTTTATGACAGCTTGAAACACTCTTTCCAGATTGGACATTCAAATATTAGGGTAATTAGTTAATGAAATACAGTAGAACAAAGGGTATGTCTTGCTCACCTTCAGATTGCTTCCAGGGAGGATCGCCATTCCCTCCTTCCAGCCCAGAACATGGACAATGGTCCCTCCAACCTGAGCAGGAAGTGATGCAGCCTCCAGTTCACTGCCTTTAATCGCCTTGATTGCATTTTGAGGCAGCTCCACTTTTGGCAATGAGTGAGCAGAAGCTATGAGAAAATACAAGCTTTTTGACTCAAAGAAAATCAGCTCTAAGAGTAGGCCTAAATACTGAGATTTCATGGTCATGACAGCTTCATCTACAACTTTTAACTCTTTTATTTGGTGTTTTAAACAATAGTTTAGCAAGGTTTAATTCTGTCAAACAAACTGCAAGAAAATTTAAAATTGGTTTACCTTTTTAGTCATGTTTTAAAAGAGAAAAAATATTCAGTACAATATGTAAAAAAAAGTTTTAGATGAGCATAAATGTCATTAATTTTTCCTATTCAATGTAAGTACCTGGAAAAATTATTGTGGTAGTATCCTGGGGTTTCAGCCGATGAGAGGAACTGTCATTGGAAGCGTGAGAGACGCTGCTTTCAGATGGGACATCTGCATCATGTGGCAGGACATCCAGGTCTGCTTTGGCACTCATAGCAAGACTCTGCTCAGTACCACTAACCAAAGAGAAATTAAGGACATATTGATATTATTTTGTTATTTAGCAATAGTATGTATGGAATGCAGTGTTGGGTAAGTTACTCTAAAAAAGTAATTATCTTCAAAAGTGTAATTAGATTACTGTACTAATTACTCTCTCTAAAAAATATTGCATTACTTCCTAAATCCCATATTAACCTAAAGGATAGACATGAAATGGCTCCTTTAATTCTTTAAAATAAATAATATATAAATTATTTAAAGTATTTAAAGGGAGAAGGTTACATTAAAAACATACATTTTAACATTAGACATTAAATCTTGATGTTAAATCCACTATTGTTTTATATAGAATTATCCTATATAGTCTATACAGTATTTCATGCAATTACATCAGAAGTAACTGTAATTAAATTGCAGAAAAATTAAGAGCATTCACTTACTTTACTTTTTAAGTAATTAACTTACTATAATTAATTACTTAGTCTTAAAAAGAATTACAAATGTTAATAACAGTTATAACAGTATAGTTAAAATGCTACAGTTTATCAGATGTTTTAAGAGGAAGATGATTAGTCATTTAGGAGGATATTTCTATCATTTCTTCACAAAAGTAAAACAGAAACAAGATGATAACAAAGATGAAGCACAAATGATGATTAGACCATTAACTGATAGTGATTATGATAGAGATGCATAATCCATAATCTGACGGTGTTGATCATGCATAATCCATAAACTGATGGTGGTGGTGATGACGATGACGATGATGAAGCATAAGTGATGGTGTTGATGCTCAAACCATAAATCGATGGAGGTGATAGTGGTGATGATTATGCATAATGCATAAACTGACGGTGTTGATGCTCAAACCATAAAGAGACAGTGGTAGAGATATGAGGGAAACATCAGTTTCATCAATTCCAATACGAAAAGCATCATTTCCAGCGCATACTCTCTGCCCCCAAAATATTCTTATCAGTGCAAAATGGCGCTGTGGTCAGTAAACTAAAGTAGGCGAACCATTCATTATTTCATTTCGCTCTTGACATAAAGACTGCTTTATGAGAAGCATCCGATTCCGATGCATTTAGAAGGAAAAGACAGATGCGCTCTGTTAGGATGATCGATATTAAAACATATGTTTTATTTTCATGGCAACCTCAGCTTAATTGCAAATTATAAGGGTTTATTTAATAATTTTATAAAGGAAAAATACGATCAAACGCGCGTCATCATAAGTGTCCAAAAATGAATGTAAAGTCAAATTTATATATATCGATCGTGTCTTAATAGCATGACATGAATTGTGCGTAATGTGAAGATGATAAGATAAATGAATTTATTCTCACCAGTGCTGGTCTTGCTCGGGAGGAATATGATCTGCGCATGCGCGCATCATAAGCGCACAATCCTTTGATGTTTGAAAGTGTTGCATTACACACCATTTCACATGCGATAGTGTGCAGTGTATGAAACATCTCTAGTACTGATATAAGTATTGTTGTATACAACATTAATCTAAAAACATCTTTAGAAAACATTTTACCTTTTTGTAAAGGATTAGTTTTCAAAGTTTAAAAAAAAAGTTTGCCGTAAATATGCTTAATGCATAATGAAAACCAGACTTTGCTCCAATTGAGTAAATTCCTAAATACAAATAAAAGTAAATAAACTTCTCTGTCACTGTGATTACCATATAACAGTCATAAATTCCTGTTTTAATCAAGTGATAGTTACCTGAAAATGCAAAAGACAAATTTAAAAACATCATGAGACGACGTGAATGAGAATCAAAGTTGAATTGACAACTTCAATTTTCTCTTAGTAGATGATTCGTGATCCATTCTTCATCCTGATTCTGCTTTTGAACTTACCTTGAACCATCTATGTGGAAGTGAACCAGAAAAATATACTACATAAAACTTGAGCATCCACTGAGCCTTTATTCCTTTAATGTCTTTATTATAGACTTTGCTGTCCAAATATAGATAAACATGCCAATAAAATATCTTAATAGTGAACATAATTTACATATAGTAGTGTAAAATCTGGCTAAAACAACCAAACTAAACTTCATAAAGTATAAATCGCTCTAGTGTTGTTGGATCCGTTGCATGAAATTATGTCACATAACTCTCAGCATTTACAGTGCAATACAAGGCCTAGATTTGGAGTTTACTGAAACTGCTATTGGACTTGGCCTGTAAAGTATGATCACACATTTTGCTTTAAATTGTGTGTAACCAGATTTAAATCTCATGAAAACCTTTTTCACCACAAATATAACATATATTAGGAAAATTAGTGTAGCAACATCACAAACATAGCACAGCACAAGAGTTTTTGCAAACCAACCATTAACAAATTATGAGCCAATATAAAGGGTATGGCCAGTGTTTTTATTGACTGAAGACACAGAAAAATCAGACTGTAGTTTTGATGGATGAGACCAGTGGCTAGCAGAGGTCATCACCCCCCGGAGACATTTGAACCACATCCTCAGCATCCAGGACCACTTCCTCCAGCACGTCGATACTCTCAACATTGATATCTAGGGCATTTTGCAACAATTCAGGACGCTCCTGGAACAACCACCACATAGATAAATACTTGTGGATGCAACGGTTTCTTTTGTGTTCACATAGACACTTCCAGTTGCCAGACTTGGTATCAAAAGAGACACGTGTCCTCCCAAACTGACACCATTTGTCCTTAAGTTCGGTGTACACAGAAAAGTAGATGCATCTTTCTGAAAGTTCATGCTCCTCCCAAAAAATAGGGTACACACAATCAACTCCCTCTAAACATGCCCTTGAGTTCATTTCCTGGCACTCCTGTTTCTCCGATTTGGACAGGACGTGTTTGTCAGTCATTTCCTCCAGAGAGTTGACACACAGTGGTGGAGGGGGAACGTAGTGTCGTGCGTGATTAGTTCTCACAAGGTGGCGGCATTCTTTACCAGGATTTCCTCTCTGGGCCTGCGCTTTCATAAAATCCCAGCATTCTTCCAATTCACAAAGCAGAATTTGTAAGGCAAAGGATTTACGGATATGAATGGGCACTCTTGGTCCATGCAGATCCTTGGGTGTAACATAGATTGCATTTTTGGCATCTATGCATAACATGGGCTGTTGGTCTTGGCCATGCTGTAGTCTCTCGTGCCGTCTCAAATTTGATGTGGTAGTAAAGTGGATTCCACACTTTTGGCATGCTGACTTATTGCCTGCTGTCCTGTCTTCATTGTCTGTTTGCAGAGTCTCCAACAGTACTGTTGTAGGTTGTAGCTCAGCTGGAAGGAGGAAAAATGATTTAGATGAATTGCAATATGGGAATGGCTGTGTCTGAAGCGTAATGCTAGATGATCAATTCAAACATCCTCTCCACCATGATGCCTCCATCTCGTCTGTCAACTTCTGTTTTACCTCCCAACTTACAAATACATTCAGAAATAAGCATTGTAGTGAGTAAGGCACAGTATGTAAGTTTTTCAAAAAAACGTCGCTTTTTCAAAACAATAACAAAGGCGTAACTTGATGCCAGTGAGAATGAGCGTGGAATCATGGGAGTTGTCGTCTTCACCTCCACAGCCGATGGAAAGCAATCCGACGGGACTTAATTATGTTCATGGATGAGCTAAAGTATATAAAGTTTTACTAGCAGGATGGGGCCAAAAGCCCAGTACATTTTATGTTGCTGTTTTTATTATGCTTATATTCTACCAAAGTAAAAGTTCAAAACCCGAAATCGAGGGTAACGCGGATATGATGTCATTGACAAGCGACGCAATGACACTGCCCATTACGCTGGTTAAAACTGCTCATTTCTCTGGATTTAAACATTTTTGGAAACATCTGGGATAATGTAAGTACACAAGTCAACAAAAAAATATAACATTGTTTTAGTGGTTTTTGGATATTTTAATCCAAAAATCTTACATATTGTGCCTTTAAATATTTGCTTGGATATCTGTACAAAGAATCTTTTCTACATTATGATGCCTTGGAAGGTGATCTAAAATCAGTATCCTAAACACGTGTCTACACCGGACACTGAGCAGCAACAGCTTGAGTCTGTCTACACTAGATGAGACAAAGCAACTGTTGCAAATCCATTTGTTCTTCATGTCAAAAGTTGCACAAGTGCTTGAAGTACATCAGAAACAGAACTGCACATAAGTTTACTGTTGGGGATTTGTCTTGTCACACCGCATCCAGGCAAGACAGCATTACTGATTATAATGGGCTCTTTTGTGTTTTGTCACGTTCGGTGTATTCGTGGGGTAACATTAGTGAAATGTCATGGGCAAAAAAGGTTCACTGTAGCAATGTATGAAGCACAACTCACAAAGATGTCACTTTCAAATGATTAAATGCCATTTCTCACCTGTTGATTTGTCTGTCATCTTAACACCTGCAATTGCATGAAACATATCAGAATTGAAGGATATTAATAACTGCAGGCTTTTTTTTTTTACCAAGAAGAAAAGAATGACAAAAACAAAGCAGTCACAATCAAGGGAGTTAATAGTTATACATGTAGTGCAGGAAACATTTATTTCCAGCATACATTTGAACTCCTTCAATAATGTTTCAAAACATCCCAGAATGCAATGATAGAAACAGTGCACAGAGTTGGAATCTAGACAAAGATGCCCAGTTTAGTTGATAAACTTAAATCTTAAAAAGTTAGTTTTTATTCTATAATGTGGACAACACCAATAATGATAAACGGACTAAGTCCTAAACTTATGCAAACAATTAAGAAACATTTGTATACACCCCAATAAACATTTGATATTGCTTGTATCTTAAATAATACAATATAATGAGTGAAAGGGCAGTACAGTCCAATCCTCTAAGATAATTCAATAGGAAATATATTTAAATAGACACAAACCATGGTTGGTAATATGAATTTTGTAATCCTTTGTCCTTTGCAATATTTTTGTGCACATTGGGCAGTGCCAGTGGCTCCTGCCATGGCCTCCATCAGCACAATAACAGGGGATAGAAAACTTCCCTGTCACAAAGAACAAACAGCGTTAGAGCTGAGAACGGGTGTAAAATATTATCTCTGTGAAAAACAACTGTTGTAGAAATGTTTTTTGTTTGTTTCATTACCAATGCCAGAATCTTTATAATATATAGCGAATCTGAGATGTCTCTTTTTGAGGTGATGTTTAGATGCAGTAACTGGATTCCTACAGTAGAGACAGTCAAGGTCCTTCATCAAACTGAAAAGCTCCTCTTCATCAACAAACACAAATATTCTCTCTGCAAAAAAAAAAAAAAAAAGAGTGGCAAAATTATATGAAATGCAAGCTTTATAGAACCCTTTACACTGCATATGGATCACTTGAGATAATGGTAGGGTGACTATACACTAACGTTATATTTCCTGAACTGCTAGTGAGATATATTTTGATAATTGTTCATTGGTTGGTGTAGCTGATCGGTTAATGATCATGGCTGTTAACCCAAGAGTTGCAGGATTGAACCCAGCCTACCATGTGCCATAGATAGCCCATGCCGCAAGTTTACCACAAGTTGCTTAAGATAAAAAAAAGAAACTTTTAATAATTTAATAACAACAGTGTTGCAATAATAATCTGTATATTTCATACTAGACAAACTTTGTGTCATTTAGTTTCCTCATTTACCATTTAAATTAGCACCTTATATTTTTAAACAATGCAGCCGCTTTAAAATTCACGTTTGAGGCATGACTAATGTTAACCACATTAGGAAATTCCTGAGTGAACCAACAGAAAATTTTCTTCAAAGTTTTAGGACTACAAAATTAACATGCATTGCATTGCAAACTCATCCTTTGCTTGTAAATACAAACCTAGGAGAATAAAACATGTTTTGATTCTGATTATAATTACAGTGGACCTTGCGAACCATCATCTTATTTTAGAAGTTTTTATTAAATGCATTACACTTACCTGTCATGACTATTTACTTCCAGAGCCTAAGAAAAAATAAATAAATAAATAAATAAATATATATATATATATATATATATACACACACACACACACACACACACACACATTATATATATATATAAAATTAATTACATGTAGCAAGTACCAAGACTATCCAATAATAATTTAATTAGAACAGAAAGATTTTGAAAGCTTCTTACAGCTTCATCTCATATTAAATACATTGATTTTACAGCAGGAACAATAACTGGCATTTCAGTGTAAACTATGGTTACCATGGTGATTTGGTAAGGTGATAAACCGTTTACTAGAACCATAATAAACAAAGACATATCTACTGACCTCCCACAAACAGATGCTGTGGATGTAATGCAGTCAAATGTCTGTCAGTCCTCTCGATACAGACTACAGTCTTTAAATATGATATCAAACCTTCAAGCGTATCAATCACTCGATCGCAGTTTAAAAAGCTTTTTATTAATGAACAAAAACAAAAAATGGCTGAGCTGTTTGCTTTGCGCACATGTATGACGCACGCCAGATCACGTGACTGTCGCGTTTCGAAAGACGTAAAGCTGTCAACGCTGCTGTAAACTACACCATCTGCTGACTAAAAAAAACAAACAAACAAAAAAAAAACATCTGCTGACTGGTGATGCCAAAAAATGCATGTTTCCCTATTCAAAAATAACAATGTATTTTGCTCTCTATATTTAGCTGTAGAGAGTGTGAAGACCCTAGTTCAATGCAGACTGTGCTGAGTTATGGAAAAAAAAAACGGGGCGTTTCGAAACTCCGAATTCATTGATTTGATTGCTTTGCCAATTTATTCGCTGTTTGAAAGCGACACCTGCTGGTCAAGATGGTTTCATTACAATGAGAAAACAGCCCAAACATTGTTGTGGGTAGTATAAAATGTACAACAAAACAAAGGCATAAGGGCAGCAAAGAGGGTGAGTTTGCTGTCATTACTCTGGTTCAAGTTAATTCATTTAGTGATGTCTATGTTGTTATATTTTCCCTCTGTAAACATTTCTTGTATCTTCCCTGATTGTTATACACGTGTCTAGTCTGTGTAGTTGTGGGTGCATGTCTAAGTCTAGTTCATGCTATTCAAAATATAATGTGTCATTCAGATGAATTTATTACTCTTGCTCAAAGTAATTTTATTTGTCTGATTCTCTGTTGTAGCAGTGCACAAAATTGGAGCGATCTCATGTATTAACATGTTCTTTTTGTATTTTTTGCAGGTCCATTTGTTTCCCTTTGTAAAGTTAGAAAAAGATTTCAGAAAGATGTTTCGGCACTGTGTTTAAGCAAGGAAATCTGATAGCCAGAAGGAAAACCCCAGTGGTGGCTGGTGGAAAATTTTCTAGGTGGGGCTGCAGTTGGTTACTACTGGACAATTTCAGCTAACATCCCAGTATGATTTCATGCTAAACAGTGAACATTAAAGAAAAAAGTTAACAGAATAAAAAAAATATTAAGACTAGAGGCTTGAATATTTTACCAAGTTCTGGATTAAGTTTGAGGATGATTCTCACAAAACTGTTTTCTGCAGGCTTTTTTCAAGGTGAATTAAAAATATATTTTTTACCTTTCCTAATTTGCAATGTATGTATACACTGCAACAGCAAAAACTGTGAGGCAAAAATAAATGTTGCATTTGTTTAGAGCTTATATATATATATATATATATATATATATACATACACACACACACACATATACACACAGTTGCAAGAAAAAATACAGTGGGTACGGAAAGTATTCAGACCCCCTTAAATTTTTCACTCTTTGTTATATTGCAGCCATTTGCTAAAATCATTTAAGTTTATTTTTTTTCCTTATTAATGTACACACAGCACCCCATATTGACAAAAACACAGAATTGTTGACATTTTTGCAGATTTATTAAAAAAGAAAAACTGAAATATCACATGGTCCTAAGTATTCAGACCCTTTGCTGTGACACTCATATATTTAACTCAGGTGCTGTCCATTTCTTCTGATCATCCTTGAGATGGTTCTACACCTTCATTTAAGTCCAGCTGTGTTTGATTATACTGATTGGACTTGATTAGGAAAGCTACACACCTGTCTATATAAGACCTTACAGCTCACAGTGCATGTCAGAGCAAATGAGAATCATGAGGTCAAAGAAACTGCCTGAAAAGCTCAGAGACAGAATTGTGGCAAGGCACAGATCTGGCCATGGTTACAAAAAAATTCTGCTGCACTTAAGGTTCCTAAGAGCACAGTGGCCTCCATAATCCTTAAATGGAAGATGTTTGGGAAGACCAGAACCCTTCCTAGAGCTAGCTGTCTGGCCAAACTGAGCTATCGGGGGAGAAGAGCCTTGGTGAGAGAGGTAAAGAAGAACCCAAAGATCACTGTGGCTGAGCTCCAGAGATGCAGTCGGGAGATGGGAGAAAGTTGTGGAAAGTCAACCATCACTGCAGCCCTCCACCACTCGGGGCTTTATGGCAGAGTGGTCCGACGGAAGCCTCTCAGTGCAAGATACATGAAAGCTAGCATGGAGGACTCCAAGATGGTGAGAAATAAGATTCTCTGGTCTGATGAGACCAAGATAGAACTTTTTGGCCTTAATTCTAAGCGGTATGTGTGGAGAAATCCAGGCACTGCTCATCACCTGTCCAATACAGTCCCAACAGTGAAGCATGGTGGTGGCAGCATCATGCTGTGGGGGTGTTTTTCAGCTGCAGGGACAGGACGACTGGTTGCAATCGAGGGAAAGATGAATGCGGCCAAGTACAGGGATATCCTGGACGAAAACCTTCTCCAGAGTGCTCAGGACCTCAGACTGGGCCAAAGGTTTACCTTCCAACGAGACAATGACCCTAAGCACACAGCTAAAATAACGAAGGAGTGGCTTCACAACAACTCCGTGACTGTTCTTGAATGGCCCAGCCAGAGCCCTGACTTAAACCCAATTGAGCATCTCTTCTGAGGGGGGTCTGAATACTTTCCGTACCCACTGTATGTGAACCACTTGCAGAATCTGTGAAAATGTGCAAAATTTCAACAAAATAAGAGAGATCATACAAAATGCATGTTATTTTTTATTTAGTACTGTCCTAAGATATTTTACATAAAAGATGTTTACATATAATCCATAAGACAAAAAAATAGCTGAATTTATTAAAATGACCCAGTTCAAAAGTTTGTGAACCATTGATTCTTAATACTGTGTGTGGTTACCTGGATGATCTACGACTGTTTTTTTTTTTGTTTTTGTTTTTTGTGATGGTTGTTCACGAGTCCCTTGTTTATTCTGAACCCTTTACAAAAGTGACTGAATGATTTTGAGATCCATCTTTTCACATGGAGGACAACTGAGGGACTCAAACACAACTTTTAAAAAAGGTTCAAACATTCACTGATGCTCCAGAAGGAAACACGATTCATTAAGAGCCAGGAGGTGAAAACTTTTGAACAGGATGAAGAGGTCCAAATTTTTCTTATTTCGCTTTTTTTTTCCCATTTAGTACTGCCCTTCGGAAGCAACAGAAAATACTTGCATGTTTCCCGGAAGACCAATTAAATACAATTTACCTTGATCCTCAAATTCCAAATGTTTTCACGCCCCATCTATTAATGCATCATGTTTTTTTCTGGAGCATCAGTGAATGTTTGAACCTTTTTTAAAAGTTGTGTTTGAGTCCCTCAGTTGTCCTCAGTGTGAAAAGACGGATCTCAAAATCATTCAGTCACAGCTGTAAAGGGTTCAAATATACAAAAAATGCTTGAAAACTGAATAATCTGCAGGACCTGGAGGATTTTTCTGAAGAACAGAGCTCAGTTTAACTGCTCAGGACAAACAAGGGACTCATGAACAACCATCACAAAAAAAACAAAAACAAAAAAAACAGTCGTAGATCATCCAGGTAACCACACACAGTATTAAGAATCAATGGTTCATATACTTATGAATGGGGTTATTTTAATAAATTCAGCTATTTTTTGTCTTGTGGATTATATGTAAACATCTTTTATTTAAAATAACTTACCCAGGACAGTACTAAATAAAAAATAACATGCATTTTGTATTATCTCCCTTATTTTGTTAAAATTAACATTTTCATAGATTCTGCAAGTGGTTCACATACTTTTTCTTGCAACTGTATAACAAGTCAATGTGCGATGCCAAAAGCACTATACCAACCACCTTGATCTGACTGCAGATTACTATATGGCTCCATTCAGAATTACTAGTAAACACAGCAAAATACAGCGATCTGAAGGTGGGTCGACGTCATCAGTGAGAGAGAGTGTTTGTGTCTGTGCTTAGAGTATGATGTCCATACATAACCGCCACTGACCCTCACAAACTCCTCCAAAACGCTTCTTCAGCAATTCCATTATAAAACAATCAACCATATTGAAATGTGCACTTATCTTAATTCTTTACCTTGATTACAGTCATCATCCATCAAAACTTTACTAGTGAGACACTGGTTTGCTTAAACAGTCTTGACTTTAGCAGTGGCTTGTTAGGGCCGATAAATAATCGTCCTTATGGAATTATTTAAGGATGCTGATTGGCTAAAATTGATGTAATATATATTGAATGTTTATATCGTGAATCAGCAACTGGCTAAACTGCTACATAGACCCGTCTCCTGTGGGTGATTTCTCTTTTGCCCCAGAGCTGAACTTGAGACATGCGGACCAGACAGAGAGGACTTAAGCATATATTTTACACAGAATTTTTTTTCATATCATATAAATATGTGTATATAATTTATATTAATAATAATAATAATAATAATTCAACCCCCAAGTCAAATTTTGTGCAGAATCTTTTATTCTTTATCCTCCGATAAACACTGCCTTTAAGTGCTTAGAAGCTTTGCCAAAATGGCTTGATACTTCAAAGAACTCATGATATGCTTCATACAGTCAAGATTTCCACTTCCTGCAACAGCAAAGGACCCACATAACAAGACTGGAGCACCTCCATGTTTGACCATGGAGACTTGCTATTTCCCTTTTTTGTCTACTTTAATCCCTCGCCATGGCAACACCATTTGAGATATCCAATATCCGCTTGCAATTTAGCATCCTCAATGTGTTGACAGTTCCTTATGCATCCCCTTGGAGGAGTAGTTAATTAGAGCTTGATATATATATATTTTTTTTTCCAAAAAAAAAAAATCCACATTCAAACCTGGTCGAAGCTAATAAGCCCAAAAAGTCAAAGCTTTTGCCCACACACACTTTAGTCAAATGTGGCATTATAGAGCTCCTCCTCCATGCCTATTTCTTAGCTTTTGCCCATGTCTTATGGCCGATTACTCTGATGTGTCTAGTTTCATGAAATTCTAAGCATGAGTCTCAAAAACACCAAAAAGAATATTAAAGTTTGATGTGTTACCATAGCAACACTATTTAAGTCATCAAGAATCTCTACAGTTTTAAATCAGCCATGTCTTGACATTATTCTGACAAAGCTTTAAGCAGGTGATTTCAAAGCATTTTTCAAAAGTGACACTTCCTGCTGCTAGTTGGTGGTGCTATGACTGACTCAATAGTCACATCCATATGATCGGCCTCCTTCAACAAACATACAGCTGCGGAGCTTATGACTTGCAGTGCTTATGACTTCAGCTCAATAAGATCTATGTGTACTGAGTTTCATACATATACGTGCTATTATGTAACCAACATTTCAGACTGCGTTCAAGGGGGCACTGTAGAGCCCCAATTGCCCTTCGCCCTTCCAGGGCTTGGGCCCTTAATATAATATACAATAGTTTGCAATATCAAGCAGGGTAACAGACTGTTTTTGTATAGCTAAATTAACTGGAAGCAGGTTCGACCAGAAACCTCAACACAGTCAAGTTACTAATGGCTAGTGAAAAGACATGCATGAAAAGCTTAAACACTTTATTTTGTTTATGCTTTTTTTTTTATATTGTAAAATATCATCTGCAATACAGTACTGTAGCCACTAGATGTCTGTATAGCTTTTTATATAAATATATACGGGACTGTGTAATCTCTAGTTGATCGCTTAGTTATAATAGCCTAGTTTTCATTAGTTTTAATTTTAAAGTCATATTAAATAAAAGTACTTTGATATGTGACCCTGAAGGAATCCAAATGTAATCAGATTACATTACTTTCATATTGTGGTGCTTGGATTACGTTACTGAATACTTTATGAAGTAATCTGTAACTGTAATGGAATACATTTGAAAAGTAACCCTCCCAACCCTGCTCATATATGGTTTTGGTCATATTGCCTACTCAATCATGTTAAATGATTATTTTGGTCAATACTGTAATCTTGAGCATAATTTTATCTTAATCAAGCAGCCCTACTCTTAACATTGTTGTTTGCTTGCTTTTATCACTTCCTTTTTTATTCTCACGCACTGGTTTTTGAAGATGAACAGCCAATCAGAGTGATTGGGTTCCACGAATTGGGGACCAACTAGTGCACCACAAAAACTAGGCAGACAAAGATCAGGCTGCAGCAATGAAGAGGGTCCCTAGCTGCCATGTTCTACCCTGAACACCAAGAGCTGTAATCAAGTTACCCTTGCCTTCAGTTTCACTGCTAATAGGTAAATCTATTTATTGCAAACTATAGAACAGTAAACTCCAACACCTAAGGGCCATTCAGACCAAGTATAACTATAACTACATTAGCATTTACTACACCAATGCATGATAACGTTCTGTCTCTTATAAGTACACTCTGCAGTTTTGTCATCTAGCTCTTTAAAGCCTGATGCTGGATTCTGATTGGCTGTCAATGTTTTTATCATTCATTAGCTGGAAAAAAAAAAAAAATCATTCTTAAAATGATTCCAGCTATATTGTTCATCTGTGTCATTGTAGTTGTAGACTTCCATTTTCACACAGAATTAGAACTATTTAACCATTATTATTATTAATTATTATTATTATCATCCTTGGTGTGAACGAGCCTTAAGTGCTGCTTTTATATGCTAATGGAAAAAATATATAGCCAGTTTTGACGAAAAAGGCATTAAAAACAACAACAACAACAACAACAACAACGGAATAGATTGTGAATTTTAATAACACAAAATCAGACAGTTTTCAATTAACTAATTATTACATGAAGAAAAAGAAGCCTTGATTTTTCAGATAATAGTTAGCATTTTATAAGCCACAAGATGCAGTGGCCAGTCGTTTCACTGCCTAGAGGCCTTTTTCCAGCCACACAGCACAGAGGATCATAGTTTATAAAAAGACTGACATGCATCACACTAAATTAAATCAATTCTTTTTATGCCATTGGTATGTATATAAAATATCGAAGCTACGATTCTCTCTATTGAAGATGGGTAAATTAAAACTAATGCAATGCCTTGGAATTGGATCCCATCATTACCATTAGAAAACTATCCTGGTCTGGACAACTGGACTCTTAAGGAGGTAGGAGAGGGGGTGGGGGAGGGAAAAAGAAGAAGGAAAAAAAAAAAAAAAAAAAAAAAGATTGCACTTAATACTAGTCTTGGGACTTGGATCTGGAACGGGAGCGGGATTTTGAGCGCGAGCCAGACTTTGAGCGAGAACGTGAATGCCTGTCTGGGGACTTTTCAGCCTGAGGTGATGGAGAGCGAGAAGCAGACTTGGCACGCCCCCCATCGCCATTCTCCATAGGTGAAGCAGATCTGCTTCTGGATTTCTTGCTGACAGACTTCTCCTTGGAGCGCCCACGATCTGACTTTACTTTAGAAGTGCTCTTAGACCGGGACTTGCGCTCGTCTGAGCAGGAGCGAGATTTGCGACTAGTTGATCGACTGCGAGATTTGTGTGTACGGGACCGAGAATGAGATTTACGGTTGCGTGAGCGAGACTTGCTCGATGGAGATTTGGAGCGAGACTTGTGTCCTGACTTGGAACGAGACCTGCGGCCTGACCTGGAAAGGGAGCGCCGTCGGTGAGAGCGAGACCTACAAAAGACAATCAGAAGCTGAAAGAAAAGGTCCAAACAGCCATATTCACATTCAAATCAATCGTCATTATTGTTCTGTACCTTGAACGAGATCTTGTGTTGCTCCGAGAATGACTGCTACGGCGACTCCTACTACGAGAACGACGCCGACTACGAGACCTGGGGGAAGAAATATAATTTTGTGTTAACATACTGTACTTAGTTATACTGCATACAATGCTGGGATAGTGTAAGTGTAAATACTGTGGCTCTTTATCGAAATCGTGCTCTGTTGAGCATTCAGTTTACAGCAGGACAGTTTGTTCAGTGAATATAAGATGGGAGAGAAAACCTGTTTGAAAACAGCTGTTTTAAAAAAAAAAAAAAAAAAAAAAAAAAAATCATGTATATATTAGATCTGTGTATTAAAGTGACAGCAGCATAATATACAGTATCTGCTGCTGTCCAAGCTGTTAATGTGATTTAAAAAAAAAAAAAAAAAAAAAGTCACTCACTGCTCTTGACCATAAGTTTAGTAGCTTTAAAAATGATCAATTGTGCTGCTGTTAATTGCTCCCTGAGGAGATAAACATGTCAGACTGTGTACAGCTCACTCAGGGGAGGAGCTAAGCTACTATGGCTGATTCTATTGCCAGTTGTGGGCAGGGCCTGGCTCAATAAGAGATACTTCCTGGTTTATTGGTTTATAAGAAAAGTAACAAATGAAGTGGATGGATGTGATTAAATTTGATAAAGTTAGCACTCACCGAGAGCGGCTCCCAGAGTAGGAGCGACGACGTCGCGGCTTGTCTTCAACCAGGCGAATCTTCCTGCCATTGATATCTGTTCCATCCAGTTTTTCCAGAGCTCTCCGCATATCAGAGTAAGAACGGAACTCAATGACTCCCTCGTTGGCACGCTCCTTATGGGCATCTGCATAGGTTACCTCACCTGCCTGGCGCATGAAATCCTGCAAAGGAAACCCAACCTTTACCTCTCTGCACAACATAGCTTGTGATTGGAAAGTGCATACTTGAGTATAAAGAAAGTAGTGATGCACTGAAATTAGTTTGAACTGAGTTTTATGTGTAAGGCAGTGATAGGCAACTTCGGTCCTGGAGGGCCACTGTCCTGCAGAGTTTAGCTCCAACTCTGATAAGAAAACTCACCTGCCTGTAGCTTTCTAATAATCCTAAAGACACTGATTAGCTTGTTCATGTGTGTTTGATTTAGGGATGGGCATTTTTCCAAAATATTGTATTCGAATATTTGGGCTCGTAAAAAACGAATATTCGTTTAATTAAATGTTGTTAAACGAGAAGGACGTAATTTTTTTTTTTTTAATTCATCAAGATTTTGTAGGCCTAACCATTTCTGAACAAGCTTACGATTAGGCAATATACACAACAAGCTTACGTTATATACATAAGCTTACGTTTCTTTTAGGTCAAAGCATTAAACACCACATGCAAACAAAAAATATAAAGAACAAAAGCATTTAAACTCAAGCAGCGCGAATGGGGAAAAACGCTAATAAAGCAGACAGCGCCAGTTATCGTACAAAACGTACATAATACACTCAAGTCAGTATATGGTTATCGTGTTCATATTGTTTCACATGTTCATGTTGAGAAAAATAATATCCACATGCTCAGGTGAGAAAATGAGCTGCGCTGACGAAACAAAGATAACGATAATACATAACGGTATACTAAGCTAAGTTTCTAACAGCAGCACTTTGTGTTTTCTCTTCGTAAATATGTCTCCCTTGACGGAACTTAAAGGAAGCACGTCTCAAAATAATTTTGCTATCAGATAAGTTATCTTCTTTGCTCACTCAGGGGTACAGCTGCACTTACCTGTCGTGAATGCAGTGATGGACAGCTGTCTTTCCTCATTCGACTGGTGTTTTGATTTCATGTGCTTTCTCATTATGGTGCTGATATTATGATAACTCTTTCATTAAATCATTTGATCAAAAGTAATTACATTTTGTAAGATCATTTTCATCCAAGTAATTCCAAACTTCGCGGCAGACGACAACCTTATGTGATGATCAAATAAAATAAACTTGTTAAACGCTCCACAGTGTCACCCGGTGCATATAGTTATAACTGCGAGGTTTAGTGCTTTATCATGGATTCACTGTATTTTATGGCCAGCAAAGCAACATAGCAAAATTGGAATAGTATTTTTATTTTTCGAATATTAATTACAGGTCGAATATTCGACTATTTGTGCACACCCCTAGTTTCATTAGGGTTGGAGCTAAACCCTGCAAGACAGTGGCCCACCAGGATCGAAGTTGCCCATGCCTGTTGTAAGGGATAATCCACGACTAGCTGTTCATTAAATGATTTTAATGCACGATGTAGAGACCACCTGATGAGAAGCAGAGGTACATTCAAATTGTTTAATGCACAGTTAGCCATGGATTATCCTGCTTATACCATGGTCATTTACCAGCATTGACAATTGATGTTTGCAGCACAATATTTGATTTAAAGGATAAAAATGACATTTTCGTCGGTTACGGCTCGTTAGATCTAGCATTCTGCCCGCTTTGAAACAGACAGAGAGTGTGCTATGATTACATTTATTTTAATGAATGAATTTGAATTAGAGAGAAAGAGAGTGAGATGCATGTGTATTACCTGCATATGTGCAGAGTCTCTCTCTACTAACAATGAAGTTGTGAGTTTAATTACTTCAAAAACAGCAATGTTACCCACTCGTTGCTGAGGAATATAATGTAGCAATTCAGTAGCGAAGCCATTTTATTAATAGAAACATCAAGTTTATGTATTCCTGAATTTTCTTGTGTGCACAGTGCGACCTCAGTGGTGTGTTTCAATGAAAGAAGTGCATTATTTAGTCTTGTGTATACTACGTTTAGCCAAGGCTGCAAAACCGCCACCCTGACACAAATATGGTAGAACTATCACTTCTACCACTAAAGATTTCTTTATAAATAATCTTCCTGATCAGTTCCATCTCTTTAGCATACCAGATAGTTTAGAAGAACTTGATGTTGCAACAGAACTCAGTTGCTCCTTTGCACTTAAAGATTAAGGAAATTAGTTCAACGCCATGGTACAACAAGCACATTCGGGTCCTTAAGAGAGCAGCCAGAAAAATGGAGCGCAGCTGGAAGAAAACTAGAATTTTTTCACATTTTGTGGAAAGAACACATTTTTATGTATAGAAAGGCCTTAAAAACTGAGATCTACTTATTTTTCCTAATCTCTTAGAAGAAAAACACAATCCTAAGTATTTATTTGATACAGTTGTTAAATTAACAAGAAATCAAGCTTCAACTTCTGATATTTCCAAACAGCACAGCAGTAATGACTTTATGAACTTCTTTACTTGCAAGATTGATAATTAGAGAGAAAATATAACCATTCAACCGTCTACTACAGTATTACGTCAGACAGTGCATTGTAGTGTCCCTGAGGAAAAATTCCATTCATTCACTGCTATAGGAGGAAGAATTGTCTAAACTTGTTAAATCATCAAAATCAACAACATGTATGTTAGACCCTATACTGACTAAGCTATTGAAAGAGATTCACGATTGACACATTCACGATTGACACTTTTTTTTTTTTTTTTTTAACTGTTTAACTAGTCAACTTAAAAACTTAATGTGGCGAGGGGGGCGTGGTTCAGCGGAGTCGGCAGCGGGAGAGAGAGTCGGGAGACGAACGGTGAGTGAGTGGGTTAAATGCAAATGACGAACACCTGTCTCTTTTTGCATGACCGCGAGGGAGGTGATAATCTCCGCAAATGGCGATCCGGAGGACGATTGCATGGCGGCGGCTTCCGTCTTCCTTCCCGGGTTTCGGCACCAGTGTAGCAAGGTTCAGGATTCAGGAAGGAAGAGGACAGGGTCGGCTTGACTACTGACTGCTTTATTTTAACCAATTCACCATATACAAAAACAAAGGGGTGCAGACAGGCACAAAGCGGTCATAAATCATTCACAATTCTCTCTCAACAAAAGACATATCCAGCGGGGCAGCAGTCAGTAGTCCTTCTCTCTCTCTCCCACTCCTGTTTCTTCTGGCGTTATATACTCTCTCCACACCAATTACTGAAACAAGAGACAGGTGTTCGTCATTTGCATTTAACCCACTCACCGTTCGTCTCCCGACTCTCTCTCCCGCTGCTGACTCCGCTGAACCACGCCCCCCTCGCCACACTTAACTACAATATTAAAGCTGCAAGCAGAGATGAAAGGGCCCCTCGCACCCGGGCTCACCGCCACCTGTTGGCCTCAGGAAAACAGTGAACAGTGGGCGACATGCATGTAAGTGAGTAAATACAGGAGAATTATGGCAAAGTCATTTCAAAGTGCCAGACTTCCTGCTGCCAACAGGTGGCGCTTTGAGCGCATATTTTAGTATGTTGCTAATAATGCATCATATTGTTAAAAACGTCACTTCCTGTTGCCAGTAGGTGGCGCTATTACTATAACCGAATATTGTCATGTAGATGTGTTCAGGGAAGGACTCTTATCAAATGTGTGAAGTTTGAGGTAGATGGGACATTGCATGCCTGAGTTACAGCAACTTCCTCTTTCACTGTATTAATAGCATGCTTTAACACTTAGCTAAGTGTTTTGCTAACATTTTTCTAACATGTTTCTAGCCTGTTTAGAACTTGCTGGCACATTTTAATATGCTGCAGGAGTCCATAACAGTGTTAAACGTGTCACTTCCTGTTGCCAGCAGGTGGTGCTATGACTATAACTGAATATGGGCATGGACATGTTCAGGACAGGACTTTTATCAAGTGTGTGAAGTTTGGGGCAGATCGGACATTGTTTGCCTTAGTTACAGCAACTTCCTGTTTCATGTGAAGTCTGGGGCAGATTGGACATTGTATGCCTGAGTTACAACAGCTTCCCCTTTCATGGCGAAACATCAGACTTTGTCAGGCCGCCAGGGACACGCCCTTTTACGAAAACTCAAGATCTTCGCAATTTAGCGTCGCACAAGCCTTATGATTACACAAACCAAATTCGAAGATGATCAGATTAAAACTGTAGGAGGAGTTCGTTAAAGTACGAGGCCTGAAAATGGCAAAAACTGCAAAAAAAAAAACTGCAAAAAAAAAAAAAAAAAAAACGCACAGGAAGTTCAAAATAGCTGACTTCCTGTTGTGTTTAGGACTTAGCTCCAAGAGACTTTTTTGTAGGTAATGGGACGGTACACGAACGTAGCCCGAGGCGCACACCGTTGAAGTTTTATAGGTGCTGCTATCGAGCCATTTTGCCCCACCCATTTCTGAAACCTATATCAGATGTCAATTTTCGCCAGTCCTGACGCGTGTGCAAAGTTTCGTGAGTTTGAGCATGTTTAGGCCCTCAAAAATGCGATGTTTGGATAATAATAATAATAATAATAATAATATTATTATTAATAATTAAAGGCTCACTGCCACCTGTTGGCCTTAGGAAAACAGTGAACAGTGGGCGACATGCATGCAAGCGAGTAAATACAGGAGAATTATGGCCAAGTCATTTCAAAGTGCCAGACTTCCTGCTGCCAACAGGTGGCGCTTTGACCGTAACTGAATATTGCCATGTAGACGACTTCAGGCCAGGACTATTATCGAACATGTGAAGTTTGGAGCAGATCGGACTTTGTTTGCCTGAGTTACAACAACTTCCTGTTTCGTGGCGTTAATCGCATACATTAGCACTTAGCCAAGTGTTGCATGATTTAACCTGTTTCTAGTGTGTTTGGTACTTTGTGGCATATTGAAATGTGTTTCTTGGAGTGAATTACAGTGTAAAGCATGCCATTTTCTGTTGCCAGCAGGTGGCTCTATGACTAACTGAATATTGGCATATAGATGTCTTTAGGCCAGGACTCTTATCACACGTGAAGTTTGGGGCAGATCGGACATTGTATGCCTGAGTTACAACAGCTTCCCCTTTCATGGCGAAACATCAGACTCTGTCAGGCCGCCACGGACACACTCTTTAGTGAAAACTCTAGATCTTCACAATTTAACATCGCTAAGGCCTTTAGATTAGATTGACCAAATATGATGTGGTTCTGGTTAAATCTGTATGAGGAGTTAATCACAGTGTAAAACATGTCATTTCCTGTTGCCCGCAGGTGGCGCTATGACCGTAACTGAATATTGCCATGTAGATGTCTACAGGCCAGGACTCTAATAAAACATGTGAAGTTTGGGGCTGATCCGACTTTAAATACCCGAGTTACATAAACTTCCTTTTTCATGGCGAAACATCAAAATTTGTCAGGCCACCACGGACACGACCTCCAGCGAAAACTCTAGATCTTCACAATTTAACGTCGCAAAAGCCTTTAGATTAGACTGACCAAATATGATGTTGATCTGATAAAAGCTCTAGGAGGAGTTCGTTAAAGTACAACATCTGGAAATGGCAAAAAGTGCACAAATTTTGCAGAGAAAATTCAAAATATCTGACTTCCTGTTGGTTTTCAGACTTTGCACCAGGAGACTTTTTTGTAGGGATTGGGCTGTTACATGTGTCTACTGAATTTCATACCTGTACGTGAAACGTGGTGCAAGGGGCACTTCGTTGAAATTTTGTAGGTAATTCTGAGACCAATAACAGATGCAAATTTTTACCACTTCTGACGTGTGTGCAAAGTTTCATGAGTTTGAGCATGATTAGGCCCTCAAAAATGTGATTCATTTGGGAGAAGCGGAAGAATAAATATAGCTGCAAGCAGCGATGGCGGGCCCAAGCCCGGTGCCTTCATGGCAACTGTGCACATTTACTGCAGCAGTTGGTGCCCATATGATATGATATGATATGATATGATATGATATGATATGATATGATATGATATGATATGATATGATATGATATGATATGATATGATATGATATGATATGATATGATATGATATGATATGATATGATATGATATGATATGATATGATATGAGAGAGAGAGAGAGAGAGAGAGAGAGAGAGAGAGAGAGAGAGAGATCCACATTCAAACCAAAATATCTGACTTCCTGTTGGTCGGAGCTAATGACTGTAAATTAGAAAGTTGTCCGGCTTAATGAGAACAGTATGTGTACCGACTTTGGTGAATGTAGGTAAAAATAACCCCCCCACTTTTGTCAAAAGGTGGCGCTACTGAGCCCCTCCACCATGCCCGTTTCTAAGGCTTTGTCCATGTCTCCTGGTCGGCAACATTGATGTGTGTGCTGAGTTTCATGCAATTTGAAGCATGTTAAGAGCCTCAAAAACAACTGGCACTCTGTTGCCAGTTGGTGGTGCTATAACTTTGACTCACAATAGTCACATCCATGTGATCAGCCTCCTACAATGAACACACAGCTGAAGTTTCATAAAAATCAATGCAGACGTTATAACACATATCGTGTTTCCCTTTTCTCGCCATAAATTCGTTGCCCCGCCACGGCCAAACTGTTCGAGATATCAATATTATTATTCACTCGCACCTTTTACATAGTCTTACTCAATTTACTTTTTAATAAGGGAAATCAATGTACAATTAATGTAATTTTTTAAAAAGATTTTATGAACTGTTAAACTTGTGCAATTTTGCTAATACAAATGGGAAACTTTGCTTTCAGTTTACAAGCAATATTACTCCAACAAGCAAATGTAAACATCTCAATTGCATTATCTGTAAATTTGCAACAAACAAATGTACAGAAGTCCTATTTTTGATTACAAGCCTAGAGAACATTTTCAACTCAGCCTTGTTAAAAAGTGCTTATTTAAAAAACAGTTGTTCCATATGGCATTACTATCATCCACATCCACGTTACCATAAAAAAAAAAAAAAAAAAAAAAAAAAAAAAAAAAAAAAAAAAAGTATAAGAGTATAAGAAAAGTATAAAAAGTATAAGAACATAAAGTGCATACATTTCTGTCATTCATTTGGCAAAAAAATGGTTTTGTTGACTATGCATTTTACCTTTGAAATCTAAGCCAAGTGCAAATCTGGTGTCACGTGTATCTTTCATACTTCTCGTTATCCGCTTTTCCATCATCGGGCCAAACCGTTCTGTTTGCTTTACTGTTCCATCCCGTGCCGATCTGATCTGAGCCGGCCGGTACGGATGTGTTTTCGTTTTCCACTGTGGGGCTGATAACTGAGCTCTTCGGTCGTTGCCTTAGTAATGCAAGAGTTTACACACGATATGCGATGTAAATAGTGACCGCGTTGTGTAGGATGATCAGTTATTTCTTTTAATTGTATGATTAATTTGTGTTCATGTTGCTCAAATATCATGTTTAACAAGCTACGAAGAAACTGGCAGCCAGGCAAGTGACCGATCCTGAGTGACGACGTCACGTCTCTACTCGCATTCTAGCAGCACAGTTCGGCACGGTTGGCTAATTCCGGGCGGAGAACGGTTTGTAATCGTGCCGTGCTGTATCGGGCTCAGTTGGAAATAAAACTGGAACCGTTCCTTACCATTCATCCGTTCGGCCCGACGGTGGAAAGGAGATTGTGAGCAGTGCAGTGGTGTAATGGCAATTTACAATAAAATCTTTCATTACAGATTTCGTTTCCAAACAAATCAAACATATGGGTGACCCCTTGAACTTGGTAAAAAGATAATCCCTTAACCACCCTGATTGGATGGTGAAAACACAATTTTTATTTTTCATGTATTTTTGCTAATTTTAGTAAACTTTCACATTAGCATGCACATCCTATGCTGTTATTAATACGGGGATCGGCTGGAAATAGCGACCTCTCCTGGATTGATTTAGTATTGACAAAATCTGAATGCAATCTTTACATTACTTGCTTTTCAAATGTCCAGCGGGCCGTATTTAAAGACCTGGCAGGCCGTATGCATGAAACGGCATTCTAAAAACACGGCAGTCAAGTTAAAAAAAAAAGTTCAACTCACGTTTAATAACTTTGCCTTTTTTCCCCCCCTCATTCCACTGCCTGCGTCTCATTTTTATAATACAATAAAGCATTTCTGAATTAACAGCCGCTTAAGACTAGTGATGTGTTCTACGTTCATAGAGCATCACATGAGAGTGGTTAATCAGGCGCGCCGGCACCATCATGAGGTTGGATCATTTTCTTCTCCTAATGTGGTTTTCATTGCTGTATTGTCAACATGTCTAATTGTAACGCTTGCTAAACACCTTTTATTCCAAAAAAAACAAACAAAAAAAAAAAAACACGCAGGCATCTGCAGGATAATATTCGTAGGCTACTTAACATTATGTCCTATAGTTCAACTTTTTTCTAAACCCTGTATGGCACTGGCGCTTGATGCCGAGGAGGCATTTGACCGAGTGTCATGGCCTTTTCTGCTCAGTGCTCAAAAAAAAAAAAAAAAAAAATAATAATAATAATAATAAAGATTTGGTCCTAACTTTATTCATTGGATAAGGCTGCTGTACTCTGCTCCCCGAAGTATTGTTAGGGTTAATGTTTGTATGTCTGAACCCTTTACACTTGAAAGGGGAACGAGATAGGGGTGTCCACTGTCACCTCTTCTTTTTCCCCTTTGTATAGAGCCATTGGCTGAGATAATTAGGAGTAATCCTGATATACAAGGTACAAGAGTAGGAAGAGAGATGCATAAAGTGTCATTATATGCAGATGACAACTGTATACATTTCTGATCCATTACGCTCAGTCCCCACACTATTAGAATGTATTAACCAATTTGGTAAACATTCAGGTTATAAAATTAATGTTGGGAAAACTGAAGCTCTAGCTATGAATACTCTTATTACAACACAGATAACGTCCTTCTCGTTCAGATGGCCTAAAGAGGGGATCAGGTATTTAGGTGTGGTTATATCCCGACTTAAATATGATGTGAATTATGCAAAGCTATTAGATAAAATTATTTCAGATTTGAGGAGATGGAATATATTACCTTTTTCCTTTATCTGCTAGAATAGAAACTATTAGAATGAATATATTACCACAGTTCTTACTCCTTTTCCAGACTCTTCCATTGTCCCCTCCAGTATCCATGTTCTCTCGTCTAGATAAACTGATTTCTAGGTTCATCTGGCAAGGGAGATGTCCCAGAGTCTGGTACAAAACATTGCAATTACGAAAATCTCAAGGAGGCTGGGCACTACCGAACTTTAAGAACTATTGGACAGCATCACAGCTGCGAGACATGGTAGTTTGGTTGTTCGACAATGTAAGGACTAGGTGGTTAGAAATTAAATTTAATTCCAAATCTTTCTCCTTACCAGCTTTTCCATTTCCATTTCCAGATGCTTCCAGAGGTCATAGATCCTCTTAATATCGTTAATTCATCTTTATCACTAGGATATGTACTGAAAACTTTTAAGCTTGCTATTATTAAACCTCTTATTTATTAAAAAAAAAAAAAAAAAAAAAAAAAAAACCAACCCACAACTTGATCAATTACAGGCCGATCTTGAATCTACCTTTTCTATCAAAAATACTAGAAAAGGCAGTATCATCACAACTGTGTTTCTTTTTAGAAAGAAATTGTATCTGTGAGGATTTCCAGTCAGGATTTAGACCGTACCATAGTACTGAGACTGCTCTCATTAGAATTACAAATGATTTGCTCTTATCAGATCATGGTTGTATCTCTCTATTAGTGTTACTGGATCTTAGTGCTGCATTCAACACTATCGATCACAAGATTCTTTTAAATAGACTCAAATTATGTTGCCATTAGTGGAATTGCATTGGCATAGTTCAAATCAAACTTATCTGACCGTTATCAGTTTGTAGTAGTAAATGATGAGATGTCATATCGATCACAAGTTCAATATGGACTACCGCAAGGCTCAGTACTAGGACCATTGCTTTTCACTCTGTACATGCTACCCTTGGGAGATATCATTAGGAAGCATGGTGTTCGCTTTCACTGTTACGCTCCATATTTCTTCGCGCCCTGACTAAACGTACCAATGCACAAAATTAACGGAACGCATAGCTGATATAAAAAAAAAAAAAAAAAACCTGGATGACCAGTAATTTCCTACTACTAAATTCAGAAAAAACAGATTCTAATTATTGGACCAAAAACTTCTGCACGTAATAACCTAGAATAACGCTAACCTGGGCGTGCTCTTTGATACAAATCTTTCATTTGAAAGCCATGTTTCTAGCACTTGTAAAACCACATTCTTCCATCTTAATATCATGACCTCAAGGCTAGATTAATGTAATGTAACGCTCTACTGGGTGGTTGCCCTGCTCGCTTGATAAACAAACTGAAGCTGGTCCAAAATGCAGCAGCTAGAGTTCTTACTAGAACCAGGAAGTATGACCATATTAGCCCGGTTCTGTCAACACTGCATTGGCTCCCTATTGAACATTGTATGGATTTTAAAATCTTGCTAATCACTTACAAAGCACTAAATGGATTAGCTCCCCAGTATCGGAGCGAGCTCTTAACGCATTATAGTCCTTCCTGTCTATTGTGATCTCAGAATTCAGGCCAATTGATAATACCTAGAATATCAAAATCAACCGCGGGCAGATCCTTCTATTTGGCACCTAAACTCTGGAACAACCTTCCTAGTATTGTTCGGGAAGCATACACACTGTCAGTTTAAGGCCCAATCCCATTTCTACCCCTTACCTTTCCCCTACCCACGTTTTGTGCGTTCACGTGAAGGGGTAGGGTTGTCTCGATTCTCTTTTGGCTGGAGTGGTAGGGGTAAGGGGAAGGGCCAGACAGCCCTTCAAACGAAGATTTTTCAGGACCACACTTCGAACGAAGGGGTATGAGAAATTTCTCTGCATACACTGACTACCGTGCTGCTAGAATGCGTGCAGTGATCATGGTAGTGATATTTCCACTCAGGATCGATTACTTCACGTCTATTGCGATCTCAGAATTCAGGCCAGCTGATAATACCTAGAATATCAAAATCAACTGCAGGTGGTAGATCCTTCTCCTATTTGGCACCTAAACTCTGGAACAATCTTCCTAGCATTGTTCGGGAAGCAGACACACTCTGTCAGTTTAAATCTAGACTAAAAACGCATCTCTTTAACCTGGCATACACATAACACATTACCAATTTATATTTTCAAATCCGTTAAAGGATTATAAGGCTGCATAAATTAGGTCAGCCGGAACCGGGAACACTTCCGATAACACCTGATGTACTCGTTACATCAGAAGAAGAATGGCATCTACGCTAATATTTGTCTTTCTGTTTATCCCGAGGTTCACCGTAGTCAACCGGATCTGGGCCGTATCCAGGTGAGACCAAGGACCTGCACCTTGACACGACCACAACGCAGCCCTGACGTATCAGCAGAGATTGAGTCAACTAGATCATCCACTGTGAGGGCCTCATCGACACGACAGCCACGACACAGTTCCTCAACAACCGTCCATACCGGCGTGATGAATACGATCCTCCATTGGATGGAACTGAAATAAATACTTTTAAGGTTGCGATCCTATTGGACTTATGATAGCAACCTGAATTGTAACAAAGCACTGTTGGCCAGAGGAGAACTGGCACCCCGACTAAGCCTGGTTTCTCCCAAGGTTTTTTTCTCCATTTTAACACCAATTTGCCACTTGTCTGCCACCTGATGGAGTTTGGGTTCCTTGCCGCTGTCGCCTCTGGCTTGCTTAGTTGGGGACACTTGACTTGACATTTGATATTCAACAGTGCTTTAGTGTCAATGCAGGCAGATCATTCTTTAAGAGCTGCTGTGCAGCCAAACAATGTGCCAGTTATCAATGTAAAGCTGCTTTGACAATCTACATTGTAAAAAGCGCTATATAAATAAAGGTGACTTGACTTGACTTGACTTGTGTGTTACCTGGCTGCCAGTTTCTCCGTAGCTTGCTAAACACAGTATTTGAATGATGTGAACACAAATGAATACAGTTAAAAGAAATATCTGGTCATCCTTCATAGCGCAGTCGCACATCTCGTATCGTCTGTAAACTCTTGCGTTACCAAGGCAACAACTGACTCGTTTGTATTACGTTGCAAAGAGCTCCGTTATCGCAGCACCACAGTATAAAACTAAACCATATCTACGGATATCTACAGCCGTCTCGGCACGGAATGGAACAGTTAAACAGCTTGGCTAGATGGAAAAATGGCTCCACCAATCTTGTACGTTCTGTATCATTCTGTAACATCTTGGGAAACTTGAAGGCTCATACGTTTTCGAACTGAAACCAAGCACCGTTTTCTTAGGTCCAAAATACAGCGCAAAACAACGTTGGGAGTGAGTAGTCTGTTAAACGTGCTCGCGCCTGATTTCTGTTGATATGCACACTTCATTGCTGTTCATACTGGTTAAATGTTACAGGACACTAATAAAAGAAACTTGGTATGATGACGTGTGTAATGGTGTAGTAGTGGTGTCCCATTTCTTAGGGGAATATTTTCACCCCTACACCTTGCCACTCTGTTTCAAGGGGCAAGGGGAAGGGTGAAGGGGTATAAAATAGAATTGGTATCGGGCCTAAATCTAGACTAAAAACACATCTCTTTAACCTGGCATACACAACACTTATCTATTTATGTTTTCAAATCCGTTAAAGGATTGTTAGGCTGCATAAATTAGGTCATTCCGGAACCGGGAACACTTCCTGTAACACCAGAGGTACTCGTTATATCAGAAGAAAAATGGCATCTATGCAAATATTAGTCTTTGTTTATCCTGAGGTTTACCGTAGTCAGCCGGATCCGGGCCGTATCCAGGTGAGATTGAGGACCTGTGCCTAGACACAACGACAACGCAGCCCTGAAGTGTCAGCAGAGATTGTGTCAACTAGATCAAGTCAAGTCACCTTTATTTATATAGCGCTTTTTACAATGCAGATTGTGTCAAAGCAGCTTTACAATGATAATTGGTATATAATTTTGGCTGCACAGCAGCTCTTAAAGAAAATGGTGTCAATGCAGGCAGATGCAAAGCACTGTTGAATATCAAATGTTAAGCAAGCCAAAGGCAACAGCAGCAAGGAACCCAAACTCCAACAGGTGACATCAGGTGGCAAACAGGTGGCAAATAGGTGTTAAAATGGAGGAAAAAAAAAAAAAAAAACCTTGGGAGAAACCAGGCTTAGTCGGGGGGGCCAGTTCTCCTCTGGTAAACAGTGCTTTGTTACGATTCAGGTAGCTATCATAAGTCCCATGGGATCGCAACATTCAAAGTATTTATTCTAGTTCCATCCAGTTGAGGATCGTATTCATGACACCGGTATGGACGGTTTGTTGAGGAACTGTGCCACTGGCTGTCGTGTTAATGAGGCCTTCACAATGGATGATCTAGTGGACTCAATCTCTGCTGATACTTTAGGGCTGCATTGTGGTTGTTCACTAAGCTAGTCGCATCCAAAACAGTATCTGAAGCCCTTACATTCTTATTATCCTCAATTAAGGATGCGTGTCTCTAATTCTGAGATTTTCTCTGTCAGCCTGACTATTTCCCTACATTTATGACATGTAAATCCCTCGTCGCTGACAGAGAAAGCTATACTGAACATGTGGCAAACAGAACACGATATAACACTAGGAGAGGATGACATGACTCACCGTGTTTGTAGACTGATCCGACTTACCACAGCTGTTTGATGAATGCGTTGAAAAGAAAATGACCGCGCGAGAGACTGATGACAAGTTAAACTAGCGAGATGCAAACGCATTGTAATAGCGATTTAGTTTAAAAGATTAAAAGCTAGTGATGTCAGATTAATGTGGTAGGCAATATTGGATATATAAGATATAAGGTAATGATAATATAAGCAACAATGAATGAAAGTAAGAGATTCAAAACAAAGCTATACGGAGTTACAGACGCAAATCACTCCGAGCAGCGAGGCAGACAGGAGCAATCGAGCGCAGATTAGACAACCTGTCCAACCTTAGCAGAACAAAAAGCAGCTGATGTGAAGACCTCACCGACACGACAGCCAGTGGCACAGATTCCCAACAAACCGTCCCATACCAGCGTGATGAATACGATCTTCAACTACATGGAACTGGATTAAATATTCTGACTGTTGCAATCCCAATCAGGCTTATGATCTGTAAAGCTGCCTGAATCATAATCATGCACTGTTCGCTGTTGGCCAGAGGAGAACTGGCCCCCCCGCCTGACTGAGCCTGGTTTGTTTTTTTTCTCCATTTTTATCCACCTGATGTCACCTGGTCCTTGCTGCTGTCGCCTTTTGCTTGCTTAGTTGGGGACACTTGATATTCAGCAATGTTTTTGATCTGCCTGCATTGACAACATTGTATGCGAACTACATGAATAACTATTGATTTTTACAATGAATGAATCAATACTGAATTTACTTAAGCTGGACAATGACACTATTTTCTTTAAGAGCTGCTGTGCAGCCAAAATTATTTACCAGTTATCACTGTAAAGCTGCTGAGACACAATCTGCATTGTAAAAAGTGCTATATAAATAAAGGTGACTTGACTTCAAATATTTGGGCTCTTAAAAAACGGAATATTCGTTTATTTAAATGACATTAAAAGAGAAAGATTTTTTTTTTTATTCATCAAGATTTTTGTAACAGTTTCTGAACAAGCTCAGACCCCACCCCCCCCCCCACCCCCCCCCACCCCACTATTTGTGCACACCCCTAATTTTCATATGCAAAGATGTGAGCCAATCCCTGAAGTGGGTGTTTATACTGAAGTCTCACAGCAGACACGCCCCTTAAACAGAGCGTTAAAATAAGAGGGGCTAAAAATCAGGGTAGGAAAAAATGCCTTTTATTTCTAAATTATGACCATTTTTGAAGTAAAAAGCACACTAACATAAGTGCAGGGGAAGAAAAAAAAAAAAAAAAAAAAAAAAACAGTTCATGACCCCTTGTCAAAAAAACCACCTGTCAAAAAACAAGTACAGACGGAGCACAGCTGCTACTGTCTCGTAAAAGCATGTCGTCAGATATAACGGACGAGACACTCTACTACCCACACTCCAGTTTGCTCAACAGTGTGGAAGTTTTTTGAATTCTGAGAAAATGATTCGTTGATCATTAATGTATATAGAATCGAAAACATGCAAACAGTGTTAATGCGAGTATATTTACCACATTTACCTTGAGGTCTTGCCAACTGCAGCGACTAGACAGATTTTCCACAATGAGCCGGTACTCAGTGCGAACAGGAGGACCATACTTGTCCCTACCGGTGCGACTTCTGCTGCTGTAACCACCTTCAGAAGAAAAGGGGAAGGGAACGAAGAGATCCTTTTATGACAGAAATCAGGGAAAGACGGACGCCACTGAATTAACATTAGAACCTAAGAGAGGACACAAGTCATATTTGCCCTCTGTTGCTTATTGCCAACCTGTTCAGACTCGAGAGCAGTTTGTTGCCTCCCAGAAAAGGCATTACTATTTGGATAAGAGAGAAACTGAGAAGACACATAAGGCTGACAAGACAATCATTCCCGGGTCTTTCAGGGCAAAAAGTGATATTTTGATAGGCAGTATGATACATTTAAATGTTTAATATTTAGGCTCACTAATCCTCGCATGAACATCTTGACTTGCCCGTACAGAAATGCTAGTGTAACCCAATGTCTCCATTTCAATTACATTTTGGCTAGAGGCTTTCCATATGGACAACATAGCAATAACTAGTGGCATTCCTCACCATCACCCCTGGTCTATTGGCAAAAGGCTGCGGTCATCTTGGCTTCCGGTTAGGTCAGCCAAAGCATCAAGGGGCAAAGGTCACACACACATTGTAAGGTGAAGAGGCCAAGGCCAAACCGGTCAGGTAGTCATCTTAGCCACAACGACACTTGGACTCAGCCTCAGCCCCCACTGGACTCTTTCAAATTGAAACATCAAGGACTTTGTTATTATGAAAATCAAATTGGAAATAAAATTAAACTTATACATGGACGTTGATGGTTACTTTCCACTGGGCTAGAATACAAGCTTAAAGGCAAGAATAAAAGAAATGGTATATGGGGGGGGGGGGGGGGAGAAACCATTGTATAAAACGGTGCTTCTTGAGCCTGTCCTGGGACCCCCCCACCACTGCACATTTCGGATGTCTGCCTCATCTAACACACCTGACTCCACTTAACAGTTCATTAGTAGAGACTGCAAGACTTGAATTGGGTTTGACTGATGAGGGAGGTATGCAAAAATGTGCAGTGGTGGGGGGTTCCAAGACAGGTTTCAGAAGCACTGGTATAAAACACCCTTAACAAAAAAAAAAAAAAAAAAAAAAAAAAAAAACACACTTTTTAAAAGAAATGTATGTAAAGCATACAAAGCTGTTTTAAAAAGAGTAACATGTTTCATATAACTAGTATTTGAACTCAAAATAATGAAATCAAATTACAATCTTTGCGATAGAACTGGCAATGACTTGCCCTGATGTGAAAGGGCTAAAGGCTTAATGTTCACAAATTACATTTTATTAGCATTACATCAACATAATTATGAGAACATATAAATCCAGAAAGCTGTGTGAAGCTGGTTTGGGTTTTTTTACTAAAGATTAGGGCTGGGCGGTATATCGAGTTTGTACGATATATCGATATATTTTATATATCAGCAAAACGGTTTATAACGATATACTGTAGTTTGAAATTACGAGCACATCTGAAAAGTAGCGGAGGACACAGAGTGAGCTGCTGCGGGGAAAGTGCATAATCCAATTTGTACTAAACATGAGACATGGTTTATATAAAGGGTTTCAAAATAACTCGTAAGATATTTAACGTGTATAGTTTAATGCGACTTGCCCCATCAGATGTGCTGACAGATAGATACTTGCACTGAGGCCCCCTAGTGGGGGGCAGTGTGTGATTTTTTTTGCAATGAGTCTTTTGTTTGATTAACAAAGTGACAGCAGGCTAATATTCCTGCTGCTGTCTAAGACAATGCACGGATACTAATACACATGCGTTTTCTTTTTTTAACTGTTGTTTATGTTCATTTAAGATAACCAACTACGTTCACTAGGATACACACCAAGATGGACATTGACAATTTTGTGTGAAATTGTTCATTCAAGCGCAAGACGTGAAAGAGCTCAATTCAGTATTCGAAATAACTCACACGTCTGACAGAAAGCTGCATCTGACAGGATGCATGTCTTCTTGCTAAGAACACGTGCAAATTATCAACTTTCATGATGATGCAGTACTGGCTCGATCGGGAGAGTGACAGTTCTGACAGTTCTGTCAACTTTTGTCCATCGGGCAGTCCTGTCAAGCCCTGCATTTAGATCTAGCAATTCTCTTTACGTGGCATGTGTAAAAGCCGCTCTCACGTTGAGTGCGCGTGTGAGAGAAAGCAACAGAGGGCGCTCTCAGCCAAGCCACGGTGCATAAAGCTCAGCAGGCAATGAAATTATATCTGCGCTTAACTTATTTTTTTCCTCTAACTCAATCACAGGCGTCTGAAATCATACAATTTACTAGCCATTGGCTAATTAAAAACTTTTTTTAGTCGCCTAGTATGAAATTTGCTCGCCCAGCCCTGCTAAAAATGTAATGAAAGGAGGGGAAACAAAACATCTTAACTCATTAATAGCATTTTCAGCAGCACAAGCTGATATTGACAGCATGTTGTTTGATATAAATACTAATACAGAAATTAATAATGCTTGTTCATTTAACCACAAGGAGGACAGAGGGTGGAAAAAAAAAAAAAAAAAAAAAAAAAAATCACTTGTACGCAGCATAAAGGTACCAAGTTTTCTCTTATATTCTTGCTTACACTTAATGTCCACGCTTGCACTTAATATGCTCTTAGAAGCATCTGGTTTCCAGAAATTTAAAAAACAAGTACTTCATTACATAAGTGATGTTATAGTACTTACTGCGTCCTCCTCCTCCTCCTCCTCCTGCACCTCCACCGCCACCGCCACCATAATAACCCCCTCCATAGCTGTCGCGGTCTCGACGGGGACCTCTGGCGTGCTCCACCATGACCCGCTCTCCACACAGCTCTTTGCCGTTCAGCTCATAGACGGCATCATCTGCATCACGGGTGTCTTCAAACTCAACAAAGCCATACCTATGAAGACAGCTCTGATTAGGCCCAGGGTTAAAAAGCAATGTATGGACTACAGTTTGATTTGACTAATTTTCATGGGGGTAGTGGTTAAATCTATGACTTTTCACACCGAGATATCGTTGTTCTAAACTCCATTTTTAATTCAGGATAAAGGAAAGTTTCACACTTGTAATTTAGATGCGGGGTCAAACATGCCAAAGTATGCGGTGTTAGAATGTTACAACTGGATGCTTAGCAATCGACAGGCGATAAACAATCACGTGCCTCATTCACGTACTGTACGTTCACGGAAACGCAGCGTATTGTATAAACAGCAGTTTCAGCGTTTGAGGGGAAAATGTCAAATGGTGACAGACAATGCACGACAATTGGAGTGAAGAGACCATTTCATTCTTAGCTTTATAGTCCAAAAAGTCAGTTCAGTATAAACTTTATAGTACAACCAGCAACATAATATGAAGATGCTCAATACTAGAGCCTTTATGTAAACATATTGTGTGCAGTGTTCATCTTCGGAACACAAATTAAGATATTTTGATGAAATCCAATGGCTCAGCGAGGCCACTATTGAGAGCAAAGCCACCGAACCTCTCAAGATCCATAAAGGTACTAAAAACATATTTAAAAACAGTTCATGTGAGTTCGGTGGTTCTACCTTAATATTATAAAGTGACAAGAATACTTTATCTCGTGATAGCTGATTTCAAAACACTGCTTCTGAGCTTTACAAATCTTTTGTTTCAAATTAGTGATTCGGATCTCCTATCAAACAGCTAAACTGCAGAAATCACGTGACTTTGGCACTCCGAACCACTGATTCGATTCGTAAAGCTCCGAAGCAGTGTTTTGAAATCTGCTATCACTAGATATAGTTGAAAAGTCATTGTTTTTTTTCGCACTAAGTATTCTCGACGCTTTATAATATTAAGGTAGAACCACCATACTCACATGAACTGTTTTAAATATGTTTTTAGTACCTTTATGGATCTTGAGAGGTTCAGTGGCTTTGCTCTCAATAGAGGCCTCACTGAGCCATCGGATTTCATCAAAAATATCTTAATTTGTGTTCCGAAGATGAACGAAAGTCTTAGGGGTGTAGAATGACATGGGGGTGAGTAATTAATGACAGAATTTTCATTTTTGGGTGAACTAACCCTTTAGCCAGGGGTTTAGGAATGTACAGTGTGTGAAACACCAGCTTATGAAACACAGGATAAGTTGTTAACCCTGGGTAAATCACAAGTCATAGGCGGAGCATGTGTAAGGCTGGCTACGGTTCTAAAATTAACGGGGGCTTGGGCCAAAAATGCACCTGCACATTTAAACTAAATCTAGTAATAAAGTGAAAATAAATTAAAAATGTTGATTGCGGCATTCAATTTAGATTACGCTCATGTTGCATTATACTTTACGCATTTTACAGCATTGCGCACAAGAGTTGTCAAAAGTACCGACTTCGGTACTGAAGTTTTAAAAATGTGACGCTTTGAGCACTGTTCAGCTGATTCGGAAACACCTCTGATTGGCCATTGTGTTCACGGCTAATCAGATATATCTGTGATTGGCTTCAATGATCAATGCTGTAAAAACATTGTAAATAATCAATGAAGCTCTTCACCAAGCGCTTACATAGATACACACGGGAGCATTTGAAAGCAGGCGTCTATCGCTGACCAGTCCGCTTTCAAATTCAAACACTTCCGTATGCTTTCAAACGCTGCCGCGCGTTGATCATTGTAGCCAATCACAGACATATCTGATGAGCGCTTCAACACAATGGCCAATCAGGGGTGTTTACGAATCCACTCAACAGCACTCAAAGCGTCACATTTTTAAAATTTCAGTACCGACAGGTACTTTTTGACAACTCTATTGCGCACTATAACCAATCACACACGACTGTGTTGAGCTTATGAATGCAATGGGCAATCAGAGGCGTTAAGATTAGTAATCGCTGAAACGCCGGAGTTTTGTTCAGTGCGTGAGCTGAACTCTGAATTCTGCAATCTTGCGAATACTCTCATCATAAACTGATAAACAAATTTGGCGATTCTGCTCGAGCGTCAAAACTAATATAAATAGGTTTTCCTATTTACAACATACTTTTGAAGCGTTGAGCAATGTAGGCAATCAAACATATCTGATGATTTCTTGAACGCAATGGCCAATCAGACATGTTTAATTTAGAATCCCCTCACAACTCAAAACGTCAGATTTTTTTCCCCAGTGCTGAGCTCTGCACACTCAAATCCTTTTGTTATAATTTAACTTGTAACAAAAAGTGTAGACATTATAGACAAATTAAAATATTCATTGTACAGTCAGCTTAATCGATTAGCATAACTTTGTGAGATTGCGATGAATTAAGATCAGTGACTTTTATGCACTCTTTCCAGATGATAATCCATTCAGAATTTGAAGAAAACATGTTTGCTGCAATAGGTAAGGCAATTGTTGGGCTATTATTCAAGCTGGCTGGCATGCCAAATCACGCATATGCTTGCCTGTTCAAATAGTGGTTTGTGAACATACAGTATCTCACAGAAGTGAGTACACCCCTCATATATTGTAAATATATTATATCTTTTCATGTGACAACATTGAAGAAATGACACTTTGCTACAATGTAAAGTAGTGAGTGTACAGCTTGTATAACAGTGTAAATTTGCTGTCCCCTCAAAATAACACAGCCATTAATGTCTAAACCGCTGGCCACAAAAGTGAGTACACCCCTAAGTGAAAATGTCCAAATTGGGCCCAAAGTGTCAATATTTTGTGTGGCCACCATTATTTTCCAGCACTGCCTTAACCCTCTTGGGCATGGAGTTCAGCAGAGCTTCACAGGTTGCCACTGGAGTCCTCTTCCACTCCTCCATGACGACATCACAGAGCTGGTGGATGTTAGAGACCTTGCGCTCCTCCACCTTCCGTTCGAGGATGCCCCCCAGATGCTCAATAGGGTTTAGGTACCCTAAGCTTCTTTAGCAAGGCAGTGGTCGTCTTGGAGGTGTGTTTGAGGTCGTTATGTTGGAATACTGCCCTGCGGCCCAGTCTCCGAAGGGAGGGGATCATGCTCTGCTTCAGTATGTCACAGTACATGTTGGCATTCATGGTTCCCTCAATGAACTGTAGCTCCCCAGTGCTGGCAGCACTCATGCAGCCCCAGACCATAATACTCCCACCACCATGCTTGACTGTAGGCAAGACACACTTTGTACTCCTCACCTGGTTGTTGCCACACACGCTTGACACCATCTGAACCAAATAAGTTTATCTTGGTCTCATCAGACCACAGGACATGGTTCCAGTAATCCAAGTCCTTAGTCTGCTTGTCTTCAGCAAACTGTTTGTGGGCTTTCTTGTGCATCATCTTTAGAAGAGGCTTCCTTCTGGGACGACAGCCATGCAGACCAATTTGATGCAGTGTGCGGCATATGGTCTGAGCACTGATAGGCTGATCCCCCCACCCCTTTAACCTCTGCAGCAATGCTGGCAGCACTCATACGTCTATTTCCCAAACACAACCTCTGGATATGATGCTGAGCAGGTGCACTCAACTTCTTTGGTCGACCATGGCGAGGCCTGTTCTGAGTGGAACCTTGTCCTGTTAAACCGCTGTATGGTCTTGGCCACCGTGCTACAGCTCAGTTTCAGGGTCTTGGCAATCTTCTTATAGCCTACGCCATCTTTATGTAGAGCAACAATTCTTTTTTCAGATCCTCAGTTCTTTTCCATGAGATGCCATGTTGAACCAAAGAATATACACTAACAAGAAGTGACACTTAATAGAACGTTCCATTGCAACACCGGCGCCCAGCAGCAGCCCTGTGTTTCCGCCATTTTGGGGTGAAAGCGAGTCGGCAGTCCACTAGTTTCCATGGCAATATCAGCTGCTTTGTTTTTATTATATATATATATATATATATATATTATATATATATATATATAAATTAAACACAGAATAAAATCACTAGTGATCATCAAATCCTTTTAACAGTTTATTTTACAGACTTTGTGTTTAAGTCTTCCACTTTTTTCACAAAACCTTTGCTCCAGTCAGTTTGGGTTAAAATTCTTTAAAAGGCTTATAAACACTGAATTATTACCAACATATGAAATTAAGGAATTAAGGACATGCATCAGAAAAATTGGAAATGTTGGACAATAAATATATGAATATAACAGCTTGATTTTGCAGTGTTGTCTAATGTCCATTGAAGCAAAAGTGTCCAAAAGTGTGAATTATGCAATAATGGACACAGCAATGCATCACGTATTATAAGATCATTATGTTAAAGCGCGATCCATTAAAACGTACAATACAGCCTATTTCAATTCAGACCTAGATATTATTACTATTAGTCCACTAGGTCTAAAATATATTGTTCACTGCAAACATGATGATCTTAAATTTATTAATTGTTAATTTACTATTAATAAATGTGTAAAGTTGCATAAAATGGAAATACTCAAAGTAGGCTAACTACGTTACCTCAGATGGTTGAATGGTTGGATTCCACAACTGGTCAAATAAAACATAAGACAATACAACATTTTCTGTGGGAGCCATACAATTTACTGGTGACTTAATTTAAAAAACTATTCTATTGCGCTTCTGATTTGGCAGTGAAATTCACCGATTTTGGGTGTGTAAGATGTGAAGGATTCTATGGTCCAGTTAGTATTTTCACCCCATAATGGCAGCCACGCTACCGGAGCGCCATCTAGTGGCTGTTACCCAGAAAGTATCAAAGTGTCACCTCTTGGGTTCTAAGCTCTTTGGTTGAACTTCCAGTGACCAGTATGAGAGAGTGAGAGCGAATTTAACACACCTGCTTCCTATTGACACCTGAGATCTTGTAACACTAACGAGTCACATGACACCAGGGAGAGAAAATGGCTAATTGGGCCCAATTTGGACATTTTTACTTAGGGGTGTACTCACTTTTGTAGCCAGCGGTTTAAACATTAATAGCTGTGTGTTGAGTTATTCTGAGGGGACAGCAAATTTACACTGTTATACAAGCTGTACACTCACTACTTTACATTGTAGCAAAGTCTCATTTCTTCAGTGTTGTCACATGAAAAGATATAAAATATTTACAAAAACGTGAGGGGTGTACTCACGTCTGTTAGATACTGTAGCTACTTGAATAAGAGCGATTATGCTGGGATGTTTAGGTTATTGATAGGCAATGCGAGTAAACTATTTCAAGACATTCTATTAAAGTGTTGAGGAATCGGGTTTAGATTGACCCAGGGTTAACTATTTCAAGTGTGAAAAGCCCTTCTGAATGTTGTTGAACCCAATGGAAAATAATCACCATCTTGATCACGGCTACTACATGCAAATTCACTATATTAATACTGACATACAAATTCAGTGCAAGAATCTACCTTATTGCACAATTAATGAGTTTGATTGTAATTCCAACCAGACCAGCGCTTAAGCTAACTACTTAAAAAGGTCTGTCAAAAAAGATTGATGTTGGCTTGAGAAAATCAGGCTAGAAAGTTAAGTAATTTAAAAAGCTTGAAATTAAGGTTTCCAGTTTAAAGTTGTTTTATAAGCTACAAGTTTAGGTAGGTTAAGGCCATGCAGTCTATCAGACAGACCTTGCAGTTTCTAGGGCTTTCTGGGTGGTTGTTAGGATGTTATCAATTAGCTAACATGCCCAAAGCTAGTTGGTAGGCATTGGTAAAAGATGGACAGCCAGACAAGCGCTATAAGATTGAGACTCAGAAGTTTTACCCAGAAGATTAAGTCAAAGAACAACATAGCTTGAGAAAGCCATTATGTTGTTCTTTGACTTAATCTTCTAGGTAAAATTTCTGAGTCTCAATCTTATAGCGCTTGTCTGGCTGTGAAGAGCGTGTATGTGTCTGAGTAAGAGAGAGAATTTTACATGCAATGAAAATAAAAACTCCAAACACAATGAACAGTGAATTAAAAAAGCCTATGTTGTTTTGTTGTACTTGCAGGCCGTCGCGCTCCGCCCGTTTCAATGACTGTATCGCGCTCATTTCAGTTCTAGCAGCTGCTTCTATTTCTAGGCCAAGAAAATGGAGGCGCTTGCACCGTGTAAACGTGGCGAGACCGTCAGCCGAACATTTCTGCAACAACTGACCTGCTTAAACCCTGGACAAAACATTTCCCGCCAAACATCGTTCATATCCGTATCGTATCGCATAATCAACGACTGCAAATAAACTCATATTAGTTTCATAAAGTGGCCATTCAGCTCTCCTGCTCTATGTAACAACTCAACGTTTAGACCTTAAACTTAATACTAAACTAATAGTTGCAGCTGAAAACCAACCAGACGCTTTGCATTATGGACTTATTTAATATCACTGCATGCTGATTCTACCTTCCTCGTGTCGCGTGCAGATGAATGAACTCACCCGTTTTTCAGATCTACCTCCAGCAGCTTTCCATAGCCGCTAAAAAACCTCTGGATATCTTTCTCGCGGACATGATAACTCAGCCTACCGATATAAACCCGAGGCATGTCGATTTCGTTTGAGATCAGCAGCCGCCCGTAACGCCGATCTCCAACAAATGAAAACAGCCACAACAGGCTTTTTGTTCTGATGTCAACCGGATGCTCTTCGACATGGAGAACACCTTCTAAAATAAGAGTGTTTTCAATTTAAAAGTTTTATGCCAAAAAGGCGCTTTTTTTTCCTAATGCACGAAGTCAAATTAAAAGTTATTATATGGTATCTGGTGATGAGGTAATTAGCCTATGACCTCAGACAGACACACACAGACAGACAGACAGACACATACATACATACACACACACACACACACACACACACACACACACACACACACACACACACAGAGTGGTGGAAATTTTGATTCTTTCAAGAGATTCGTTCATTTTCAGTTCGTTCACCAAAATGATTCGTTCAGATTCGTTCACTGATTCGTTCAGTGACCATTTCTTCATTTTGCATAAATACGCCAGCAGGTGGCGAAAAAGAGTGTCTTATGTGTTATTTCTTAATTTAACGAACGTATTTACTTACAAAAAAAAAAAAAAAAAATTAAAATGTGTGCCTAATCTAGACCCAACTCGTTAAATAAATAAAATAAGTGGTTTAGATCACAAAAGCACAAGGTTTTCTTGCATAATTAACATTTAAATTGTTTGGTCAGACATTTACACATTCATAAATCTGGGATTATGTTAAACGTGGAGTTCTGTAAATTAAATATGAATATATTAACAAGCGTATGTGTACAGTACTATAACTGTGCTTTGCATCCGCTTTCTGCTGATTGCTGAACGAGATTGACTCGCATGCTAAATGACCGACCTACCGGGTACACTCGGTTCATTTCATTTCATTCAAGAACGAGTTCGTTCAATTCGTTCACGAACTCTCTCGTTCAGACTCAAAACAGCGACTCGGTCAGTGACGGGCGTATTTGCTCAGTAGATCACACCAATTACATGTCCCTTCACAGCCCGAACTGGAATGCTATTTGCTGACGTGACGCAAATAAGATCTAAACAATGTCACACATGTGCAAGTCACAAGTAAGTCTCAAGTCTTAACCTTCAAGTCTCAAGCAAGTCCAAGTCAATTTTTGTTAGAATCAAACAAGTCACTGGCAAGTCATACAAATGTTTGATGATTTAACTGAATTTATATTAAAATAAGTTAAAACTACAGTAGTTATGGACTATGGGAGTTTTATTTGCAAAAAAAAAAAAAAAATGCAATATGCATTTCTACTCAAAAGGTGTTCACATACTGAGCTGTCAATACAATAAAAATCTAAAAATACAAAAATAAATAAATGAATGTGTGTGCGTGCGTGTATGAGTGAAAAGTGTATTGTTTGCATGTGCATGGTTGGGTTCGCAAGCCTGTATGATTTTTTTTCTTTGTGTGTGTGTGTGTGTGTGTGTATACAATATATTTATGTGCATCCCCATAAACTATCCATAGGCTTTTCACTCAAAGTCTAACACTGCAGACCATTTATTAGACACTGTACACATAGGCCTACTAGGGCTGGGCGATTTTTCCGATTTTTTCGATTAATTCGAATTTAATGTTTTGATTTTATTATTTTTTAAAATCGAGAAATCGCGATTTTGAATAAAAATGTTAGCAAGCTTACAATTGGACATGTTGACAATACAGCAATGATAACCGCTTTAGGAGAAGAAAATGATCCGACCTCATGATGGCGCCGGCGCGCCTGATTAACCGCTCTCATGTGACGCTATATGAACGTAGAACACATCACTATTCTTAAGCGGCTCTTCATTCAGAAATGCGTTATCGCGTTATGAATGTGGAAGTGGAATGAGAAAAAAAAGTTTTGTTATTACTTTTTGGCTAAGAAATATTTAGCATTTTCTTATTTTATATTATTTCTGAGTATATAGGATGTGTTTAAGATAAGTTTGTACATCATTTGCCTTCATATTTCAGGCATATCTCTACAAAGATATTTGACAAATTGTTTTACATTTACACCATGTTGATCACTTCATGTATGGTGCACTTGGAATGGAACTTTTTTTAACCAGATTGTTAAAGAGAATGTTACTTAAATCATATTGTAGTTAAGTTTTTAAGTTGACTAGTTAAACAGTAAAAAAACAATCGAAATCGTGAATCGGTCATTCATACTGAAAAAATTGAGATTTTATTTTTTGCCATATCGCCCAGCCCAACTAAGTGCTATTGCAAAAAAAAAAAAAAAAGCTGACATTTCCTTATAAACAGTGAATAACCATTTACAATGCATTGCACTTGCAAAAAATTAAATGTGATAATTTTCTCTGTTAACTTTGATCTTCAATGACAGACAGCATTGGATGCTGTCACTTTAAGATCTGCCGCACTTGATGCGGATCTCACGCGTATCTCACGCGCGTCCCACTTTCTCACAACTATTTATTTTCGTTGAAGACTTTTTTTTTTTTTAACTCATTCAAGGCTGCTCTAATGAGGATACTCGACAAAACGGACATTTTTGGCATTATGTGTTATTATTCGTTCAAGCGTGACATTCAGGCGCGCATCTTTCTGTGCGTTGTGTGTGACAGGACATTCACAGACAGCGCATTCTCTCATGGTTTCTACAGGTTTTATCAAATCTAATTTAATGCTTTTTAATGGCAATTTTTAAATTTTTAATGCCATATATATATATAGTCGCTAAATGTCGATAGATGACGACATACGCAATTAGAATATTCATCATGCCCTTGTATTCGCATTCTGCCAAGTGTCAGCCTTTTACATTTGTTTGCTTCTCTGCTGCAACCCTTTTGCAATATATTTTAATACAGCCAAATTCCCAATAAAATTGTTTCATCTACATATTTTTCAGTTTTTCTTGTCAGACAATATGAAATGGTGACTGCGTAAATAGTTCATTCACTTAAAACAGTTGCTTGTCTGGAAAAAAAATAGGATTTTTTTTTTTTGTGTGTGTGTGTAAATATAAATTTGTTCTGAAGCAATATCCTTTCAGAATAGTGCAGCTTTGACATAATTGTGTAAATCTGCATATTTGTGATAGATAACAACTGCATTAAATAATGTTATGGGATTGTGTTAAATATTTTTTGAAAATACAAATAAATGTTGGGGGGAAAATGATACTTTTAAAAATGAAACTAAACCACCAGTAGGTGGCAGCAAGTAACTGTCTTAATGAGTGAGTCATTAAATCATTCATCCAAACGATTCATTCCAATGGCTGATTCAATCAAGAATGAGGCAATTGTTTATGAATGGGGTAATTTAATCTTTGACATTACTTTTCAGTAATGAAAACAAGGCTGAGTGTTGTGATCTTTGTTTGAAACTATTTTTGCTGCTAAAATAGAACAAAAACAGTCAATGTTCCTTCTAAAATGTAAGTGACTTAATATTAATCAGTGTCACGTTTTTAATCGTGGTGATAGCCTATTTAGGAAAACAGCATTCTTGGTTGTGTGATTTTGCTTACCAGTATCAAGTTATAAAAACTCCACATTTTTAATATTTACTGCAGTATGTTTAACCGAGTTTCTTTTTGTGTGTGCTTCGCTCATGTTTCCATTTCTCCTCGAGATGGTGCGCGAGCCTCAACAGCGCAACCTTGTTACCGTCAGTACATTATACAGACTATTATTATCCACTATCGATCGCCACTTACACTAAATGTAGTAAAAATCAGTCATTCTCGCGTTTTGGTGATTTTGGTGATCACTCAGTTTAGAAGCAATAGTATCTATTTTATTTGTTCTCTGACAGAGCGCACATCCTCAACTGAATGCGCTGCTGAACCAGAGAGGTGCGCCTGCGGCAGGAAAGCAAGATCTCGCGCTCGTGCGGTAGTACCGGGGGTCTCGGAAGCTAGATCAGGTTAACAAGTCGCTATATTTGTCACAACGCGCTTTCTTAGAAAAAATCGCAAAAGGGGCCTGAAAAGTCACTAAGTTGGCAACACTGATGCAGCCTTCTGTCTCCATGTCCCAGCCCGCCGCTGACAGCAAATCAGAGTTATTAATTATTTAGGCTTTATTCAAAATAAACTGGTAGTATTATTTTTCTTCAAAACTATCTAAAAAAATGTAATGCCTGTAGAAATAAAATGTAATGCTTTTTAATGCCATTTAAGGCTTTAATTTTCGCAAAATCCATTTAATGACTTTTAATGCTTTTTAATGCCCCGCGGATAGGCGACCCTGTCTCTTTTTCTCTTTTGGCGCGCTTAAATGGTTCAAAAGCATTTGCATGAATAAGAGCGTTATCATATTTGTAATGCTAGCCAAAGGATGACAGAAAAAACGAATGCTGCGTTTGCGTTAAATATTTTTGACGTTAAACTGGAAAATGTTGACAGCACTGATTTTAACCCACTTTTCTGTTTAATGAACACAAAACCAATTCAAAGTCAACTCTTAACATATCCAAAACGTTATTATTATTATTATTATTATTATTACTTAATTATTCTTGGCATAGCGCCTTGTTCAGTCACGACTGCATGCTCTGTCCATGAGAGCTCACGATAGCTTTCCCTGCTTGCCTGCTCCATCACGTGGTTAGGTTGCGGTGCGTTCAAAAACAGATATTTAACAAAAGACAAGTTATTTCGAGTCATTTAACTCAAGTCCGAGTCAAGTCTCAAGTCATGAATGTCAAGTCAAAGTCAAGTCAAGTCTTTTGTTAATATTTGTCAAGCAAGTCTCAAGTCCTAAAATGTGCGACTTGAGTCTGACTCGAGTCCCCCACCTCTGCTTTCACGTTTCTTTTTTTGTTTAGTTTTTAGAGAAGTGCATGACTTGACTCAAACGTAATGAAGTAATTTTATTTAAAAGAAGAAAACTGCTAAAACATAAAACAACTACGATAATAATAAAAAATAAATACAAAATGCACACAAAACCAGTGCTTACAGTAATTATTTAACCATCAGCTTGCGTTATTATACAGTTTTCATTACAATGGTAAAGTGTAAATGTCTTTCTTTGCTGCAAATATGCCAAACTACACGAGCCGAGCTCTACCTGTTCGCTATCAGTATCGTTCAACAACTGGTTCATTTCGTTCACGAACAACATGCAGTTTGTTCAAAAGCATCTCGGTCAGTAGGCTAAAGGGCGTATTCGTTCACTGAATTCAACAAATCACATGCTCCGTCACATCTCATACTCGAAGGCTATTGGCTCGAGGCAAAGAATATACACTAAGTACATTAAAGCTGAAATCCAACCTGAATGATAACAACACAGAATAAAATACTATCACTAGTGATCATCAAATCCTTTTAACAGTTTATTTTACACACTTTGTGTTTAAGTCTTCCACTTTTTTCACAAAACCTTTGCTCCCTAGAAAGCCAGTCAGTTTGGGTTAAAGTTCTTTGAAGTTCAAGTATTAGCATTATAAACACTGAATTAATACCAACATATGAAATTAAATTAAGGACATGCATCAGAAAAATTGGGAATGTTGGACAATAAATATATGAATATAACAGCTTGTTTTTGCAGTGTTGTCTAATGTCCGTTAAAGAAAAAGTGTCCAAAAGTGGGAATTATGCGATAACGGACACAGCAATGCATCATGTATTATAAGATCATTATGTTTGTAGCGTGATCCATTAAAACGTACAATATACATTTCAATTCAGACCTAGATACTATTATTACTATTACTCCACTAGGTCTGAAATATTGTAATGAATCGTCACATCAGCTGGGATCCATTTGCATGCTTTATTGAACAAGAGCGTAGTCGCACAGGCAGGGTAGATCAGGAGCAAACAGGTATGATATAGGGCAGGCAGAATCATAGACAGATAACAGGCAATAGTCAGGGCTGGCAGATAACACTCACTGATCAGGATACAAAGCACAGGTCAGGGACAGGCAGCAGAGGTTCGTAAACGATAAACAACAGAATCAGCAACGGGTAATCAGTCAGACAGAATAATAACGCTCAGAATTGTACACCACGGCAATACAAGACTTCGTGATTGACTGTGGGAAACGTGAGTCCTTATATAGTCCAGTGAATGAGCTACAGCTGGCAGGTAATTAGTCCAGGGTGAAGGCTGATGGGAAATGTAGTGTATGAATGTTAGTACTCAGGTGAGGGAGTTCGTGACAGAGCCCCCCCCCTGCGAGCGCCTCCTGGCGCGAGGTGGCAAGCGACGCCAAGGTCTACCACAAGGTCGAGGGGCTGGTCTCTCAGGGTGGTTCCGGTGGAATTCCTCCACTAGGTTGGGGTCCAGGATATCATTGGCACTGACCCATGAGCGTTCCTCAGGACCATAGCCCTCCCAGTCGACTAGGTATTGGAGAGTCCTTCCTCGGCGTCTTGAGTCCAAAAGCTCCCGGACTCGATAGGCCTCCTCGCCTTCGATCAAGATGGGCAGGGGACCCTGGTCACCGGACACCTCCTCCCCCTCCTCGCTGGGACCATCGGCGGGCTTGAGCAGAGACATGTGGAAAGTAGGAGATATACGAAAATGGTCAGGCAGTGCTAAACGGAATGATACAGGTGTGATTTGACGAGTGATTTGGAAAGGACCCACGTACCTCGGGTTAAGTTTTTCGCAGGGCATCCGGAGGCATAAGTCCCTGGTGGACAGCCATACCCATTGGCCTGGACGGTAAGTGGGACCTGGACGGCGGTGGCGATCAGCTTGTTCCCTTGTTCTCCGTACAGCATGTTGCAGGTGAGTGTGTGCTCTGTTCCAGGTGGCCTCACTACGGTTCATCCAGTCATTCACGGCGGGCACGTTGGTGGGTTCCCCGGACCAAGGAAACAATGGAGGTTGAAACCCCAGGATGCACGGGAAGGGCGTTAGCCCAGTGGCTGGTTTGCAGATGGAGTTTTGGGCGTATTCTGCCCACAGGAGGTATCGGGACCAGTCGTTCTGATGGTGGTTGCAATATGAGCGGAGAAACCGGGTAAGTTCTTGATTGAAGCGTTCGATCTGTCCGTTGGATTGTGGGTGGTAACCGGAAGTGAGACTAACGTTGATGTTGAGAGCTTGGCAGAATGCAGACCAGAGACGGGACGTGAATTAGGGACTGCGATCAGAGACTATGTCTTCAGGTAAACCATAGATTCGGAACACCCAGTTGCAGAGGTGTTCCGCGGTTTGCATGGCAGTGGGGAGTTTGGGCAGAGGAATGAGACGACAGGCCTTGGAAAAGCGAACAATTACTGTGAGTATTGTGGTTGTAGTTGTCAGATGGTGGGAGATCAGTGATAAAGTCAATAGCAATATGGGACCAAGGGCGTTGAGGTAGAGGCAGTGGTTGAAGTAGACCGGCGAGTAACTGGTGTGATGGCTTGTTCATGTTGCAGGTTGTACAGCGATGGATGAACTGGGTTGTGTCTTTGGTAAGAGTCGGCCACCAGAAGCGGTTCTGGAGGAGCTGAACTGTCGCCGTTATTCCAGGATGGCCAGAGGCAGGTAGGCTATGGACCATCTCTAGCACACGATTTCTGTAATTTTCTTGAACAAAGACCTTATTTGGTGGGCAGTCTGGAGGGATCTCTGCTTGAGCGTTGGCCTCCTCTAGCTCAGTCATTATGTCCCACTGTATAGGAGCAACGACAAGAGATTCAGGTAATACAGTTTCAGGTTCTTGATGTAAAAGCTCACTTTTGTGCTGCCGTGAGAGGGCGTCGGCCTTGACATTCTTAGATCCTGGCCTGTACATGACCGTGAAATGAAATCGTGAGAAGAACAGGGACCAGCGGGCTTGTCGAGGATTCAGTCTTTTCGTGGTTCTGAGGTACTCGAGGTTCTTATGGTCCGTCAGTACTGTGAACGGATGCGTCGCTCCCTCCAACCAATGCCGCCATTCTTCGAATGCGGCTTTCATGGCAAGTAATTCTGTCTCCGACGTCATAGTTTCTTTCTGCAGCATTGAGTTTTCTGGAATAGAAAGCACATGGATACTGTTTCGGAGGATTACCTTGTCTTTGAGAGAGAACCGCACCAAGACCAGTGCTGGATGCGTCGACCTCCACAATGAAGGGTCTAGACGGGTCAGGATGATGTAGAATGGGCGCCGTGGTGAAGCGTTTCTTGAGCTCTTGAAAAGCCTGGATAGCAGAAGGAGACCATTTGAGATGAGTATTACCTTTTTTAACCATACTTGTGAGCGGGCTGGCGATTGTGCTGAAGTTTCGTATAAACCGGCGGTAGAAGTTTGAAAATCCCAGGAAACGTTGCAACTCCTTGAGCGTCTTGGGTTGTGGCCAGTTCAGTATAGTCGATACCTTCTTCTCATCCATGGCTACCCCGTCGGGGCTGATGATGTAACCCAGGAAGGAGACTGAAGTCTGATGAAATTCACATTTTTCTGCTTTTGCATAAAGTTGGAATTGAATCAAACGTTTTAGAACTTCTCTGACTTGTTGAACATGTTCCTCCATGGAGTTCGAGTAGATCAGGATATCGTCTATATAAACAATCACGAACTTGTTGAGCATATCTCGAAACACATCGTTGATGAAGGCTTGGAAGACAGACGGACTATTGACCAGGCCGAAGGGCATAACGAGGTATTCATAGTGGCCATTGGCTGTGGAGAATGCGGTCTTCCATTCGTCTCCTTCTCTGATACGAATCAAATTATAAGCACTACGAAGATCCAACTTGGTGAAGCACTTGGCCGTTCGAAGCTGTTCCAATGCGGCGGGAACCAATGGAAGAGGATACCAAAACTTGACTGTAATCTCGTTCAAACCTCTATAATCAATGCAGGGTTGTAAACCACCATCCTTCTTACCCACGAAGAAGAAGCCCGCTGAAGCAGGTGAGGTAGACGGCCGGATGAAACCCTTTGCTAATTCCTCCTCGATGTATTTTTTCATAGACTCAGATTCTGGCTGCGACAGTGGAAAGATACGACCCTTGGGTGGTGTGGTTCCTGGGAGAAGATCAATTGCACAGTCATACGGGCGGTGAGGAGGTAATTGTGATGCACGCACCTTGCTGAAGGCCACAGCCAGATCCTGGTACTCGTCAGGAATGTTGATGGCTGGTGAAGTTTCAGAGGTTACTTCGGAAGCTTTCGTGTGGATGACTCTGACAGGTAGAGGAGAGGTATGAGACATACAGTTAGATTGACATTGTTCGTTCCAATGAGTTATCTGTTGTGAGTGCGTAGACAAGGAAGCCCCAGGATGACGGAAGACGTAGTTGTGGGTAAGATGTGAAATTGTATGATTTCGGTGTGGAACAGTCCAATCTGCATGGTGAGCGGTTTCGTGATGGCCTTCACATTTCCAGTACCCAACGGGCCGCCGTCTATCGCTTCCACTGTGAGGGAAGAAGAGCATGTAATTACTGGAATGTGGTTCTGTTGGACGAATTTTTGTGACATAAAGTTCCCTGCGGCTCCAGAATCCAGCAAAGCATGAGTGGCGAACTGTTGGTGGTTAATTTGCAAAGAAATGGGAACAGTAACACACATATCAGCTTGATAAAGTGGATTGTCATCACTCACTGAACGTGGGTTCTCAGGACGGGACCGGACTGGGCAATTATTCCTTATATGACCTGGGTTTCCACAATACAGACATAGACGATTGGCCAGCCTACGACTTCTCTCCACTTCAGATAGATGGTAAGTATTAATTTGCATAGCTTCAGCACATTCAGGCTCTGTGGAAGTGACTGAGCGTACACCTTGGTGGAGGTTAGATTTGCGAGAGCGAATGAGGTTATCTATTTGGATGGTGAGTTCAATAAACTGATCCAAGCTCCTGCCCTCATCTCGACATGCGAGTTCAGCCTGTAATTCGTGCGTTAAACCTCTCCGAAAGCACGTTTTCAGTGTGTCACTCACCCAATTCGTCTGTGCTGCTAGAGTGAGAAATGCCAGAGCGTATTCGGCGGCAGTTTTATGTCCCTGTTTCAGCTCCATCAATCGATCACCGGCCCCCTTGCCATCGCTGGGGTGATCAAAAACCTCCTTGAACCTCTGCATAAAACACTCAAAGGAAGGAAATGCAGTACCATTGTCTCGCCAAACAGCAGTAATCCATTCCAGCGCTTTGCCAGTAAATAATGAACAAACAAAAGTGATCTTACTGGTCTCATTGGAATACAAGGCGGGCTGTTGATTGATGTACAGTGAACATTGTAACATGAAGCCCTTGCATTTCGAGGGATCGCCGTCAAACTTCTTTGGCAGTGACAAGCGCGGATTACTCGGTGGTGGCGTCTCAACCGCGTGGGTAATGGCGGCCGCTGCGAGTGGTGGTTGTGTTGGAGGCACAGATGTTTGAAGCCCCTGCAGTGCTTTCACCAGTTCTTCAGTAAGCGAGGTGAGACGGTTGAGTTGGTGCTGATGGGTGGCGAGCTGGCTGGCTTGAGCTGACATGGTTGCACACAGGTGAGAGAAAGCAGCTGGATCTTGTGTTGGCGAAGTCTTCTGCAATGAATCGTCACATCGGCTGGGATCCATTTGCATGCTTTATTGAACAAGAGCGTAGTCGTACAGGCAGGGTAGATCAGGAGCAAACAGGTATGATATAGGGCAGGCAGAATCGTAGACAGATAACAGGCAATAGTCAGGGCTGGCAGATAACACTCACTGATCAGGATACAAAGCACAGGTCAGGGACAGGCAGCAAAGGTTCGTAAACGATAAACAACAGAATCAGCAACGGGTAATCAGTCAGACAAAATAATAACGCTCAGAATTGTACACCACAGCAATACAAGACTTCGCGATTGACTGTGGGAAACGTGAGTCCTTATATAGTCCAGTGAATGAGCTACAGCTGGCAGGTAATTAGTCCGGGGTGAAGGCTGATGGGAAATGTAGTGTATGAATGTTAGTACTCAGGTGAGGGCTCCCTCCGATGGCCAGAGGAGGGAGCTACGGAGTTCGTGACAAATATATTGTTCGCTGCGAACGTGATGATCTTAAATGTATTAATTATTAATTTACTATTAATAAATGTGTAAAATTGCATAAAATGGAAATACTCAATAAAGTAGGCTAACTACATTACCTCAGATGGTTGAATGGTTAGATTCCACAACTGGTAAAATAAAACATATATAAGACAATACAAAATTTACTGTAGGAGCCATACAATTTACTGGTTACTGGCGGTGATGCCGGGAAAAAAATATAAACGCATTTTATTATGTGTTGACTGTCCCTTTAACATGGCTTTGCTTTGAATACAAGTTGCGGGTGTTTCAAGTCTTGCGTGAAGTGCGCCAAGATGCGCCGCATCTAGCAGCAAAAAACTCACTGTAGGCTATCGCACACCGGACGTGTCGCTTTCAGTTCAAAACAGCAGCCCAAAACCATTAAATTTAAACCAAACATGCAAAAGTTTGCTTCAAGAATGAACAAAAAAAAAAAAAAAAAAAAAAAAGTGGCGTTGATGAGTTTGAAGTTGGTGTTTAAACAAACGGAAAGAGAAAGCACGATCTATATTATAATAGCTCTCTAAATGAAGCATTTGAAGTTTGAATTGATTTTACTTTAGTTGAACTGATATGGCTGAAATTATTGCTGATGAGACACACATTTTACATGAGGATTTTAAGATGTTACCCTCTGGGAGACGATTGAGGATTTTGATGTGCAAATCAAATCGCTACAAAAATTCTTTTGTGCCAACTGCAGTTAAACTATTTAATAGGGAATTGCTTAAATGAAAGAACAGGTAGGGTAATGTTGTTTTATCTGGCTTGTGGTCATTAGTAATTTATTATGTTTGTATTGTTTATGGCATTTCTAGCAATGTTGACATTTAATGTTGTATGGCTATGTCATGGTTGTCCAAGATGAATTTCCCAGCAATGGGACAATAAAGTATATTCAATTCAATTCAATTCAATTTACATTCTGTGACAGTTAAGCTAGAAAAATAAAGATGGCGTCCGAAAGTTGCGTTTGCTGGTCAGTTTGTGTGCAAATGTACGTTTTTGACCAGTATTTTCCACTTTTGATGTCATTTCTAGCAATAAATTACTAGTGTAGTTATTTAATATTTGTATAGTTCTCAACAAAGCTCGCGCTATTTTGCGGTAGATCATTAAACTGTTACGCTGCCTCAGAAGTCTGTCTGAAATCAGTTTAGTGAGGTGCCTTCATGCATAAACGCTGCCTTATAAGTCATGGCCTGAGAAGGCAGTGAGGCAACAAGTCAGCTTCCTAGGTTTTCGGATGCAGCCCCCCCAAAAAATGCAAATCATTGCTTAGTTTTTGAAAACGTTCAATGGGCATCTTTACACTGAAAATGCAGCACAGAAACCAAATCTGAAGCGGCATAAAATAACAAAAATGTGTATTTTATTTTAGACTTTTCCGACCAGTGACGAAAACAGTGCCATCTTGTGACGGGTAAAATTTACAGCAGCCATAAACCTGAGTGCGCAGCTCTGTTGTTTTATCCATTATAAAAGCCTGACGACGCTAAATGTGTTTAGTTTTCTGACAAAATAAATAACATATTAAAGTGTGGCAATAAATTAAATGGATCAACAAAAACAATAATTATAATAATACTAATAATATCCTCTGAGTTGTTTGAGGCAAGTAAATTGTGTTGTTATTTTACTGTTTTTATACTGTTTATATGACAGAACATATGATAATGTAGCCTAATATAGTCTACAGGCTTATATATTTAAAATGTTCAACTTCCATATAGTAGTGGTCTGGGTTCAAACATTCTGACTTGCAAAGTGAAGCATTCACGTGACTGGAAAGAAAATGAGCTTCGTTTTTCGTTAATCATGTTTCTCTGAAAACAATACTATAAGGTTTCACTGCATAATAGGAAGTGAAGGAAGGTTACTTGCAAAAAATATAATCTGCATGGAATCCATGGATGTCACAAAAATTTGTCCAGAAGGCAATAACTCTTTTAAGTACTTGAAATATCCTGGATGTTAATATGTAACAATCCCAATCCCAAACATACTGTACCTCAATTCAACCATGCATTACTTCAAAAGAAAAGACTGCTGCCTGAAATCTGATTTCTGCAAAAGCGGTTGTTTAATTGTACTCGCGCGTATCATGCCCAAAATTTTCCACATTCCACATTTATTAAATCTCTTCAAACCAGTGAGCAAACAGTAATTGAGCATTAATATGATATCAGAAGCATTTAAAGGTTTATTCACTGCTGAGGTTGTTAGCCAAAAAATAAACAAAACATGCAAAACTGTATTTTTCAGCAATAAATACACACTTCTCCTTCAGATATCTTATCAGCTCACATGAAAACAGTTCATTTCAATGTGCAATAGATGATTGACAATTGCTTTTGATAGAGGGGAAACAAGGTATAACCAAACCTATAATTTCTATAATGATTAATATTTCAAAGTGCCTTCAGTGACTCTGTTTATAGAAATCTATTGACGCTTAACAAAGCATACACTTTTTTTAATGCAAATTGCTTTGGTATAAAAACAAAAACATGCTAAATGTCAATGGAAGCTGCATATACAAAGGGAATGAGTTTATGATGTCTAGCTAAGACAACAGTTTGATAGACAGTCTTAGCAAGAACTAAAAACAGCATTTTAATAATCGGAGCATAGTTCCAATCATACTTTTTGGTGATGTGACAAACATATGCTTTTGGAATTTTGTCATACTTTGGTATTTAAAAGATATTTCCATTTTGGCATTTGGTTCTCAAACCAAGACCAAAACAAACAAAAAACAACTCAAGAAGAAACAGTGGCTGAATATCATTGACACTGATGTGTTTCATACTCAATCTTTCAGCTTGCTCTCCAAGAAATCTTGGATTTTGTTGATTTTTTCTTCTTGTTGATCCAGGAGATCCAGTATGACTCCCATGGGCGTCTTCTTTAGGCCAACACCCTCAATCTTGTTCTCCAACTTGTTCTTCATGCTGCGAAGTCTCAGAGAAGCATGGATAAGGATCACTGCAGGGGCGAAACACAAGACTTCTACTGAGTCTTCAGCAACAAAACCTCTCTTGATGAACAGAAACTGAACTCATGATAATAGTTTACATGCTATGAGACTGTACACTCAAAAAATTCTGTCATTAATTACTCACCCTCCTGTTGTTCTAAAACCGGTAAGACTCATCTTTGGAACACAAATAAATATCTTTTTGATGAAATCTGAGAAATTTCTGTCCCTACACAACTGACACTTTGACGCTTCAAAAAGTTTATAAAGTTTGTAAAATGAATCCATATGAACTAAGCGGTTTAGTCCAAATTTTCTGAAGAGACTCAATCGCTTTTTATGATGAATAGATTGAATTTAGGCTTTTATTCACATATAAACATTCATGGTAATACTTTACAATAAGGTTCACTGGTTAACATTACTACATTAGTTAACATAATAATAATGAACTGCACTTCTACACCATTTATTAATCTTTGTTAATGTTTCAACATTTACTAATACATTATTAAAATCTTGTTAACATTAGTTAGTGCACTGTGAACTAACATGAACAAACAATGAACAACTGTATTTTCATTAACTAACGTTAATGAAGATTAGTAAATACAGTAACAAAGTATTGCTCATGGTTGTTAGTCAATACATTAACTAATGTTAACAAATTAACCTTATTGTAAAGTGTTACCACATTCATCAACTCACACATAAGTTGTGGTAAATGGAAGCTCAATCATGTTCACTTGATGTGCGAGAACCAATGAGGTTCATTCTCGTGTGTTACACAGTATGTTTAAGCTTCAGCAAGAGGTTTGTTCTCACCCGTCAAGCCCCGTTTTGGTTGAGCATCTGTTTATGTTCGCTATGTTTATATGTGAATAAACGCCTAAATTCAATCTGTTCATCATATAAAGGGATTGAGTCTCATCAGAAAATTCAGTTCATATGTATGGATGTTTTACAGTCTCTTTATAAAGTGTCAGCTGTGTAGCTGTCTATGGACGGAAAGTAAGCTCTCAGATTTCATCAAAAAGATCTCCATTTGTGTTCTGAAGATAAACGAAAGTCTTACAGGTTTGGAACGACATAAGAGTTTGGAATTAATGACAGAATTTTTATTTTTGGGTGAACTGAGCTTAAGCCTATAGTCCCAGACTAAAATGGATGTTTGAGCTTATTTTAACTAAAAAACTTGCAGTGATATATCTTAAAATATGTCAGTGCCATTGTTTTGTCTCAAGATGCACACCAGTAATGTTTTTTTCCAAGGCATATTTATAAAAGCTACTTAAATATTCCAATTGAACTAAGGCCTAATCCTGGCTTAATCTAAGCCCTGTTTGTGAAACCAGGCCATGTAGTGATAAAGTGGAAGCTGCTTAGTTCTCAAGACATTTGGTTTATTTTATTTTTTTTTTATTTTTATTTTTTTTTCTTTAGTTTGTACAGAGTTATTTTTAAGATCCCATTACATTTTAGTAGTAGGGCAGACTGCTGTAAAAGGCTCCTGCAGTGATTTTAGGCAGGGATGTTGCCAAGAATCTGATCTGCTACTGTAAGCAAGTGCTAAATGGAATATACTGTAATTAGGTAATGATGTTTTGTGTTGCCTTAGTTACATACAAAACACTCTACTAGATCTCTGCCTGCTTTCCACAGTAACACAAAATACTCATGCGGCATGAGTATATCCTGAGTAAATAATAATCATGTTATAATCATCAAAAGAACTGAGGAAAGGTCTGTTATTATGAATGTCACTCACTGGCTCGCACTGATATAGTAGCTCAGATCCTCCAACATTACAGGGATAGTTAACACAAAAATGACAATTCTGTCATCATTTACTCTCCCTCCTATTGTTTCAAACCTATACGACTTCCTTCTGTTGAACACAAAAGATGTTTTGAAAAAAGTCTCAGTGTGCAATTTTCTTCAAAATAAATTCCTTTATGCACCAAGAATGTTAACTATAATGATAACTATATTAGCATTCACACCAGGGGACGATATTGTTCTGCTTTTTCTAAGCGCATTACAGGTTTGTCTTCTGCCGCTTTAAATTCTTGAGCCTGAAAGTGATTCCAATGATATTTTTATAGTTGTGGTGTGGACTCTGCTATTCTTTTATATTTAGAATGATTTTTAGAACAATATCATTATCGTTTTCATTATAGTTACCATCCTTGTGTGAATGGTTCTTTAGAATGACATGAGGGTGAGTAAATGATGATGACAGAATTTTCAGTTTTGGGTGAAAAACTGAAACCATTTAGGAAGCCATTTTCTTTCTTTTTTTTTTCATAGTATAATTGCTAGTTAAATGAGTTACTTTTGTCAAACATAATGAGATGCTAACAGTCATTACTGCTGTAAAAGAGAGCTGTATTATTCTAAATACCACTCATTTCTGGGTAACCTTCAACACTTTAGTTTGCAAAATGAACAAATTCTTCATTCTTAATAATAAAGGTGCTTTATTGGTATTGATGGTTCCATGAAGAACCTTTAACATCCATGGAACCTTTCCATTGCCCAAAAGGTTCTTTATAAGAATAAAGTTTTTACTCTAAGAAAAAAAAAAAACGGTTCTTTCAAGAACTGTACACTGATAGGTTCTCTGGGGAACTTCAGTGGCATCGCTGTGGTTCTCTTTTGGAACCTTTTTTTAATCTTTTTAAAGGCCAATTTACACCACACAGACAAACGCCAACAAACACGTTTGCTGGGTTTTGTTGGATCAATGTGTTACCCCTGTAGGCTTTGGTCGGGGTTTGTCAGTGTCTATTGGGGCAGTGTGAACATGACAGTTATTTTTCATAAAATTCTAAATCCACAGCCAACTTGTTTGTTGGTGTTTGTTGGCGTTTGTCTGTGCAGTGTGAATTGGCCTTAAAAGTGTGCGTGACAAATATGTACAGATTATTCCTACAATCAATGGCACTGGTGACAGAAATATTGTTTGTTTTGGGGGTGATGTTGCATCCACACTAGTAAGTGTCAGTAAAAAGTCCAAGGAAAGCTCCAAGCAAAACATAAACAGAAATTACATAGTGCACCTGTAATATAGCAGTGCAAATCCAGAAGATCTAATGCTAGTACTCACAGAGCATAGGTAATGTGATGCCAAAGACAAACACCATCACTCCTCCACACAAGGACAAAAGGAAGTAGCTGATTCCCATGACACCCACAACAAACAGGGTGGGATTTTTCTTCTTGAAGTTCTTGATCATGGCTTTATTCTCTCCAGCCCACACAGAGACCATGAAGACCAGAGCCACAACTGCCCCTCCAAGAAACATTCCCAATGGGTTCATAAAACTGAAAAATCCACACAAGTCATTTAATGCACAGCAATGACATTAATTAATCAATATTATTACTATTATAACATTGCGTTAAAGGTGCTGTATGTAATCTTTTTACTGTACTGTTTTTTACCTCCAACCAAATCAATGAGTGACATGACGAGTAAAGCTGCATTCACACTAGGGGTGAAACGGTTCTCGGTAAAAAAATCGAACCGTACCATTCTGCACACTCGGTTCGGCGCGCACTTGCACCGCGGTTCATCTCATTTCTGACGACGCATACGCATCTATAATATGGTTTGTAGAAAATAAATAAAACAGACAGACAGAGTTAGGCTAATGTATGTTTCTGTCGATGGATACGCATTCTGGATTCCCCTAAACTTTGTTCAGTGCAAGTGCCACATGCTCTATATGACCAGTCATTTACGCCTTCATCACCCGGGTGTTGATAGCGCCCTTGCATTCCTGCTGTCTGAATGTGTTTTTAATGTTAATCAAAAACAACAAAAGACAAGGAAATCACTCAGTGCTCATGACTGAATAGTAACTTAATAATTAATAATGATTGATCTTTACTTTATTTATACAGTGAAGATTACATGCAATGTTGTTTTACATTTTATTAGCTACTTTATTCAATTTCTGTACCTGAAAACTGGATGAAAAACCTGAAAAGCTTTATTTATTTGTATCTTTGCTTTACTGTATTTATTTGTGCTGTTTGATTATTTGTTCTTATTTTCTTTATTTTTATTTGACAGTAGTATTTTTTTTACCTGAACATAGCACATACCGAACCGTACAGAAACCGTGAGCCTAAAACCGTGATACAAACCGAACCGTGAGTAATCTGAACCGTTGCACCCCTTATTCACACTAGCAATGACAAAGCAACACGATCCCATTCATTTCAATGGAGAGCTGGCGATTTCCGGCGACACGAGCGACTATGACCGTTGACGACCTGATGGGGCGTGTCCAGTGATGCGACAAATTTGAGACATTTTCAACTTTATGCAAATGCAGAGTGACTTTAGGGAGCCAGTGGAGCGCATGTGATCTGTTGCTCTTTAGTGTCAAGGCAAAATGAAGAAGCTCATTTTATCGGTCAGCAACTGTCCTATAATTTAAGATATGTCTCCGTGTACATACGGTGGTACTCGCCGTGCTGACACCGAGCCTAAAAGGTTTCGTGAGCCCAGATAGACAGGCATTTGCCCTTTTGTTGCAGATAAATAGCCACGATGGCAAAGAGCACTCACTGTTTCTTGTTCATCTTTAATATTAGGCTTTTTATGTACTGATTCCATTTATATTTAGACTTTTCCTTCCAAAAGATTTGTTTGTAGTGGCAAGAAAACTGATTTGATATTCTCTTGATCTTGATATTCAACAATGTTTTTGATCTGCCTGCATTGTCACCATTGTATGCAAGCTGGATGATGACATCACTGTTTTCTCCAGAGCCGATGTATAGATGAATTAACTAAATTAATATCTATTGATTTTTACAAAGGAATGAATCAATACTGAACTTACTTAAGCTGGACAATGACACCATTTTCTTCTAGGGCTGCTGTGCAGCCAGAATTATTTGCCAGTTAGCCTATCACTGTAAAGCTGCTTTGACAAAATCTGCATTGTAAAAAGCACTATATAATAAATAAAGGTGACTTGACTTGACTTGATTTGTTGACTACAAGTTACAACATGGAGTAACATCCGTGAATGTCATTCATAAACGTTACTAGGCAACCTTGGTGAAGTGTGAACGCAGCTTAATACCAGATTTTGTCAGCCGCTTGTTTTTACAGCCCCATCCATCCTGAAATCTCATCTTGAGTCTTTGACTAGATCATTATTGCTGTGATTATTATGTTTCTAGAATGTTATATGGATGGCAACAGTTCTTCTAACCCTAGTTGATGGAGTGTGTAGATTTTCATTTCTTAAACAACCATGTAGGAAGACACATCATTGCCATATTCCAGGATGACAATGTCAAGATTCATCAGGCTGTGAAAGAATGTGTGAAAGAATGGTTGGGAGGAAGCATGAAGAATCATTTTCACATATGAATTGACACCCCAGACTTTAAATTCATTTAAAGTCTTTGGGATGTGCTGGAGGAGACTTTACAGAGTGTTTGACTCTTGCATTGTCAATACAAGATCTTGACCAAAAATTGATGTACCTCTTGATGGATATCACAATATTTATTTCCATCAAGAGGTGCATGAAAATGAATTCAATTAGGGTTAGAGGAACTGTTGCCAAACATACAAAATGCTAGAAACAACAATCACCGCAATAATGATCCAATCATAGACTCTTAAGCATGTTCCTATTAAAATCTATAGTCTTTGTTAAAATCCAAACAGCGTCTTTTTTTTTTTTTTGGGCCAACAGTGTGTGTGTGTGTGTGTGTGTGTGTGTGTGTGTATATATATATATACAGTGGGTACGGAAAGTTTTCAGACCCCCTTAAATTTTTCACTCTTTGTTATATTGCAGCCATTTGCTAAAATCATTTAAGTTCATTTTTTTCCCCCATTAATGTACACACAGCACCCCATATTGACAGAAAAACACAGAATTGTTGACATTTTTGCAGATTTATTAAAAAAGAAAAACTGAAATATCACATGGTCCTAAGTATTCAGACCCTTTGCTGTGACACTCATATATTTAACTCAGGTGCTGTCCATTTCTTCTGATCATCCTTGAGATGGTTCTACACCTTCATTTGAGTCCGGCTGTGTTTGATTATACTGATTGGACTTGATTAGGAAAGTCACACACCTGTCTATATAAGACCTTACAGCTCACAGTGCATGTCAGAGCAAATGAGAATCATGAGGTCAAAGGAACTGCCTGAAGAGCTCAGAGACAGAATTGTGGCAAGGCACAGATCTGGCCAAGGTTACAAAAAAATTTCTGCTGCACTTAAGGTTCCTAAGAGCACAGTGGCCTCCATAATCCTTAAATGGAAGACGTTTGGGACGACCAGAACCCTTCCTAGAGCTGGCCGTCCGGCCAAACTGAGCTATCAGGGGAGAAGAGCCTTGGTGAGAGAGGTAAAGAAGAACACAAAGATCACTGTGGCTGAGCTCCAGAGATGCAGTCGGGAGATGGGAGAAAGTTGTAGAAAGTCAACCATCACTGCAGCCCTCCACCAGTCGGGGCTTTATGGCAGAGTGGCCCGATGGAAGCCTCTCCTCAGTGCAAGACACATGAAAAAACACCTGAAGGACTCTAAGATGGTGAGAAATAAGATTCTCTAGTCTGATGAGACCAAGATAGAACTTTTTGGCCTTAATTCTAAGCGGTATGTGTGGAGAAAACCAGGCACTGCTCATCACCTGTCCAATACAGTCCCAACAGTGAAGCATGGTGGTGGCAGCATCATGCTGTGGGGGTGTTTTTCAGCTGCAGGGACAGGACGACTGGTTGCAATCGAGGGAAAGATGAATGCGGCCAAGTACAGGGATATCCTGGACGAAAACCTTCTCCAGAGTGCTCAGGACCTCAGACTGGGCCGAAGGTTTACCTTCCAACAAGACAATGACCCTAAGCACACAGCTAAAATAACGAAGGACTGGCTTCACAACAACTCCGTGACTGTTCTTGAATGGCCCAGCCAGAGCCCTGACTTAAACCCAACTGAGCATCTCTGGAGAGACCTAAAAATGGCTGTCCACCAACGTTTACCATCCAACCTGACAGAACTGAAGAGGATCTGCAAGGAGGAATGGCAGAGGATCCCCAAATCCAGGTGTGAAAAACTTGTTGCATCTTTCCCAAAAAGACTCATGACTATATTAGATCAAAAGGGTGCTTCTACTAAATACTGAGCAAAGGTCTGAATACTTTGGACCATGTGATATTTCAGTTTTTCTTTTTTAATAAATCTGCAAAAATGTCAACAATTCTGTGTTTTTCTGTCAATATAGGGTGCTGTGTGTACATTAATGAGGAAAAAAAAATGAACTTAAATGATTTTAGCAAATGGCTACAATATAACAAAGAGTGAAAAATTTAAGGGGGTCTGAATACTTTCCGTACCCACTGTATATATATATATAGTTCAAAATTTAAACCAGATACTTGTTTAAGTATGCTTTTGAACTATATTTTGAACTTGCAGTGGTCAATCAGGATTTATTCTGCGGAATACATGAAAAACATTTCTAGTTTGGCCCTAAATGTATTAGCGCAGTACAACAGTCGGTACCGTTGCTCACATAGCAAGTGACTCACCGATTCCAGACAGCTGAAAAACAAAAGGCCTGTGAGGTTGACATGACAATAAACACTACTCAAAACAGGGTGGGTCCACGTTAAACACGTTCCATAGACGAACAAGAAGCATTTCACGTGTCTTGTTGATAACAAGTATGCAGTGTTTTTCTGATTCACTATTTTAAATCCTGTCTTTAACGTTCTGATTTGAACTAATGCTTTGCCACTGCATTAAATGGAGGATAGTTTGCTCTAGCCAAGTTGGGTGTGACATTTATGCATGCTTTTTATATGATGTAGGCCTATGCACATATTAAATGATGTATACACTAACAAATATAAATGATTAAGATATTGAAGATCTTTACCTACCCGACAATCAGAAATACGACGATGGCGGCAGCAAAGTAATTAGTCTGAAAATAAAGCAGATTGCTGATTACTCTGTTATTCCATTTGCTTAAATCAGACACATCAGGTTTGGAGAATCGGTCAACACCAGGGAAAAAATCATCCCATGGTCTCAGCGGTGCGAGTTCCATCCCTGCCATGATGCTTTCCGATCATTGACAGCTCCGATGCCAACCAGAAAGAGCAATGACACATATGGATAGAACGGCAATTCTCATGATCCAGAGATACAAGTGGGCGGAGTTATCGGCCCGAAAACTGTCTGGGATTAGTCAAGTTAGTACGATGGATCAAAATAATAATTATCCTGTTCCCACTATATATTGTGGATTTCCAGTTCAGTAGATGTTAACGTTTTTCAGTGTCATTATTCAGGTTATTATTTATCATTGATCAATTATTACTTTGACTCAGTTCAACAGTTTCGATGCCACGTGGTACGAATTACTTTTCTTCGCGCTGTCAAGATGGACCAATCACAAATAAAATGCTGCCTTCGCAGAAATGCGGAGGTACTGGTAGGGAGGCAACACAACAAGGCACGTCCATCCAATCTTCTCGTACATCCTGTCTACTGAGATACCTCATCTGATCGGTTTCTGAAGGCAGCATAGATGTATTCTTCGCCGCCTAATATCCCATTAAACTGTGCGCGACTGTTGAGCTAAAAATAAATATTTGAAAGCTGCAGTTGGTAGTCAGTTTGTCTAAATGTATATGCAATATTCCTGAAAGAAGTTGTTAAATATCTGGGTATCAAGATTAAACTTAAATCCTATCATTCAATCATTAAAAAAGAAATTGAATTCTTGGCTGATGAGAGATATGGTCGTGTGTTATTAGTTAAAGCCGAGGGTTTATCTAGGTTGGTTTATGCTGCTCAAGTGTTATAGCCTACCTCCCTCACCAGTTAAAGTGATAAGACAGCAAACCTTTTATATTTATTTGGAAGAGCAAATTACGCTATATTAGAAAATATTTGTCGTTCAAAAATTGAAGAAGGATTGAATGTTTGGATTTTGAACATATTTAAGATTAAATGTCTCCAAAATTATATTTCAGCAGTAGGTTGTATAAAGTTCTAAAATGTGACTGACATTAATAAAATACCCATGAAACTTGCAAGTTTCCACAAACAAGCATTACTTCCATGGACTCTTACAGTAATAATTTCTCACCCCATGTACCATTTGGAATAACACATTTACAAGGGTTAAAACAAAACCATCTTTTTGGGGGGAATTGGTTTTAAAAGGGAATTATTTGGGTCAAACATCTGATCAAAAAAACAATTATACTGAATTTGTTAATATTTATAATTTTTCAATTGATCTTGTCCAATATTTTTTGGTTTTACATGCAATTCCCCAAAAAAAGTTTGAGGCTATTAGAATGTAATAATTATTATTCTTTACAAAACGTTGAAGAATTTACTTCTTGTATCAAGTTGCAGGGTAAGGATTTCACAAGTTCTGGATGTAATGATATTTTCTTCTGTTCCCTTCTTCTAAAGGTATACTTGCTGTTACTACTGACTGGAATTTTCTATTTAAAAAAATATTTTGATCAGAGTAAATTTGGATGACACCTCATAAGTATTGCGTCACAAATAAAATTATTACAGTAATTACTATTACTGTTACTAAAGTCCAGTGGTATAAAAAAATGCCAAATTTTGATCAATTTAAAAATATATTAATTTAAAATATCCAAAAGCAAAAACTTAAAACTATTGAAAACTATACAGCTGTTTAATAGCTACAAGACGTTTCTGTGAAATTACTTTCTTTTTATTTGCTTAGGCTATTTACTTTTCTTTCATTTGTTTTCTTTCTCTTTCTTTTTTATTTTTAAGATCGAAAAATGCGGTTTTACAGATGCTAGAAATGTGGCTTTCAAATGAAAGATTGGTATCAAAGAGCACACCCAGGTTCCTAACTGACAACGAAGACTTAACAGAGCAGCCATCAAGCCTTAGACAGTATTCGAGGTTATAATGTGCATAGGTTTTTGGTCCTATAATTAGAATCTGTTTTTTTTTTTTTTTCCAGAATTAAGTAGTAGGAAATTACTAGTCTTCCGATTTTAAGCATCCAAACCCCTTTTAGGGCTACTGAAGATGCAGATATTCCTTGTCATTTGAAACACTGACACAATCGTTTCAACGAGCACTAGAATCTGTGAGTATTAATAACATTTGTGACTTTTTGGATTAGGTTGCCAAAAGCATTTACAGTTTGTGTGCAGTGTTGAGAAAAAAAATGCTTCAAGTGTTATTCTGAGACAACAGTACACTTTTAGACAGCAGACACAGTATAGTCTGCTGTCTTCTTCAAAATTTCACGTTGTTATGTAGACAGAAGAATATGGGGTCAAAATGATCAACACTAGGGTTAAGTAAAAGGTTTAATCATGACAAACATACAAAAAGCATCACACAGACTTGCATAAATACATATATATTAACAACATATACATATATATATATATATATATATATATATATATATATATATATATGAAACAAACAAACAAAAAAACCAATATATCTCAACATACAGGCAAGCATTAGAAAAGTAAACAGCATGTATGTAAAGAGTGGTGAAAAATAATTTAGCTTCTGTGTATCTGATATTCCAGAAGGCTTTGGTGCATCTTTTAATTTGACAGATATCTTAATAATTATGGTGATGATGGCTGATCACTGCAAATGCAAATTGTAAAAATGTAATTTGTGAATTAGATTCTTTTCTATTTATATGTATATACACAAAATGAAAACAATTAAGCCACATCAAAAACAGCACAGTTATCCATTAGAGTGTCTCTTACATGACAGAACAATGAGAGGGTGTGACATTTATTTTCAGTGTCACTTTGTTTTTATCCACCAGAATCCCATTACTCAAAAAGAAAACAAAAAGACAGATTACAGACTCTTAATAACTTTTTATACCCCAAATTAAAATCACATAACAAAAAACAGTGACAAATCAAGGATAGCGCCAGTAACGTTTTAATCTTTTCACAATATTTATAGTCACTAAAAGTATTTATCATTTGCAGTCCCACTGAAATGGTAGAAAGCTTCTCCCACACAGTATAAAAATAATGAACCCATAAAGCAGTAAAATATTTATATGCTCTAAATAATGTTCATCTCTCAACATTTCAACGCTATAAAAATAGTTTAAAAATCTGACAATTATTCAGTAGTGAATTACTTATAATTCATTTCTTTTTGTCTTTAGTTTGCCAAGCATCAGTCTGCAAACAAACAAAACAAAAGTTTCCTCAGACAAATCCTGAACCACACAAGGAAGAACAACAACAACAACAAAAGAAGTTTGAATTTGGGGTTATAGTTGGAGGTTTGGAACAAAAACAAAATCAATATCCCTTGTTTAATCATGGGAGATTTTATTACTTTAATCAAACCTAAATAACTCCTCTATTCAGTCCTGTCCTCAAAGACAACATTTGTTAGACAAGAACCAGCACCAGCTTGAATTTCAAGAATCAGCTTTGCATTACAAACAAAGCTTTACATATGTGTGAGGCGTATCCATACAGCTGTACGGAGGCGTCTGTGTTATTTCAAAACATGCACTACAGTTACTAACAGCAATTACAGATCACGGTTTTAAAACCCTGAATTGAGAATGACCTCTGAGCATTACACCAAGGTCACTATACGAAAGTTTCTATAAAATCTTTGCTCAAGAATGTGTCTGCTTTGAGTCTGGGCTCTTTGGGTTTTTACAAAAGCAAAACCAAGTATGATTTCTAATGTGTAGTACAGATAAAATAATTGGGAGAGAGCAGCAAGTCCCTTATAATCAATTTGGCAACTGATACACACCACAGTGTGTGTATGTGAATCTGTATAATCCAAAAAAAGACAGGGTTCACACAATAAATGAAACAAACTGGCAGTTTGTGTCTTGGTAATATAAAAAAAAAAAAAAAAAAGGTTCATAGAACACCATTTTTGATTCCAGACCTATGGTTTTATTTCTATTAGGCATTAAACGCTCTCAATGAGGCAACTCTTTCACAGATCGCAACATGCACACACTCACGGCATTTCAACAAGGATAAAGAATATCAAAATCTCTCATTACACTAATAAACGCATAACAGACGCAAAGAGAACTCAACAGTGCTTAAACCGAGAAAGACCACAACTTCTACTCTTGTTATCTTAAGGACACTTAAAGAATCGTATGGTTTCATATGAACTACACAACGTCCATGCTGATAGACACAGTCAAGCATGGATATCACAGAGTTATAGGTGACAGATAAAAGAGAGCAAATCACTCAAACAGAAGGAAAAAGGCCACAAAGTGTTGAAAAAGTGATGTTACAACACTCTTCATATAAGAACAGAGCTTCAGGGCTTCAAACGTTTGTGTAACTCACAGAAACTCTCCATATACCTGCACATTGCAATATTTTGCACTCAAAACCTCTTCTGATTTTTTAATCATTTGAAACCTTTACCACAAGACTGGCTTTCATTGCGTTAAAGATAAAATCCACACTTACACAATGTCATAGTGAAGTCTTTAAATAGCATCACAACTGAAACTAAAAGTGATATCATCACCACCGATGTATTATGAATTATACCGATAACCATATATGGTAGCCATGATAAGCACCAAAGCACCAAAACTTAGGCTCTTTAATTGTCCTGGGTTAGCATGTGAACCCTTTTTGGGGAAAGATGCAAAAAAGGCATATCAACCCTTAAAGGAATAAGTCATCCAAGCCTGCAGGGGGAGCCATCATCCAACCACCTCAACAACTGTCCATAAAAAAAAAAAAAAAAAAAAAAAAAAAAAAAACTCCACAAACACCAAAAACTGAAATCACACCCTCAAACCAGTTGCCTGCATCACTCAAGCCTTCAGGGGGAGCCCTTACAAACAGCTCTACCTCAACTATTGTCGCTATAAACAATTACAAAAAGATTCTCCTTAAACAATATTCACACCCAGCCAAACACTGAAACAGGAGCCTAAAATCAGTTGTTCCTGCTCTCAGTATTTAAATGTAAAATTACACAGCTAAGGTCATTTAAAAGCTACATAAAAAGGTGTTGTGTGGCAGGTGACAGCAGTCCTTCGCCACCTCAGTCTCTTTATATTGGAGTTTCTTACTGAGCTTCATAGTAGCTTAAAGGAATTAGGGGCTAAAGGATAACAATTAACGAAGGACACTTCTCAAATGCTTCTATCCACACAGTGTGTTTCATAAGAAGCACAGAAATTATGCTGAATAGGGTTTAACTGTGTTAAGCTCAGGGCCATATAAACTTCTTAGCAAGATAGACACACAGAAATATTTCCATTGTGCAGATACTGGACTTAAACCACACATCTCAACGAGTGAGTGAGGATGCCCACGGATTAGGCAACTGTAACGCAGTGCAACCATCTTCATGTCCATCACAAAGCATTCAGAAAACCTCTCAATCTTGCCAAAAGTCACGAGCAAATGGATATAATGAATGATTATAAATATATTAGTTAATTTTTTTTAGGAGGCAGACAGGAAAAACATAAGAAAAATAAAACCTGAACCATGCCATACAACTTAGTTCCTTAGTTTGCGGTTTGTTTCGCATTTCTTTTCTAAAGTTCAGAGTGGAAACAGAGCATCACATTTCGGGCAACTGCAGTCTCTTTCCTCTTATGAGGCTTTCGATTTTCTTGCTCTTGGTGATGTCTTGTCATCTGGTTTCATGACTCCATTGATTGAACCACCTGTCAATAGGAAATAAAAGCGTTTAAGAAAAAAAAAAAAAAAATGCATAGAGCATTTTAAGGATTTAAACAATAACAAAGGAATTTCAACGCCACTGTGCATGTCTGGACCTGAAGCATTTCCTGGTAGTGGCATTTTGTCAAAACCAAATTATTGTGCATACTTTTTTGGGACTCTAAAATTGCTATAAAAATTCAAGCCTATATGTCTACCCAAGTTGTGTTCCAAATTTGACATTGATATCAAAAACTGAGGTTCCTATGAGATTTTGTTTAGGCGCTTTACCAAAAACAGCGACCAGGTGACACCCAGGACACGTTCTCCTGTCACAAATTAATATTTTTCTGTCACAATCACTTATATCACAAATCAGGAACCTTGAGTCTCAGATCTTTCCAGTAATATGTGTTTTGTCAAGATTAGAAAACGATTTGATTATAAAATAGTGCAGTAAATTTTATAAAAATTGAAAAAAAAAAAATGACACCGTCCACTAGGGGCCCGCTAAAAGGTTTTAAAGTGCCGTCATAAAATAATAAATCACAACATATGCATAAGAAATAAAAATATCATAAGAAATAAAAGAGAGGTTTTGAAAGCATATCATAGTTCAGATGCTTATTTTTCAACATGGTGGAATACACTGAGGGGGGGCGACCTGTGTCATAAATAATTAAAATACTTTTTATAATAATATTATGATTTTTTTTTCAATTGTATAGGAAAATCTCCAGTACCTGTTTCATGTTATTTTGTGTTTTGTATTGTATATATGGAAATAATAATTATAGATTAACCGATATTGATTTTTTTTATAACCGATACAGATTATTTGCATGTTCATGTGCCTGATAACCAATATACTGAGCAGATATTTATTTATTGTTTTATTTCTGTTTTTGATAATTATAACAGCACTGAACAAACTATTTAACACTTTTTTTCCCAATACTGTATTTTCTTTAATTTCACTCCCTCGTTGAATACAAAACAAAACACAATTCTACATAAATAAATAGAGGAGTCTGAAAGAGTGCAAAAAATAAATAGTGCACTGTCACTAAAGTGTTTTTTTTTTTTTTTTTTTTTTAAATAAAAGTTTTGATCAGGTAAACAGGTAACAAAATAAAGCATGTAAAAATAATTCTAACCAAAAAAAAAAAAAAACATTCTAAACCACCTGAATAAAAATATCTTTTAATTTATAACAACAGCAGTAATGTTAAGAATAGGCAAAACACATTTACAAAGTCTGTGACGGGGAGTCTATCAACTTTGCATACATATAAGCATTCATTTTAAACTACAGTTTTAAAAGGTTAAACATAGGTTTATGTTTAATAGACTAAAGAGTGAAGAGAATGAAATATGCTGGAATATTCGCTGTAATACGCATACATTCGCTGGAATGCATACATTGTCAGAAAAATCATCACAATTACTGAGTTAATCTCATCTGGCATGTTATCATAATTATTAATAATGTTTTTGTCGGTCTAGATTATGAAATGCCTGCTAAAAGAGTGCTGTTTTTATCTATGCATTTACACAGGACTTTTCTCACGCAGATCATTGATTTCCACACAGCTGTAATTATTAGATGTTTATTGGTGAAATAAAGGTTCTATAGTAAATGTTAATATAATTTAGGGAGTTTTAAATGAGTGGATTTTTTCCAACATGCACTCATTCATGGCTGTTTTGATTAATTCATGTAAAGTTACATCCTTATTGGGATAGGACTTGACGGATCATGTGACTCAGTGATCCGATAAATCCGATATTGCAAAACTGATACCTGATTATGGAAAAATGCTTAAATATCGGGAAAAATATTTGTAAAACCAATTATCGTTCAATCTCTAATAATAATAATAATATTACTACTACTACTACTAAAAAACACTTTTTATAGAAAACTATCATGATTAGAGTCTTCATTTCATGCCACTGCTGCAGTTCATGTGTCTGTTTTATTTTCAGAAAACAAAATTTTATCTTCATTAGTTCCAGCCACTGAATGGCATGGTCCAAATTGTAATGCTGACATTTGATGACAATCATGATAATATTCCTGCTACAAGTCACTATAAATGAAGCACCTGTTGTTTTAAATAAGCATCACTTCCCAAATTAAATTTGTCTACGTTAATGCAAGAATTGTAGACAATTAACTTTAAATTGACACAGGTACGTTTACACGACAGTGTACTAAAAAACAAAATTTTTCCTTTATGTTTTTGAAAAGTTTGGTGTACAGGTGCTGATCATATAATTAGAATATCATCAAAAAGTTGATTTATTTCACTAATTCCATTCAAAAAGTGAAACTTGTATATTATATTCATTCATTACACACAGACTGATATATTTCTTTTAATTTTGATGATTATAACTGACAACTAAGGAAAATCCCAAATTCAGTATCTCAGAAAATTAGAATATCACTTAAGACCAATACAAAGAAAGGATTTTTAGAAATCTTGGCCAACTGAAAAGTATGAACATGAAAAGTATGAGCATGTACAGCACTCAATACTTAGTTGGGCTCCTTTTGCCTGAATTACTGCAGCAATGCGGCGTGGCATGGAGTCGATCAGTCTGTGGCACTGCTCAGGTGTTATAAGAGCCCAGGTTGCTCTGATAGTGGCCTTCAGCTCTTCTGCATTGTTGGGTCTGGCATATCGCATCTTCCTCTTCACAATACCCCATAGATTTTCTATGGGGTTAAGGTCAGGCGAGTTTGCTGGCCAATTAAGAACAGGGATACCATGGTCCTTAAACCAGGTACTGGTAGCTTTGGCACTGTGTGCAGGTGCCAAGTCCTGTTGGAAAATGAAATCTGCATCTCCATAAAGTTGGTCAGCAGCAAGAAGCATGAAGTGCTCTAAAACTTCCTGGTATACGGCTGTGTTGACCTTGGACCTCAGAAAACACAGTGGACCAACACCAGCAGATGACATGGCACCCCAAACCATCACTGACTGTGGAAACTTTACACTGGACCTCAAGCAACGTGGATTGTGTGCCTCTCATCTCTTCCTCCAGACTCTGGGACCCTGATTTCCAAAGGAAATGCAAAATTTACTTTCATCAGAGAACATAACTTTGGACCACTCAGCAGCAGTCCAGTCCTTTTTGTCTTTAGCCCAGGCGAGACGCTTCTGACACTGTCTGTTGTTCAAGAGTGGCTTGACACAAGGAATGCGACAGCTGAAACCCATGTCTTGCATACGTCTGTGTGTAGTGGTTCTTGAAGCACTGACTCCAGCTGCAGTCCACTCTTTGTGAATCTCCCCCACATTTTTGAATGGGTTTTGTTTCACAATCCTCTCCAGGGTGCGGTTATCCCTATTATTGTACACTTTTTTTCTACCACATCTTTTCTTTCCCTTCACCTCTCTATTAATGTGCTTGGACACAGAGCTCTGTGAACAGCCAGCCTCTTTTGCAATGACCTTTTGTGTCTTGCCCTCCTTGTGCAAGGTGTCAATGGTCGTCTTTTGGACAACTGTCAAGTCAGCAGTCTTCCCCATGATTGTGTAGCCTACAGAACTAGACTGAGAGACCATTTAAAGGCCTTTGCAGGTGTTTTGAGTTAATTAGCTGATTAGAGTGTGGCACCAGGTGTCTTCAATATTGAACCTTTTCACAATATTCTAATTTGGGATTTTCCTTAGTTGTCAGTTATAATCATCAAAATATATCAGTCTGTGTGTAATGAATGAATATAATATACAAGTTTCACTTTTTGAATGGAATTAGTGAAATAAATTAACTTTTTGATGATATTCTAATTATATGACCAGCACCTGTAGATGACAACATTGTCAAAACGATCCCCGTTCACAAGGATCCGTGGAAACGACTAAAAACACTGTATTATGCATGCCAGGTCAGTAGTTTGTTAACAGAAACACTATGGCCATGTTCACACAGCAGCAGAATACGGTTGTCAGTCCTGTATTTGTGTCCTTAATATGGTTACGTTCACACACAGTATGGTTATTTACGGGAGTGACAACCGCATTCTATAATCAAACTCACACCTGTAAATTTTCAGGACTCACAACCGCATTCTCAGAAAATACGCGCTGTGTGAACGGAACCGTTCTTGAACAACTAGTCTGTCACATCATACAGTGCGAGAGAAGGTGTTTTGTGTGTGGTTTCGCTTTTGGTAACTTACAGGGACAGAGATATGAGCTGTGCGTCATCTTAAGATGTTAGATCCAGTCACTGTTCTCCACCGGAGTGGCTCCCATCAGTTTTGTGTTTCTTTTCCAAATTCAAATGCCGTGTCATTCGCGAGACGTTGTAAAGTACGTGACACGCAAGTGCAATGGTTAAAGACTAGCATGTATTTACATGCTGCCATTGGTTAATCAAGTTTTGTTGGATGAACTCGTGGTTCAATTAGTCTCATCATGTCAAAAGTGATAAGACTTCTCAGTTTTATGGAAGTCGCCATCTTTAATATTACATTGGTCACTGTCGTTATGGTTACTAGTAAGAGAATATGGGCTTGACTCTCGTTGCACATCCATACAGACAGTGTTCCAGACGCTATTGTAAGTTGCTGTGTGAACGGAACATTTCGAGACTCACACCTCTAAGTAAATGTGGTTGTGTCAATCCCCAAAACATACGGTGTGAACGTGGCCTATGTGCCTATAGACCAGGGGTGGCGAACTTTGGTCCTGGAGAGCCAGAGTCCTGTAGTTTTGCTCCAACCCTGATAGAAACTCACCTGCCTGTAGCTTTCTAGTAACCCCTCAGACCTTGATTAGCTTGTACAGGTGTGTTTGATTAGGGTTGGAGCTAGGGCTGGATGATTAACCGAAAAGTAATCGAAACCGAAATTCAGAACCTCTATCCGACGTAATTTGCCCATGTCGGTTATTTCGTTTTTTTAATCCTGTTAATAATTCCCCCTTAAAAACATACTACCGCGTGTGTAGCCACCTGACTCCGCCCTGTCCAGTCAGTAGCATAAAAGCAACACGGAGGTGAATGCTGGTTTAACACATAGTGATGGCACGCGAGCGGTGAGCCTTGCGTCTTCATTAAACTTTGTCAGTTGTATTTGTTTTAAGGTTTGCCACTTTGGACATTTGAGCGATTTTAGACGATTGGATGTATATTATTTTGAGCTACTATGCTCGCACAGCTGCACTGTGGCACGAACACTCATACAATCAGCAGTACAATCAGTAATAGTCAATCATATTTACAGTACAAACCTTGTCAGTGAACTATGGGGAAAAAACAAAACAAAAAAAACCAAAAAAAACCCCAGAAACAAAATAATCGTTCATTAATCGTAATCGAGGTAAAATGTTCAATTAATCGAGGTTTTGATTTTAGGCCATAATCGTCCAGCCCTAGTTGGAGCAAAACTCTGCAGGACTGTGGCTCTCCAGGACCGACGTTCGCCACCCTGCTATAGACTGAACATGTAATACGCATGACATCATAGTTTTCACAAATTCACGTTTTTGTAGTTCATGGAGACAAAAACTTGCACTTTGAAACCCGTTTCCAAAAGTTTGCCTTTTCATGTCCCTAAATCGCCATTTTCATGTAAATGAACGTCCAAAACGCAAGTTGTAAATGGTGTTGTATAAACTGCCCATAATTTTGAACAAAAGAAAAATAAATACTTAGATTATTATAATTTATAATTACAATACATGCAAAATGACTTTCAGGAATGACTCACCTCGAGAGTCCTTCTTGCTGGGTCTGCTTTTCGGGCTGACAGCTTTCTTCTTAATGGCCTGGATTTGAGATTGTTCTCTCCACTTCTTTAGCTGGAAGTTTATGAATTTCCACATCATCCAGGCCTGGGTCAGGCAGATGGCTGACAGGCATGTCATCCTAAAAGTGCAGAGTCCAGCATTCACAAATATTCAAATTTTGCATTTAACATCAGAATAACTATAATTTGAACCCTTCCCTCACTGTTAGATCATTCAAGGTATCTTGGAGGACTGTCAAGACACATCAGCTAACCCTTGGATCCCTCAGGGTTCGGTGTTTGGCCCTCTCCTGTTCTCAATGTACACAACTATACTGAGACTAATCATTTGGCCCCATGGCTCATGGCATCTGACTTCAAGCTCTATCTTTTGTTTAAGCCTGATGGCCATAGAATGCCATCACCTCCACCTCATCCCACCCAGTAATTCAACACAACATCAAAATTTAAAGCTGACCACATTAACACAAGTCAGCCAGAAATCTTGGGGCTGTAGATGATGACCAAACTCAAATTTGAGTCCTACCCTCACTGTTAGATGATTCAAGTTATCTTGGAGGACTGTCTAAGTCACATCAGCTAAACCTTGGATGCCTCAGGGTTCGGTGTTTGTCCCCCTTCTGTTCTCTCAAAAGTCAGCCAGAATCCATGGCAATCCAAGCATGTGGGTAATGCAGCTGACCTACCTAACAGTGAGCACATTAAAGTTTCCATCTGCTAAGGAAAATCCCTGATTATCTGTGCGAGACAGGCCGAAACCAAACGTCAAAACAGAAACAGTGAGTGTCAGGAGGCGGGTGATGACAAACAGCAGAGCCCACAGTGTGAACCTAAGAGAGAAACACAGGTCAGGTTATTTTTATTAACAATTCAAAGAAGGTCTCTGCAGAGTAAGCCCAAGTGTGTAGGGAAAGGAAGTAGGCATTATATAATGTTATAAGAAAATTATTATAAGATTATATGACAAGAAAAATGTGGAAATAAGCAGAATGACTTGAGGGCTCAAGATAGGAAGTGAACGAACCCTTTCTGCTTGTTTTCATCACTGAAGTAGAAGAGTCGTGAGGCGTGGAACAGCAGCTCCACTAGGTAATGTGGCACCAGAAGAACTAGACCTAAACGGTGGAGACTGAGAGATGACACACAGGACCACACAAGTTAGATTCACTTTTCAATCACTCAAAAGTATAAAATCTATAAAACTTATGAATTAACCACTATTGCTGCACTCATCTACCACGTGCTGTGTTGTAAAAACAGAAAACATGTTGATCAATCATAAAACATGTGAATTCATATTGGTTTCTTATTGTGAGAATCTGAGTTGGAGTCGTCTAAATAAACATGGCCTTTGTCTGGGTCCCGTTTTGACGTACAGACTCATTTTCAACATTCTAAAGGTGATAATTCTCACCACTACAGACAATTTGGAAGACTTGGGGCCTCAAGTATAAACGTTGCGTACACACAAAAAAGGCACTGAAATGCACATATTCAATTTTCCAAGCACATATCGGGATTTATTAAAAAAAATAAACTTACCGTAAAAATGTGCGCACTGTATGGACATATGATATATGAAACAATATGATTTTAAACTCTGTTTTCCATTTGAACATTTCCATTTCCACATTCAGATTAAACATGCCACTCTCATTAATGGAGTTAAGTACTGAAATGACATGAAATCATTATCCAGAAGTTACAACATTTTTATATGAATTTAAATAGAAATAGTTGTAGTGGATGTGCTGCTTTTGAACACTTTTCCTGCTGTGTTTTAATGTTTTAAATACAGCAAGGATTGCTTGGTGCATGATAATTCCACTTCAAATTGTGGTCTAAATAGCAGAACTCATGTTTTATTTTTGCACAAATAATGATCAATGATGCGCGCTTGACTCCGTCTAAGCAGATGGCTTAGCAACATAGATGGTATAATGACAGACACGAAGGACTCGCTTGGTGGTCGAACGGTCCATTGGCCAGTTTGAGTAAGTTCGATGACACAGTACTCTACAACCTCTGCTGCATGCAGGTGTGCTGTTGGTGTTGTGCACAGACAGTAGTGTTTTGATAACCCCTTTCGTTCAGGGTTCAGACTCAATCTGCCAGTTTAAAACTAGGTTAAAGACGCATCTCTTTAGCCAAGCATTCACATAATGCATCTCAGAACCCATCTTTAGTTAATATTATGAACAGCAGCTATGCTAATTATTTTCCATTTGCTTTTGTTTTATCTCGGGATGCCCATCCCGAGGTAACAAGAGAGTACATCAGCTCCAGTTAGATCCAGCCTCTTATGAAGACGACAAACACCTGTGAAGAGACTGCCAACTCCTGCGAGGACTTCAGATGACTCTGGATCACCATGCACCAATGCAAATCTTCCTATATATCCTAATCATTGTTAACATGTATTCATTACTTCAATGAGCCCATTGTTTCTGCCTTAAATTAATACATTGTTTAAATTAATAGATTGTTAGCTAACTGCGTGATTTGTACATGTACGTTTGTACATGTATAGTATTTTAGACAATTTTGATTTATATATATTATAACAGTCAAGACAAGGATATAGTGAATGACTTTTAGCAATGTAATGTGATGGCACAAATGGCATTAGTCAGATTTTCTTAAAGGGGTGGTTGATTATGATTTCATTTTTTTTTAACTTTAGTTAGTGTGTAATGTTGCTGTTAGAGCATAAACAACTTCTGCAAAGTTACGACGCTCAAAGTTCAATGCAAAGGGAGATATTTTCTTTTAAAGAGTTCTCGGATTGCTTACAACAAAAGGCTGGTAGGGACTACAACGAGCTTCTTCCCAGGTTAGTGATATCACTAACCCTAAAATTTACATAAACCCTGCCCCCAGGAACAAACAACAAAGGGGGCGGGGCCATGTTGGGCTGCTTTAGAAAAGAGGAAGAGTTGTTGCCATTAGGGTTGCAGGATTTTGTGATTTCATAATCGCACTAAGGATCGCGTTTAAGCGATAATCTTGGGGTCTATAACTACCCTCATCATAAAAGCAAATTCACCTTGAAATAAGAAAACACTCACTTGAGGACATAGGCACCAGTGATGTGAAATATATAAAGGCAAATATAGTAGAGTTGACGTGGAATATCTTCCTAAAAACAAAAATAAACAATTTCAATTTAATTACATATTACAAAAACCATATTTTATACAAACCTACTTTCAGCTTCAACTAAGCCTTAACCAACTGAACTAAGCCTTACCTTTCGTACTTTCTGGAAATACAGTTCAGGAAGAGCATGGAACCAATAGGCAATCTGACAGATGTAGAAAAACTTCACTTGGAAACTAAAGGACAGACAGAGGATTGTACATCAGCATGTGAGCCTAGATGGTGCACATAATGTGTCAAATATTTACACATTCTAAGACAAATAGATTACAATCTGATTACTAAGCTGAAACCATAGAGCTCATGTAAGACAGCATAACACTAATATAATCACTGTGCCATCAGAAAACAAAGCAATATGTTTGTCTAAATGGGATTTGAACAGTTGTTCATTGTTTTTGGATAGTTAAATTAGAGGGAATTTAAGATACTGCAATAATCTAAAATGGACAATGATGTACACAATGTATTTAATGTTTACTGAACTACAAAAGCACTACAGATCTGCCAGATGTGTTTCTCTGTGCAAGTCATGCATTAAATAAAATGATCAAAGAACAAGAACAATCCTGTCATTCCACAATATATCTGCATATCTTCTAACAAAGCTGATGAGAAATGTTTTTCTGAACTGTGTATAGGAATTAACTGATGCTGAACATTTTAAAAGCAAAAGTTGTTCACTGTAACATTTTATGTGATATGTAAGACTTGGACTTAACAGATATAAACCACTAACATTACAGGATTGCTTAAGAAACACTATTACTATTGTGCATACTTAGGGAAAGTGATTTGAATGAACACTTAACCAAAAGTATTACATTTAGACACACAACTTGTCCTGCACTGTCTGTATTAGATATGAATGACACCTCAAATCATGTGGCTTATTGAGGCGAGAGGTGTAATTACTTTTATAAGCAATTGGATACATTTTTTTTTATGGCTGTTAGAATGAAGCTGTCACATAATTCTACACTCACGCCATGTGAATATGAGGATAACCTTCCCAAAGAAAAGTTGGATTTGTCACAAATTCCTCCTGTTGATAGAAAACAACAGTCAGTTAGTCTGTGTGCAAATGAGGGAAGGAGAAATTCGAGACATCATGTACAGATCTCTTACATTGGTGAGGATGCTGCAGCCCCAGACAAAGGAGAACAAGTAGAAGGTGGCCAGTTGTCCCGACTCATTGAACTTGCTGTGTTTTGTTTTGGACAAGTGTAGCCGACGATTGATTTTCTATGGAAAAGGAATCAGGTTACTGCTTTGAAAGTTAGTACATATGCCATTCAAATTTGTTCCAAGAATCTTTGTTGAATAAAATAATTCTGACAAAGAGGTAAGGCCTGAAATGGCAAGAAATCACTGACAAATATTTCAGCAGAAAATATACAAATGTGTTCAACATTCTCATGTATATAAATGTGTTCAACATTCTTTGCCTCCACGTCATGCATTAAAATTGTGTAATGCACAGCTACACATGGATTATGCCTTACATATAGTACTTAGACATGTTATAGTCACCAAAAAAAATGGTTTTAAGCCAGTTACTTACATCTTTTGATGTAGTGTGTCAATAGGAAATATCTGTTTACATTTCCAAACATTCATTTTATCATTAATTGTAATAATCCAGTGAGATTTTTGTATGAACAAAGAGTCTGACAACAGCCGGTATGCTCCACATGGAGATCTGATCTTACAAGGGCTTGACATCAACTTTTTTTGCTCACCAGCCACTGTGGCTAGTGGTTTTCCAAAGTTACTAGCCACTCAGCATTTTCACTGGCCATGATTTTGACATCCATACCATAGGGAAAAACTGCCATATAGATATTTGTAATATTATCTCATAATTTGGCAGCAGGTATATTAGGCTGCTGTCACTTTAAGACCTGACGCACAGATCCATTATACTGTTTCACGTGTGTTTTCTTTCTCAAATGTTTAGGTTCACTTAAAACATAACTGACTGTTTACGTGAATACTTGCCAAAACCAGCATTTTGGCATTATTTTGTGTGTATTTGTCTGTTTAAGCGCAAAAAGCAGTGGAAAAGAACTAAATTTAGTACTAAAAGAGATGGCTTTATGTTCGCGCACTTTGGGTGTGAGCACAAAATCTGCGAGAAGGAGTAAAATTATGCTCAATATGAGCAATCCCACACTGAAATTCAAGCCCTGTAACACCAACAATATTGATCCAAAGCAAATAAAACAAGTGAGTGAGGTGAGCTGGGTTTGTGTGAGTGAGGTGAGGTGGGTTCTTGCTCTCTCACCTCTCAACTCGCTGTTGGAGAGGTGAGAGAGCAAGAAAGCGCAACTAGTATCATGTATCTATTCTGCGGAAAATGAGTATTGGAAACGTTTCAGTAATTTCAGTATCGATATGTATCGAAAAATCTTTTTGACAACATTTCATTGCACTTAGTTTATTATTTCAGATGCTTTTTTATAACACTACAATTGAAAAATATATATTATATATAAAATTCAACCCACCAAAGTGGCTAGTAGGAGTGACTACTGACTGCTGAAATCCACCCGCATTTGGCGGGTGTTAATGTCAAGCCCTGGATCTCACCACACATCGAGTCTGTCTGGGATTACATGAAGAAACAGAAAAAAAAACTGAGACAGACTAAATCCAGAAGAAATGAGCAACGTTCTTCGTAAATAGATTTTATTTATCAATTAACTTCTATTAACTAAATCAAATCAATATTTGGTGTTACCACCCTTTATGTTTAAAAGAGCTTTTGTCCTAGCACATAGCTTTGCAGGTAGGTTTTCTTCAAGTGTCTTGGAGACGTTGCCACAGTTCTTCTAGATTTCTCAGTTTTTTTCCTGTTACTTCATGTAATCACAGAGTGCGTTTACATGGACATTCTTAAGCAGATTATGCTTAATAAGCCAACAACGCATGTGGTCATGTAAACGCGGTAACCTGTTTTCTTTAATCGGAGTAAGGTCATAAACGGCTTAAGCATAAACCGGTCAGAACAGGTAGTTTTTTGCCTCTTACCCCAATTTCGTGCGGCATGTAAACGCATTAACCTGCTTTCTGCCGGCTTATTGAAGTGCGCATATGTGATACGTGACAGAAACGCATCCTTAGTGCAGATTTAAACACATCCAAACAGAGCGAGCGTTTTGCAGGAAAGGAAATATAATCGCAAACGCAGACTCTTTCAAGCCCTAGAAAATGGTAAAAATGTGTTCTCATCTCTCGTGCAGCAGAAGTAGAATGGTTCAGTCAAAACGCTGCATCTACTGCATGACAGAATAATATATGAGCCGCAAGTTTCCCGCTGACATGTTGCAAGCTGTATTTAATATCACAACTGACATAACATATGGAATACGCAGAGTCAGATACGCAAATGATTATTTTTTGATGTTACTACAGGGAAATAACCCGATTTATTAATGAAGTCATGTAAACATGGTTTACTTGCGTTGTCAGTTTACTGGTTTGCATGTAAACGAGGAAAACTGGTTATTTCAATAAGCTGATATTTGTGAGTTATCAGCTTAACTGGTGTGCATGTAAACGTGCTCACAGACAGACTGGATGATGGTGAGATCAGATCTCCGTGTGGAGCATACCGGCTGTTGTCAGACTCGATGTGCATACAAAGATCTCACTGGATTATTACAATTACTGATATTTCCTACTGACACACTACAGCAAAAGATATAAATAACTGGCTTAATTTTTTTTTTTTTGCGGTGAAAATACTAACGTGCCTAAGACTTTTGCACAGTACTGTACATGCATATACATAAACTGCCATTCAAAAGTTTGTTTTTTAAAAAAAATAATACTTTTATTCAGCAAGGACAGTATTTTGCATTTTTAAAAGTTAATACAAATTTTTTATTAGAAATTACATAATTAGTGCAATGTAACAATTACTAATGAGTGAACATTTGGAATTCCGTTGAGTGAAAAATAAACATGAATTTTTGGTATGTCCCCTTTACTTTGATGGACCTGATAAGCCCTGATGTCCTGCATGATTTGAGAATGTCCCAAAGAGCATTTTGAGCTTCAATGGAAGAGCTTTTGTACAAAGGAGCTTTTGCACAAAGGAGTTCACATGCTCAGCGTCACAAATAAAAATCTGATTAGAGATCAAGAAATGTACACAATCTTAAATATTTCCCTTTTTTCACAGGCTGAAAGTACTCAGAATATATGGCATTACTCACGTCGAGTATGTACTCTTGAATCAGGGCATGAAGAATTATGGCAATAAGCAGGTAAAAGAACACAGTTGCAATGTCCTTGGGGCCGTACTTATAGTAGTTCACAGGTTCAGTCTTGTCCTCTGCATCTGAATAAAACCAAGAAGCCACAATGAAAGTGTGCTCATTTAAAACTCCACATCTCTGCACATTAATATGCACTCATTAGGGGTCCAAGCAGTGCAGCTCATTTAGAGATGCTTTTCACTAATTGTCCCAGCTAGAGAATTTGCAAGACCTGTGATGTCCCAGCATTTCATCTCATCACATCACACACACAACAACATTTCACAATGGATAAAGCCACCTGGTTGAGTGGTGAAATGTCATGAGTGGCAGAACAACATATTCAGTTGACTAGAATAACTACTTATCGTCTGTAGACTCACAAAATTACAGAAATCATTTATATATATAAAAAAATCTATGTATTACACACACAATAATATACAATGTATATTAGTCAAACCAAAATGAGCAGATACAACATCACAGTTGCAAAGCATTGCATATTTTAGCAGTCAGTAATTTCAATTGTGAATGGCCACAAAACATGAAATTGTTACTGGCCATTAGATGGCACTATAATGAGTGAATGTACTCTTTCACGTTTTCGTACATTTACAGTGCCTTGCAAACGTATTCATACCCACTGAACTTTTCCACATTTTGACATGTTAAAACAACAAACAAAAATGTATTTTATTGGAATTTTATGTAATAGACCTACACAAAGTGGCACATAATTGTGAAATGGAAGGAAAATGATAAATTGTGTCCAGCATTTTTTACAAAGAAATATCTGAAAAGTGTGGCGTGCATTTGTATTCAGCCCCCCTGAGTCAATACTTTGTAGAACCACCTTTCGCTGCAATTACAGCTGCAAGTCATTTGGGGTATGTCTCTACCAGCTTTGCACATCTAGAGAGTGAAATTTTTGCCTATTCTTCTTTGCAAAATAGCTCAAGCTCAGTCAGATTGGATGGAGAGAGTCTGTGAACAGCAATTTTCAAGTCTCGCCACAGATTCTCGATTGGATTTAGGTCTGGACTTTGACTGGGCCATTCCAACACATGAATATGCTTTGATCTAAACCATTCCATTGTAGCTCCGGCTGTATGCTTAGGGTCGTTGTCTTGCTGGAAGGTGAACCTCCATCCCAGTTTCAAGTCTTTTGCAGACTCTAACAGGTTTTCATCTAAGATTGCCCTGCATTTGGCTCCATCCATCTTCCCATCACCTCTGACCAGCTTCCCTCTCCCTGCTGAAGAAAAGCATCCCCACAACATGATGCTGCCACCACCATGTTTCACAGTGGGGATGGTGTGTTCAGGGTGTTGTGCAGTGTTAGGTTTCTGCCACACATACCGTTTTGCATTTAGGCCAAAAAGTTCAATTTTGGTCTCATCTGACCAGAGCACCTTCTTCCACATGCTTTGTGTCCCCCACATGGCTTGTCGCTAACTGCAAACGGGACTTCTTATGGCTTTCTTTCAGCAATGGCTTTCTTCTTGCCACTCCTCCATAAAGGCCAGATTTGTGGAGTGCACGACTAATAGTTGTCCTGTGGACAGATTCTCCCACCTGAGCTGTGGATCTCTGCAGCTCCTCCAGAGTTACCATGGGCCTCTTGGCTGCTTCTCTGATTAATGCTCTCCTTGCACGGCCCGTCAGTTTAGGTGGACGGCCATGTCTTGGTAGGTTTGCAGTTGTGCCATACTCTTTCCATTTCCGGGTGATGGATTGTACAGTGCTCCGTAAGATGTTCAAGGCTTGGGATATTAATTTTATAATCTAACCCTGCTTTAAACTTCTCCACAACTTTATCCCTGACCTGTCTGGTGTGTTCTTTGGTCTTCATGATGCTGTTTGTTCACTAATGTTCTCTAACAAACTTCTGAGGGCTTCACAGAACAGCTGTATTTATCCTGAGATTAAATTACACACAGGTGGACTCTATTTACTAATTAGGTGACTTCTGAAGGCAATTGGTTCCACTAGATTTTAGTTGAGGGTATCAGAGTAAAGGGGGCTAAATACAGATGCACGCCACACTTTTCAGATATTTATTTGTTAAAAATTTTGGACACCATTTATCATTTTCATTCCACTTCACAATTATGTGCCACTTTGTGTTGGTCTATCTCATAAAATCCCAATAAAATACATTTTTGTTTGTGGTTGAAACATGTGAAAATGTGTAAAAGTTCAGTGGGTACTAATACTTTTGCAAGGCACTGTACACAACAACAGTGTACTAAAACCTATGTTAGGTGGACCTCTGTTCCTCTAGGGGGTCTGGGGGCATGTCCCCCGTAAGATTTTTTTAAAATTTTTTTTTAGGTTTTTTAAAAAGTTAAATGCATCAATCTGGTGCACTTTGAGAGCTCAAACTTAAGAGTTTCAACCCATGTACAGTGTGCAAAACTGAACAAAGAAGAAGCATTGACTTGTACCTGGACATTAAAGAGGGCTCAAACATCTTTTTAGTTGTCATATAGTGTCTCATTCTACATTACACTGACACTGGTGTTTTAGGATGCCAAACAATTTTTACAATAATAGAATAACATAATAATGATTTATATAATTATTCCAATGACAGTAATATCCATATATCGTAAAACAAATGTCCTGTAAAATAAATGAAAATTAATATTCATTCACACAGATTAGCTTTTCTATTACAATTTACAACTATTCTGTGTATTTCAGCAGGCACACACAGAGATATATATATATTATATATATATATATATATATATATTATTAGAATGTTTTATTTGTATATTAGCCTACATATTTATTTAAAAAAATAAAATATAAAAGCTTATTTTTTCAGCTAGTTGCTGAAAGTCCATTTTTATTCAGATTAACGAAGTAAAAAAAAAAAACTAAAAAAACTAAAATAAAAATGAATAAAAACTATATAGACATACTTGAGCTCAACCCTTGAGCTTTTATTTTGGAGAAAACTAACACCAGATCACCAGCTGATAATTTGAGCAATGTGAACACTTTAAAACACACGGTTTCAATTTTAGTTTGTTGGCAAAATACAACGTTAGAGACCTTTTATGTTAGGCTACAAGTTTTAAATTTCCGGTTCATTATGAAACAGTGGCGGCACAGGGTCATTAATGGGAAACACTGAATGAATGTTTAGCTGACAAATGTGCTAAAGTTGAGTAATATTATAACATAACAAAATCCCTTCAACCAGACCGAAAGAGAGTCTGAGTTCCTGGCCTGCCGCTGCACTGAGTGAGTGACAGGAGGTATGGCTGTGTACAACTGCGGTGTGTGTGATAGAAAGCGCTGCCGGTATCGGTGTATGGATACTGCAAAAAAAAGGCATTGAATCGTTCCAAGTAGATAAACCTCTCACAAGGTTGTTGCACCTCAAATGACAAGGAAATGTATGTTAATATTAATAGACTGTATTGAAGTAGTATAGAGCTGCACGATTCATCGTTAAAAGACCTCGATCTCGATTCAAACACCCATGCAATCTCATTCCTAAATTTTTTCACAATTTCTATAAGCTGTAACAGAATGTTTGCGGGTGTGGGCAGTAACGGTCAGAAATTCAGCGGGAGCGGGATTAAGAAAACAGTCCTGCGCAGGGCTCTACTTCAAATAACGATCGTATCATTACATTGTTATGCCACCATATGGTAAAATAACTTTTATTTAAAATTACCCGAGACCCAAAGCTACTACTATCATACTTGACCCGTGCCCAAGTTTTGAACCTGAACCCGCTCTGGTCTAGGGTCAGACTTCAGGTTTTCAGATTAAAGTGTGCCTGTGAAGACCTCTAATCTCAGGAACTCTGAGTTGATCAATTCCTCTGAATCCTTCAGTCACACAGGAAAATTGTTCAACCACATCCATTTTATGGAAAAACAACTGGGTCTGTCACTTACATTTGCCAATTGTTGTCACATGTATTTCAGCTTGGACCCTGATGACGGCACCTTGTAGTTATATTTATGCTTTAGTATTAGCATTATTGAAAAATCTAGGCCGTACCTGTATCCAGGCTTTGTGTGACATTATACTGGACTGTGATGAACATGATGGCAAACTTTGCTGTCACCTGCAAAAAAAAAAAAAACATATATGAATACATAAACATATACATACATATAGCAACAAAGTTGCAAAAGCCACAACTTTAACAGCCCCATATCAAATATTTCCTGCCATTCACAAAGTACAGCAATATTAGTAAAGAATCAGAGATTGGATTTTTAAAGAAAGTTTTTAGAATATAGAATATTAAATAATATAACATTTTAGAATATAGTTTTAACAAGGAAGTTTAAATTGAGAGGAAGTTGAGAACATTTAACAAGTAATATATATTTGATTGTTCCATTTGAGAGTCAGACGGTATGACTGTTATGAGGAAGCAAAGTTAGAGCATGTGATCAAGCGCTTTTATGCTTTCGTTATCTTAAGTATTTTAATTTAAACCATTCAGCACGTGCAGTGCTAGTATTTAACTAAAATATTAAAATAACATTTGTCTTGTTGCAGCACTTGCATCCAGTGGTATGTGGACACCTACTTCTAATGAAGTGATTATATTAAGATTTGTCTTCACTGGAATTACTGAAATATCCAACCCACTAGATAATTGCCCATGTGATTAAAACAGATTCCACTATTGCATATTTAGATAACATCATATGATGATCATATTATACAAGTATAAATTTCAATAGCATGATCACGATATGATATATCATAAAGGTTTAATAAGAAATAATAACTTCGAACGTGATGACTATGTTGAGTTTAATATTATAAGACAATAAACAACCTCAAACATGCTCTTCTTAATATTATTTAACAACAACCTCAAGAATAATCATGCTGTTGTTATGAGTTTTATAGTAAATAACCTCAAACATGATGGCCATGTCATATGACAGATTTAATACTGATCAAAACAGGTTATGATATGTAAAAAATAAGCTCAAACATGATGATCATGTTATGATATGAGTTTAATAGGAAATGATAACTTCAAACATGTCTGTCATGTTATATGATATAGATTTTATACTGACTGTATTTGAACATGTTGTGAAATGAGTTTAAAAGGAAACTATAACCTCAAACATGAGTCCCAGGAGGATGATCATGGCCACACACGACACCATATCCGCGTGATTCTGGATGACAAACTCGTGGCTCAGCACAGGCGGACTCTTGTTCTTCTTGCGGAAGCCCATCGCTCTTCTTCCACAGAGAATAAACACTCCTGATTACTGCAGAGACTCGCAGGTGAAACAGATCGCGGGTAAATTCACACTATTCAGTCATGAAAGCCCCACCACATTCACCCCCGCTTACGATGTGTGACGGAAGCTGTGAAGTGTTCGACGAAGAGCGAAGGTGTTGCTGTAAAAGTCTAAAACAAACATGTTTTTTTTTTTTTTTTTTAATTGAGAAAATAGCAGTTGGATACAATTCTAATACGTCATTTATTTTGGAAAAACGGATTTTGATATACTTATATATGACACTTTAACAGAGCACGAGAAAAAACACGTTTAGTCATAGGGTTATTAAAATGAATAACATTAATAACGTATTTCTAAATATCTAAATTCCAAACATTAAACTTGTAGGGTGACACATTTTGTCACTATCAACAACTGCAGATGGATGTTGTGTTCAACTGTGAAGCAGGGCTTTTATTTTGACTTTATGTAAGACTTATACGGAAGTTTCTTTCTTGATTCACATGGCCTTTACGCAGAAATTTTGGATTTGTGTGTGACTGAGCGCGGTTGTTTTGGTATATTTACTGTTTTGCACTTATTTTTATGACATTCATTTTTTACAATCGTTTTGTTGTTGGTGGTTATTTATTTACATTATTATGAAAACAGTTTTTCTAGCTTACTCATACGGTGCCTTGCCTAAATATTTTATTAATGTAATGTCGTTTACATTATATTTAAGAAATGTATTACTTTTAATGCACAACTTTCTGACATAGTAATCTTTTATGACATAGACAAATGACAATATCTGAAATTGTTATTATCATTCATTGCACTGTGATTCCAGTCACATTTACTGTACAGTAATATTTTTTGTGACAATTATTTTAAACAGATATGGCAGGAACAGATATGGACCCTGAGGTGGCTCGGGGCTTATTTGAAGAAGGAGCCACGCTTGTCATACTTGGTGTTCCTGAGGGAACAGAGTTGGGACTTGACTACAAAACCTGGACTTTGGGCCCTCGGTTCCGTGGGGTGAAGATGATTCCTCCAGGGCTTCACTTCCTCCACTACTGCTCCGTCAGCACGAATGGAGCTTGTGGTGAAATTAGCCCCAAAATAGGCCTGTTCCTGTCCCTGAAACCTCGCGAGGTGCTTGTAGCTCATTGGAACAAGAGTGAAGATGACTTGGAGTTCTCTCAGAACCCAGAGGAGGTGGAGCGCATAAGGTCCAATCTTCGCGAACTGGATGGGTATCTGGGCCCGTATCCTTATGACACACTCCGGAAGTGGGTTTCCCTGACCGACAGACTCAGTCAGGAGGTTGCAATTGCTCTGCAGCCCCTCAGTGGGCGGGTGTGCGCCTTTAGTGATGTTATCCCAGAACTTCAGCTGACCCATACTAAAGACCGGGCAGAGCAGAATCTGCCCCGCAATGATCAGGAATGTCAGAGTATGAAGGAGGGGCTGGACAGACTGCCCCGAATGAAACAAAGGGAAGGCACAGAGTTGCGATTTTCCCACATTCCGAAACAGGCATACCCTCCTGGGGCAACACCTGCACAGATCACCCAGTATAGTATGGATTGGAGTTACACTCTTAACTGCGTGCTTGAGAGCCATTATAAAGAGCAACCTCTCAATGTACTAGGTGAGCATTGGTTACTTTTCAGTTTACTAACCAAACATCATGTTAACCCTCTACTGCACACATGATGGCACATGAAAAAAAATATTCCACATCATTTTTTGGTTCATTTGGAAATATTTTATTGATAAAAAAAAAAATTCATACACACACATATTTTTATGTACAGTTCATGTCATTTTAAATAGGATTACTAAAGCAAATAATCTTGCCGCCTTCTCACGCCATGTGCTCCTGTGACCATGTGTCAAAACAGGACGTCCCACCTTTAAATGGTGCTTGATAGTGACTCCCACACCTTACTGGACTGTTCTTTGGTACTTTCTCGACCTTTCTAATTGGTTGTAATCATTTAAAGAAAAATTTACTAAACATAGGGCTTAAGAAAACTTTCCGTTGCCTGAGGGCAACGCTGTGCTGTAGAGGGTTAAAGGGATGGTCATTATGTTATAAGTAATCTGTGCTGTGCTGAAAATCCTTTATAAATAACCGTCTTTTTATATAGCTTGTAAATCTCGCATTCTGCTATACTATCACTAAATATTGAATTCAATCTTTTTGTCAACTTGTTTTCATTCAATTAGAACAGGTTTTGTTTTTATTTTTGGAACCAATTGATCATAGGCCTATTTGATCTGAGCTTATGCACCTCATTAGCTATGTTTCCATTCAAAGTTGCGAATTTAACTTGTGCGCAAAATTGGAATATCGCATAAAACATTTGCAAATAAAGCATTTTCCATCCCATGTGTTCAAGAGTAAAGGAAACAAGTTGACAAAAAGACTAAATCCAGTATTTGGCAATAACAGCATAACGAGAGATTTATAAACAGGTTTTTGTAGGCTGGTCATATTTGATTAAAAACTAAAAAACAGTCAATATTACCAGAACTCAAATATAAAAATCTAGTTGCAAGTACTGTACTGAAATATTGAATCATAAAACATCATCATGTGTTGTGACGTTTGTAGGAGAGCTGCAGTTTGCGTTCATTTGTTTCCTCATTGGGAATGTTTATGAGGCTTTTGAGCACTGGAAAAGCCTGCTGGCTCTGCTGTGCCGCTCTGAGGAGGCCATGAAGGACAGGAAGGATCTGTATCTGGGTCTCATCGCTGTACTCTACCATCAGCTGGGAGAAATCCCTCCGGACTTCTTTGTGGACATTGTGTCCCAGAACAACTTCCTCACCTCCACACTTCAGGTGCAGTTCACACGGTTTTCCTCTCTCAAATCCTAGTTTCAACAGGATTTAGAACATGACCAAAGTCATTCAGGTCATCTTAAAGTCAACATAAAATCAAAAGAAACCATTTTTACTTATTAATACACATTCTTATTGTACAAATATTACGCAATATTTGTACAAATGAATTGTAATAGTTTGTTTCACCACTGAAACAATTTTTCATGTCACCAAAATTGTGCAAAAAGGTTGGAAATGACTAATTTCATGTTGATTTGAATATAGATCAGTCTGTTTTTTAGGGGTTTCATATAACATTTATTCATATAATGCTTCTTAAATGTTTTCTAAGGTTTCGCAGGGGTTCATGATTTGATGAAAAGCTAATAATTAAGCTTTTAATAATTAAGCTCTATTTTCTGTTTAAAATAAAACAATCAAAATAATAAAAAAGTCAACAAAAATAATATTTTATTTGTTTACTTTCATGTCAGATAACTGTAAAGCTGTGAATGTTTAATTGTTAATAATTGTTAATTGCTCAGTTGTTAATGTAAAATTATTGAAATATTACTTCTTAGAGGTACTTCAAGTAAATATTTTATGTCAATGGAGTCCAGTTGACAAAAAAAGTTTGGGAACTGCTGGCTTGGAGCTGGACTGGTTTGGTCTCATAATCAGAGTTTGGTCTCTTTCATACGGTGGCTAAAAGAGCTCAAAGCACTGCAACTGAAGAAACTGTGTTTGGTTGCGTTGTATTTGCAGCAAGTTTTTGTATTTGGTTTCGTTGTATTTGCGGGATGTGTTGTCAAACTGTTTTTTCTATTTGCATGTGTTTTCTTCAGTTGCTGCTCATTGAGCTCTTTCGGCCACCATACTTTCAGTCAACATGTACATGATGCATTTACCAAACAGTGTGTGTTTTTTTTTAATGTAACTAATGAGTTTGAATCCCTTTTCTTCCTGTTGGTGCATTTCAGGACTTTTTCCAGTTTGCCAGCAGTCCCGGGGTCGACAGCACATTACGGAAAAGAGCTGAAAAATTTAAAGTCCATCTAACCAAAAAGTTTCGGTGGGACTTCGATGCAGATCTTGATGAATGTGCTCCAGTGGTGGTGGACCTTCCAGAGGGAGTCGCTGTGGACTGATGCTTTTTCACGTGTTGGAGCCACTTCCGTGTTGTGCTTGAAATTGCATATTTAAAAAATACACTGCAAGAAGCTGTTTGAAACTGCAATTTTTATATTGTTTTCACATGAACATAATCATGTCTTTTCAGACTGCATTCATCAGATACTACAGCATCTGGTTATTCTTCTGTCATTTCCTGAATAATATTTTTTTTGACCATTTCATTTTATTAAAGCTAATTATTTCACTTCATTGTTCTCGATTTGGGTTTTTTGTGACCCTGAATATCATATAAGGCCACTAGAGGGCAGGCAAGCACACTTTTTTTAAACAGTCAAACTTAGGATATTCACCTGCTGGATGAAACAAATCATATGGACAAAGACTTGGATTTAGAAACATATTTAATGTCAAAGAAAATTTAGTGCTTTTGACTTAAACTAGAGGAAATTATGCAACATAGACTATTAATCATTTATGGACATTTTTCAATCACATTCCTAGCAGTTACCTACAAATTCATGTTATTAAAAAAAAAAAATCTAAAATTTGAAGCTTTAGTTTTACTATGGTTGGCAAATGCTGAATGTAGTAACAGTTAATTAGTCACTTCCCTCAACGTAACACTTGGCATGTTGGCATGAGTTTGCAGCAATTATGTTTTTATTGCTTCACATTGATTTCAATCAGGTTTTCTGTTATAGGTTAGCTGAGCCACATAAGCAGGATTTGTATCAGTGGAGCTGCCAAAGCAAACACAGACCCCTCAGTCTCCATCAGACCACTGACTATCCTAAATGCAAACAGTTCAAATACAAAACGCTGAAATATATATCCTACTATACTACCATTGTCAGTAGATTTATTTCATTGCACTGAAACTAAACCATCATTACTGACATTGCTTTATACGTTTTAAGGTATAGTAATTACTTACATTTAAATAGATAATTGATCAGTGATAACTATCTTTGGAGTTTATATGTACCACACTGTTCAGGTCAGGTGTGATATTGGCACTGTAGATTTGCTCCAGGTTTTTCAGGTTAGTCAGATGATGTCTGTCCATTGGAATTTTACTGAAATTAGTGCCAAATATTTCACTGTTTCAGTGATTTCAGTTTATCGGTGTTAGACAGTCACATTTTTTGTTGATATTCCTCCCCATATTTCTCAGTTTTGTCTCTTTTATACCCCAAATGTCTCTCTTAGCAATAAGATTAAATAAAGATCAAATAGACATTTGCTAATGTCTCCTGGTTCTCAGATGCTTCTCCAAAATCTATAATCTTGTGTCCTCTAATAAAGTTTTTTTTTTTTTTTTTTTGATGTCTCAGATTAACCAAGATGCAATGGAATGTAAGAGATCTCAATATGAAGCAAACATTTCTCATATGTTTTGCCATCCACATTCAAATACTACAGCTACTCATTCTACTGTCAAGAGTCTTGTTTGTGCCTCATTGATCTCATTTTATTTCAGATTTTTCTTTCTAATTTCCATATGTAGCTGTAGCTTTTAGTGTAATTAGCTATTTTCTCTAAAATGCTGATTTTTTTTTATTTTTAGAAACAATTATATTTTAGCTAGATACATTTTTTCAGGTGCTTGCTGAAAACTGGTGTTGTTGACTGGCCACGTCACCTCAACATAAGATTTAGAATAATTACGTTTAGGTTGTGTCTCTGATTTTAAACTTCATTGTTACTATACTAGATTACTGATTACAATTAGCCTACCGAAGTTATGACAATGTGGTATAATGAAAATAAGAATGACTACATTTGGAATCCTAGTGCAGTATTAAAATGCAAATGTTTGTAGCTTTTCTAGATATTACCAATAAATTAATTACAAACCAAATAAATTTTGATCCTGCCCACTTGTCAAACCACAGTTGCACCCCTGACTTCAGACGTGCTTTGAAATGGTTGTTTTTGAATTATGGCCTCCTTTGTGAGCTTCAGTAATTCAGTCAAATGAGAGAACAGGTTAAAGTTCTGAAATGTGTCAGTCAGCATTAACTAGTCTTTAGTCTACTCTGCCTCTTAGACACTTTAAGAACAAAAAAGAAAGAAAGAAAAAAAACTGTTACTGCCTGCATGCAGAGCTCAGCTCGTAATCCAAATGAACGCTTCTGTCCCTCTCATTTCCCATAATCCCTGTGATTATAATAGACGGGTGGGGTTAAATGGCTGTTTCTTTCTATAGCATTGCCCTCCATCTCAGGAAGCTATAGTGCCAGCTGCATGCCTTTCCTGCTATAAACCTATAAAAAAAGGTTGATAGATGTCTGGATTATTCATTAGGCTGTGTGTTATTTTCCCAAAATTACCAACACATATTACGAAAGTGGAGCTTTATGCTTTGAGTTTGGTCTCTGCAAATATGATGTCTTTAAATGTGTGCGGAACTTTGGAGGTTTTGACTGCTGTTTTTATGACTATTTGCTTTTCTCTTGTTTTTTCTCTTACAAGTAAAGATGGGGATTGGAGTTAATGTGATATGGAGTAATTGACAAAGTTAGCAAGATTCATACCATTAAATCTTCCTGCTTGAGTTCTGTTTGAGTATCAAGTAAACAAGATATGGTCAAGCAGCATTCAAGTCACTATGAAATCAAAATTGACAATAATTTTTATGGAATATTGATATTATAAATGAGCACTTCATCACTATTTTTTTTTTAAATTCATGTGCCCTCATAATGTTTAATCAAATTAATTTCCCCTTTAATTAGAAAAACATTTTTTCTTGTATGATCAGTGCTTGCATTACATAATGAAATCGAACAAACTCGGTGTCAATTGATTTTCCACCAGTTCTTTTAATGAATTGGACTGTGTGCAAAGGATTGTGGGTGATTGGGGGATGCAAAAGATACACTTGACACATTCTTCAAAACATGGATGTAGATTTAATAAAACATAAATTCATCCCCTGCACTTTTTCATTGGGCAAGTGTGTTCATGTAGAGGTTTTCATGCACTGTAAAAAATGGCCGTGATATTAAAAATGCTACGGTGAAAAACAGTTAATTGGTTTACAGAAAGTTTCCGTACTATACGGTGAATAACTGTAATAGATCTAATGGTAATAGATCTAACCGTTAAATGTACAGTTTTTGGAAGTGAAAAATAAGTCATTGTATAATTTACAATGAAAAAACGTAAATTGATATTCCCACAATTCCCTGCGTGACACTTTACATTTGATGTATTTTTGTTGAAAGAACTCTGTTTCTTCTTAGTTTTTTCTAATCAGTTATGTAAATTAGGGTTTTATGTTACATCTAACACATTTTGTAAAATTAATCTTTATTGCATTTTTAAAATTTCATGTCTGTTACCATGATGGTGTTTAGTGTTTGTGTGAATGACACTGTGTACACCTTGTGATGCTGCTTGTGATGAACTTTGATTCATCATGTGACTCTCATCACCGCTGTGTTTGGTGGTATGAAATACGTTTTTTACCGTAAATTTAACAGAATTTTTGTATAATGAGTGTGTAAGTGTAAAAAAAACAGTTATGAACCATAATTATTACAGTATAAACCTTTAAATTATATGGTTTTGAACAGTAAAATAGACAGTAAACTAAGTGCTGTCCCGTAAAACCTAAAACATTGCTATCATATTTTTTATGGTAAAGTTTTGTCAACCACAGCTGCCGGGTTTTTACTGTAAATTTTACGCAGATTTTTTTTTTTTTCAGTGTGAGGCAATGTGTATCAATTTAAAATAAAGATGTTGATTGTTAATGTTGAATTCAGATCTACACGCATTAACAACCATTACGTCTATCTGGATCAGGCAGCATTATAACTTGCATGGTTCCCTTTCACAATGTTGAACCTAAATACTAATGGAAGTATTGACCATTTTCAATTTATAAATAAAATGATTGACTCACAGCAGGCTGCTATAATAACTTTTTTATATAAGAAGATAATGGTTAAACCTGCCATTTTTTATATTGAAACAAAATCATCCAGAGTATATAGTGATAGAGTGGCTTTTAAAAAACACCTGCTTTTACCTTTTTGTACATTGTAAAAATAAAACCTTTCAGTTAGACAAAAGTAAAAAGAAAAAAAAAAAAGAAAAAAAAAAGCTGGCACTACACACCTCAAATGATGGCTACACTCCTGCTTCAAAATATGCCAAATGAAGGTTCTTTCAAATGATCCTTTGAATTGTGACGACCTTTGACAACACTTAATGAAATTGTAGCAGAGGTATGCAGTTACATCAGATACATCAGTGAAATAATCTGTGACATATCCACAAATTTCTTCAAAGTTTCTGTTGACTAAGATAATTTTCTCTAGGGCTGTTAGTTCCATTTTACTTATTATGATGACACCTGTTTTTGTGGTGTCTTAGTATATGTAACCACAGCTCATACATTTTTTACATTTTCATTAATTAAAAAAAAAAAATATATATATATATATATATTATATATATGTATATATATATGTATATACTGTATGTATGTGTATATATATATATATATATATATATATATATATATATATTAGTACAACCAATGAAACACAGACCTAGAAGGGAAGAAGGGAGAGTACAACCAATGAAACACAGACCTACAACACACTCATTATACAGAATAATGAATATGAGCACGGAGAAAAATGACAACAAACTCCCAAGCACAAGGGAGAAATGCGAAAGAATATTTAAAAGGGCTAATAATACTTTCATTATGTTTACGAGCACTGCAGTCTCATGATAAAGGACACGTAGTTTAACACAAAATGAATAAAGACATAGTTTAATTTTTGTCCATTCTCTATGTCTTTTGTTCATCAGAATAATCGTGTCATCGCGTTCAGATACACGTATCAGTGTCCAGTTTACACATAATTCATTTGAAGAAGACTTGATGGAATATGTGCATACACCGTGCTGGTTCATGTTTGGTGCAGGAGAATGTGTGAAATATGTCTATAAAAACTTTAAACACGGATACTTTATTCTGTATATGAGCTATAATCCACGTGGCTAGTGTTGTTAAACTCATCGCGGAGCTCCGCACTGAAACCGATCATATGCGTGCTCCACGTGCATATCATAACAATTGTATTTTTCATGTGTTTGTATTCAAACTTCAGTTCTGACTGCATCATGGGCAGAATACAAACAACACTCATGTGCTTGCTGTGCTGAGGGAAACCAAAGTCCCTTTAAGACAAGTCATTTCACTCGGCGGCCATCTTTGAAACGCCTCTCGGGCATCCTGGGCATCATGCAGAATGGGGAAACATCAAATTCTCCAAAGCTGTTTGCCAAGCTTTCGATTAAATTTCATATTTGAAATCATCAATGAAATCTGACAACAACTGTCTCATAAATTTTTTTTTTTCCAAACGCTCAAATCATGACAAAAAAAACAGTGTTTAGGCTGGATCAAGCTAATGCGCGTCTCTTGTGCCTCATTTCGGAGGCGCGCTTCTGACTGTTTCTATAGAAACCGGTGCTTCTAACGGCCGCTGCAGTGACGCGATGACTTTACAGGTCGGCTATTGGCTCTTATTTTGAAGGCAGGACTGATTCCGCCATATTGAGCGTTACACTTTCTCCCATTCAAAACAATACGAGTGACATGTCTTGTGTTATTCTATAGTCTTTGGGGAAACATACATACGGCTCGCATGTCCGAACGCAGAGGTAAATGAACAGCACTTTTGTGACATTTGAAATATCCGCTGTAATGCGATCTCATGCGAACATATTTTCCATTTGTGCTGATAGATTACAGCAAAACAATCCACATGCACCCAAACTTCTGCTCTGGTTGCGTCTCAGGGAAATGCATTTTTGTTGTAGCACTGAGGAAACAAACACAACTATACGACCCATGTCTCTGAATGACAAGAGACAGGGGCAAGAGAAGTGATACTTCCTCATGCATAGTACCGCAATTATAATCTTATGCATACTACAGCGCAGTGATTGGATTGAATGTGCTTTTTCTCATGAATAAATGCAGAAACTGTTGACGTCAGCATGTTCGACCAGCCCATACTGGAGCCAATCAGCACTCCGGGTCTTGCCGGTAGTACACGATGACGTCAGATTTTGTGACGTAGCTCTGACTTTGCTTTTCAAACCGGAAGACAGAAATCGCTCTGAAAAATGCAAAAATAACTAATTTCAAATTATAAATAAAATTAATGAGTACCTTTAGTGTTTTCAATGATGTGCAGCCTATACATATCTTCACAGCTCAAAAAAAGTGTTCTGGGGTTTCATGACCCTTTAAGAGTCTTTGGCGTAGCATCAAATTTTTGGACCAAGCAAGAGATCAGCAGTTTGCTGATTGCTTGTTTAAGAGCATAATCATTTCTAATCATCACGATAAATACAGCATGATAGCAACTGAACTTTATGCTTGTTAGTTCACATGAAGTTAGCAGAGACTTTGGTCTCTAACAAAACGGTATTATTGTGATGACGCCATTCAAAGCAGCACCTTCTTAGAGCTCTGCTCCAAAGCCAAACAAAGAGCCCTATTGTGCTGCACCAGTGGATAAATGTAGAATTCCTGCTCTGACAGGGCAAAGGGATGTAGTTTTTGCTTTGTTTCCATTAATTCTTGTGATAAATTGTGCCCTTGATGATACTGGCTTGATGTGTTGGCCCAGCACTTGAGTGTGTAAATTAATTTTGGATAGAACCCCATATTTGATGGTAAATGCTTCCAGGTGTTGCCTGGTAAGGTGATGTCAGAAGCTGGAAAAGAAGGGCAAGACGTAAGTTTTTTGAGGGGTACGTAAAAAGGCCAAAGAGACTTTTTTTTGGGTCTTCTCTTCCTTTTTTTTTTTTTTTTTTTTTTTTACTCCTTTTAATGGAGGATCTTTTATCCTTCTGCAGATAAATTGATGTTCTCATGAGTTCTTGCTGCACTCCTTGAAAGGTAATCACATTCATCTAACTTTAGTGCACTTAGAAGAGGAAACTCTCCTTTTCTCTTTCTCTCCTCCAGTTTCTCCACTTGTCTGTCAGGCAGCCGGTCTGGTTGGAGGGGAAATCTGTTTGCCACGGTGCCTGCTATTGTTTTTGGCAACCCTCTCTAGACTCTGGCAGACCCTGTCAACGGCTGAAAGATCTGAAGAACTTCAAGGGTTAGATACTATTTCACTTCTTGTTTTGGCTCTATGAGTTCTAGAAAGTGAAAAGCAAAGGTTATCTATCCTCCCTGTCCTGGAAAAGTTGTCCCACTCCCATTCAATATGATTTTCCTTTTGTCACTGCATTCATACACAGCAATATGAAGCTGCACCTCTCTGGCAATCTCTCAGACAATGGCTTTAAAAGAGGAAAAAGAGAAACTCAGCTGTGTATCACTGGTTGGATACAATGTGATTAGTGTTCTTGTTCCCAGTACTTTGATGCAATAACAGACATTTGGATATTTTTCACTGTGTATATCATATTTTGGCATAGATTTTTTACAATTTCCTCCCACCCTCCACCCTTCTCTATCTTTCTCTATCTCACTATTTTCCACTCAGCACACATTACCACTCTCCAAAGCTAGTGAGCTGCCTACCTAGACAGTACTGTAGGCATCATAGACATACTTCCCCAACTTAACCAAAAGGTAGGCAGCAAAACAATACTGTCATACAAAACATTGTTTTATTCCGATCCCTACTTCCCTGTGACAAGGGTTTTTAAATCCCTTCGGTTGTATTTACACTGACACACACACACACACACACACAAAACATATTTTTTACTCACATCTGACACAGATTGGAATTTTTTGCACGTGTAAACACAAAAATTCACGTGAGATCCGATTTTTTCGTATCTGTTCTGAGCCACTACCAAATGTGGTTTTAACCCTCATGTTGTGTTCCAGCTCCCCGCTCAGCTCTGCCAGTTGAATCCCCTGACTTCACCTTGTACCTCCAAGCCCATGACTCCACCTCGGCCTGTCAGCCTGTCGGCTCCACCCTGGCTCTGCGCTCCCTCAGCTCTGCCATGGTCCGACATCACTCAGGCTCCACTGTGCTCCCTTGTCCCTTTGGCTCCACGTTGGTCTTTCCTCATCCTTTTGCTGCAGCGGACCTCCGGGCCTCTATCCCTTCGGCTCCTCCTTTGCCTCCGGCCCACTCCCTCCGGTCTCACTCCATTCTACCAGGCCCCCGTCTTAAGCCGGGACGTACTTGTGAGAGGGGGAGTTATGTCACGGTTATGTTCAGTTTGGTTTATCTTTTGTTAGTTCTCATTTTGTTTCTGTTTTCTTTCAGTTTATTTTCTGTCTCCTTAGTTACTGATTCCTCTCTGTTTGTTACCATGGATTCTAATTGTCACCTGTGTCTCATTTAGTTCCCTTGTTTGCTTCTGTGTATTTATATCCCCAGGTTTAGTTCTGTTCTTTTTCAGTTCTTGTCTTGTGTAAAGTGGGGTTATTGTATTTCTCCTGTTGCATTTATCTACTGAGTTTATTAAAAGTATCCATGTTTGATTCCTGCATCATGCATTTGATTAAGACCACACTATTCGTGACAGCCCTATTGCGTAATTCATTATAATGTAAACACAAATTCAGGCATTAGCAAGGGCTACATTTATTAATTTATTCACATTTATTTAGCAGAATCTTTTATCCAAAGCAACTTACAAATGAGGAACATAAGCAATTTATCATAAGTGATGTGTGCTCATTAGTGTATTGAGTTGTTAGCTTGGCAACATGGAAAACAACACCTAGCATTAGTTCAGTAGTTCTGTGCTTTGCATGAGAAGTTATTTGTTTGTTGTAAAGCGTTCCAAATCAGGTTCCTTTTCAGTTAGGATGCTGGCTATTTAGATAGCGAAGCATTTCAGCATTTAGACCAGAGCCTAGAGCTGAGGTACAGCTGAAGGTCATTTATAGAATAAAATACCTGGAAAGCATGTCAGGATTTATCTTTGTAAACCTATAAATCCTGTCAAGTTTTAAAATGACAAATAAACTTTGACTTGACTGATGATTGATCCAGGTGTATGGAACTTGTGTATGAATTTATGCTTGTGTTTTTGATTTAAAAGTGTGTGTGTGTGTGTGTGTGTGTATGTGCATTTTAATAGTGTTAGTAAGCATCAACATGCAAGGATTATATTTGCATGGTAGTTAAAATGCTATCGTCAAAATATTTTATAGAAAAGTAATTTATAGAGGTTTTTCCTTTTGGTTAAGTGTCTTCTTCCTTTTGGCTGAGCTCATGGTTACATTTGGATGCAAGGCTCATTTAAAAACTCACATGGAAGAAAAACAAGTCTCTCTGGATTTGATTGGCCTGGTTCAGATTTTATATGCGAGCTTTGTGACTGGGCTGGAGAACTTGGAGGTGACAAAGATCTTGGGTTCCAAAAAGTTGTTCGAAAAAGCATTTGCCTGTTACCCTGTTTACATAACAGAAATTTGACCAACTGGTTGTTCCTTTACTGATTCTGATACTCAATCATACGGTGGCCGAGAGAGCTCAACGTGCTGCAAATGAAGAAAACACATGCAGATAGAAAAAACACCAGCAAATAAAGAAAACATCATCATTTTGACAACACATGCGCTGCAAAAGTTCACAACACAAGCAAACACAGAAACGCACAGCAGAAGTTCACAACACAAGCAAATACAGAAACGCGCTGCAAAAGTTCACACTATGAGGGCAAAAAAACAAACAAACAAACAAACAAACAAAACAAAATAATCGTTCATTAACCGTAATCAAGGTAAAATGTTCAATTAATCAAGATTTTGATTTTAGGTCATATCATCCGGCCCTATATGCAGGAGCAGGAGAGGAGAGAGTTGTAACACTATATGTGCTCCTATGTTGACTACACTGATGAAGGGACAATGTATCTGCCATCACTGTGAAAATTATTAAGAGCATAAATTCACAAAAATACTGAACTGATATAGGGGTGTTATGAGTAAAAATACTGAATATAGGGGTGTGATGAGATCTTGTGATATTAAAATGTGACTATTTCTCATTGAAGTGAAAATCTGTGTGGCGATATCAAGTCAAGTCAAGTCACCTTTATTTATATAGCGCTTTTTACAATGTAGATTGTGTCAAAGCAGCTTTACATTGATAACTGGTACATTGTTTGGCTGCACAGCAGCTCTTAAAGAATAGTGTCAATGCAGGCAGATCAAAGCACTGTTGAATATCAAATGTCAAGTCAAGTGTCCCCAACTAAGCAAGCCAGAGGCGACAGCGGCAAGGAACCCAAACTCCATCAGGTCACATCAGGTGGCAGACAAGTGGCAAATTGGTGTTTAAATGGAGAAAAAAAACCTTGGGAGAAACCAGGCTTAGTCGGGGTGCCAGTTCTCCTCTGGCCAACAGTACTTTGTTACAATTCAGGTTGCTATCATAAGTCCAATAGGATCGCAACATTAAAAGTATTTATTTCAGTTCCATCCAATTGAGGATCGTATTCATCACGCCGGTATGGACGGTTGTTGAGGAACTGTGTCGTGGCTGTCGTGTCGATGAGGCCCTCACAGTGGATGATCTAGTTGACTCAATCTCTGCTGATACGTCAGGGCTGCGTTGTGGTCGTGTCAAGGTGCAGGTCCTTGGTCTCACCTGGATACGGCCCGGATCCGGCTGACTACGGTGAACCTCGGGATAAACAGAAAGACTAATATTAGCGTAGATGCCATTCTTCTTCTGATGTAACGAGTACATCAGGTGTTATAGGAAGTGTTCCCGGTTCCGGCTGACCTAATTTATGCAGCCTAATAATCCTTTAACGGATTTGAAAATATAAATTGGTAATGTATTATGTGTATGCCAGGTTAAAGAGATGCGTTTTTAGTCTAGATTTAAACTGACAGAGTGTGTCTGCTTCCCGAACAATGCTAGGAAGATTGTTCCAGAGTTTAGGTGCCAAATAGGAGAAGGATCTACCACCTGCAGTTGATTTTGATATTCTAGGTATTATCAGCTGGCCTGAATTCTGAGATCGCAATAGACGTGAAGGACTATAATGAATTAGGAGCTCGCTCAGGTACTGGGGAGCTAAACCATTTAGTGCTTTGTAAGTAATTAGCAAGATTTTAAAATCTATACGATGTTTAACAGGAAGCCAATGCAGTGTTGACAGAACTGGGCTAATATGGTCATACTTCCTGGTTCTAGTAAGAACTCTAGCTGCTGCATTTTGTACGAGCTGTAGTTTATTTATCAGGCGAGCAGAACAACCACCCAGTAGAGCATTACAGTAATCTAGCCTTGAGGTCATGAACGCATGAACTAACTGTTCTGCATTTTTCATTGAGAGCATATGTCGTAGTTTAGATATATTTTTAAGATGGAAGAATGCGGTTTTACAGATGCTAGTAACATGGCCTTCAAATGAAAGATTGGTATCAGAGAGCACACCCAGGTTCCTAACTGACGACGAAGACTTAACAGAGCAGCCATCAAGTGTTAGACAATATTCTAGGTTATTACGTGAAGAAGTTTTTGGTCCAAAAATTAGAATCTCTGTTTTTTCTGAATTTAGTAGTAGGAAATTACTGGTCATCCAATTTTTTATATCAGCTATGCATTCCGTTAATTTTGTGAATTGGTAAGTTTCGTCAGGGCGCGAAGAAATATAGAGCTGAGTATCATCAGCGTAACAGTGAAAACTAACGCCATGCTTCCTAATGATATCTCCCAAGGGTAGCATGTACAGAGTGAACAGTAACGGTCCTAGTACTGAGCCTTGTGGTACTCCATATTGAACTTGTGATCGATATGACATGTCTTCGTTTACTACTACAAACTGATAACGGTCAGATAAGTATGATTTGAACCATGACAATGCAATTCCACTAATGCCAACATAATTTTCGAGTCTATTTAAAAGAATATTGTGATCAATAGTGTCAAATGCTGCACTAAGATCCAGTAACACTAATAGAGAGATACAACCACGATCTGATGATAAGAGCAAATCATTAGTAACTCTAATGAGAGCAGTCTCAGTACTATGGTACGGTCTAAATCCTGACTGGAAATCCTCACAGATACCATTTCTTTCTAAAAAGGAACATAGCTGTGATGATACTGCCTTTTCTAGTATTTTTGACAGAAAAGTGAGATTTGAGATCGGCCTGTAATTGACTAATTCTCTAGGATCAAGTTGTGGTTTTTTAATAAGAGGTTTAATAATAGCCAGCTTAAAAGTTTTTGGTACGTATCCTAATGATAAAGATGAATTGACGATATTGAGAAGAGGGTCTATGACCTCTGGAAGCATTTCTTTCAATAGCTTAGTCGGTATAGGGTCTAACATACATGTTGTTGATTTTGATGATTTAACAAGTTTAGACAATTCTTCCTCTCCTAAAGCAGTAAATGAATTGAATTTTTCCTCAGGGACACTACAATGCACTATCTGACACGATACTGTAGTAGACGGTTGCATGGTTATTATTTTTTCTCTAATATTATCAATCTTGCAAGTAAAGAAGTTCATAAAGTCATTACTGCTGTGCTCTTTGGAAACATCAGAAGTTGAAGCTTTATTTCTTGTTAATTTAGCCACTGTATCAAATAAATACCTAGGGTTGTGTTTATTTTCTTCTAAGAGTTTTGAAAAATAGGCAGATCTAGCAGATTTTAAGGCCTTTCTGTACTCAATCATTCTCTCTCTCCACAAAATACGAAATACTTCTAGTTTTGATTTCTTCCAGCTGCGCTCCATTTTTCTGGCTGCTAACTTTAGGGCCTGAGTGTGGTCATTGTACCATGGCATTGGATTAATTTCCTTAATCTTTTTTAAACGCAAAGGAGCAACTGAGTCTAATGTGCTGGAAAAGACAGAGGCAATAGTTTCTGTTGCAACATCGAGGTCTTCTAAGCTGTCTGGTATGCTAAGGCGATGAAAAAGATCAGGAAGATTATTTATAAAGCAATCTTTAGTGGTAGAAGTGATGGTTCTACCATATTTATGGCATGGAGGCAGTTTAGCCGCCTTGACTAAATGTAGTATACACGAGACTAGATAATGATCTGAGATGTCGTCACTCTGCTGCAGAATTTCAACAGCATCAATATCGATTCCATGTGACAATATTAGATCTAAAGTATGATTACGACAATGAGTGGGTCCTGACACATGTTGTCTAACACCAATAGAGTTTAGAATATCTGCAAATGCCAATCCTAATGCGTCTTTTTTATTATCTACATGAATATTAAAATCACCAACAACAAGGACTTTATCTGCAGCTAGTACTAACTCTGATAGAAAGTCAGCAAATTCTTTGATAAAGTCTGTATGGTGCCCTGGTGGCCTGTATACAGTAGCCAGCACAAATGTCAACTTACATAATGTTACGTAAAGTACCATAGTTTCGAAGGAATTATATTTGAAAGACTTCTGACTAATACTGTAAATATTACTATAGATTACAGCAACACCTCCCCTTTGCCTTTCTGACGGGCATTGTGTCGATAATCATAACCTTGAGGACTAGACTCATTTAAAGTAATGTAATCGTCCGGTTTTAGCCAAGTTTCTGTCAAACACAGCACATCTAGATTATTATCTTTGATAATATCATTAACAATAAGTGATTTTGAAGAAAGGGATCTAATATTTAACAACCCGAGTTTTATCATTTGTTTAGCATTATTATCTCTATTTTTTATTTGTTGAACATCAATTAAATTTTTACCATTAAATGGGTTTGGAAGTTTTTTGTTTTTACTAATTCGGGGTACAGACACAGTCTCTATTTGAAAATATCTAGGTGTAAGAGTTTCTATGTGTTGAGAGTTATCTGAATTTTCTGACTTCTGTAACGTGAGGCAGCTAGCAGATGGTCGGTTTAGCCAGTCTGTCTGCTTTCTGACCTGGGCCCCAGTTTGTCATGTTTCAGTTCTAAGACTATGTGCCATATTACTAAAGAGCAGCACCATCTTGGGAGGGATGAATACCATCTCTTTTTAACAGGTCAGGTCTGCCCCAAAAACTTTTCCAATTGTCTATGAAACCTATATTATTTTGCGGACACCACTTAGACAGCCAGCCATTGAGTGATGATAATCTGCTAACTATCTCATCACTCCGACGAACAGGAAGGGGGCCAGAGCAAATTACTTCTCCTGACATTGTACTTGCGAGTTCACACACCTCTTTAATGTTAATTTTAGTGATCTCCGACTGGCGAAGTCGAACATCATTAGTGCCGACGTGAATAATAATCTTAGAGTATTTACGATTAGCATTAGCCAGCACTTTTAAATTTGCTTTGATGTCAGGTGCTCTGGCTCCCGGCAAACATGTGACTATGGTGGCTGGTGTCTCTATTTTCACGTTCCGTGTAATAGAATCGCCAATAACTAGGGCACTTTCAACAGGATTCTCAGTGGGTGTATCACTGAGTGGGGAGAACCTGTTTGATGTTCTTATTGGAATGGAAGAGTGGTGTTTTCCGCGGCTAGGCCGCCTCACCGTTACCCAAGTGCCCTGCTGCGCGGGCTCTACAGCCGGAACCGAACAATGTACAGAGTTCACTAAGCTAGTCGCATCCAAAACAGTATCTGAAGCCCTTGCATTCTTACTATCCTCGATTAAAGTTTGGATGCGTGTCTCTAATTCTGAGATTCTCTCTGTCAGCCTGACTATTTCCCTACATTTATGACATGTAAATCCCTCGTCGCTGACAGAGAGAGCTATGGTAAACATGTGGCAAATGGAACAGGTAGCAATGCTGGGAGAGGATGACATGACTCACCGTGTTTGTAGACTGATCCGACTTACCACAGCTGTTTGAAGAACGCGTTGAAAAAGGAGCGCGCGAGAGACTGTTAACAAGTTAACAAGCTAGCGCTGCAAATGCAAATGCGTTGTAACAGCGATTTAGATTCAAATATTACAAGCTAGCGACGTCAGATTAGTGTGGTAGGCAATATTACATATAAGGTAATAAAAAAATAAGCAACAATGAATAAAAGTAAGAGATTCAAAACAAAGCTATACGGAGTTACAGACGCAAACCAATCTGAGCAGCGAGGCAGACAATCTGAGCAGCGAGGCAGACAGGGGCAATCAGCATTACGGATATATTTTGTGGCAAAACCTTTACAGTGCTTGCAATATATTGTTCTGTCTTTTACTGTATATGATAAATCATACTCAGAAAGTAGAACTGAAGTGACATTCATTACAAGATGAAGTTAAAACATTTCAAAAGGTATCTGCATTGTTTTGCATTTTGTGACTTTCAGTTGAATAAAAGTTTTTCCAGTCATATTTGGCATTGAAAATTTCTTACAATAGTGTTAAAATTATCGTCTCGTCTTGTGAGCTAAGAGTATCATCACACCCCTACTGATATATAATCATACGTTAAAATTTTATGGAAACTAACATTAAAACTGTCCCAGAGTGGTGATGTTTATCTGTTGGTGTAATATAGCAGAAAGTCATGGTTGTCTTGAGTGATTCTGAATGAACAGTGAACTGTCAGGTCTGCTCAAAACAAAGTTTCACTTTAATTAACGATAGAGATAATGTATGTTTACTTGCTTAGTCATAATATTTCATGTTACACTGGAAGAGCACTTGATGTTTATCTTGACTTGTATCTCTTTCTTGGATAAGGTTCTTACTCACTAATTCCAGCATTGTAAATTTCAGCTGAGGTCAAAGTCCCCTAAGGAATTTGCATGTATTTTTTAGTAATTTGGAAAAGCCTGGGCCTTTGATTTCCTAGTCCCTTCCGGACACAAATCGCACGGATGCCCTGAGATTTAAAAGGGTCTTGGGACATCTGCCTCTGAAGCCATGACCATGTACTCCCGTGGTGGTACTGCAGCAAGGGCGTAGATTTGGTTTCAACATTGGGGGGGTTGAACGTTGGTATGCTGCCTGTTATTATTTTTTTAATTAAAAAATAATAATAATCTGTTTTATGTGTAGCGTTATTGGATAATTTATTTATTCTCTATCTATCTATCTATCTATCTATCTATCTATACTTCATAACTTTATGAAATTTATGTATAATCAGTCATCAAATTCTAACATAACTGAGTGATTCTAAAAAGAAAGAAATTATGTAAAAATTGAAACCGCCAGTAGGCGGCAGCGATTCGCTGTTTTAATGAGTGAGCCACTTAAATCGTTCATTGAATTCATATTGAAATGTGATTATGATATTAATAAAATACCCATTAAACTTGCAAATTTCCACAAACAAGCATTACTTTCATGGACTCTTATGTATAGTCATAATTTCCCCCCCCATAAATGTACCATTTGGAACAACAAATACATAAGGATTAGAAACAAATCAATATTTTTTGAAAATTGGTTTGAAAAGAGAATTATTTGGGTTAAACAGCTGATCAAAAAAGACAGTGTTTTATACAATTATACTGAATTTGTTCATATTCATAACTTTTTAGTCGATCCTATCCAATACTGTTTGGTTTTACAGGCAATTCCCAAAGAAATTTTGAGGCTATTAGAAGGTAGTAATAATTCATCTTTACAAACAGTTGAAGAATTTACTTCTTGTATTATGTTGCAGGGCAAGGATTTCACAAGTTTTGGATGCAATAAAATTTTCTTACGCTCCCTTCTTCAATCTAAAAGCATACTTGCTGTTACTACTCGCTGGAATTCTCTATTTAAAAAATGTCTTGATTGGAGTAAAATTTGGATGACACCTCATAAATATTGCATCACAAATAAAGTGAAAGAAGTTTCATATAAAATTTTTACCCAGTTAAGTCACTTGTGGTACAGAGTTTTAAAGTGAATATGGAAGATATTTGTGTTTTTTGTAAAATTTCCCCTGAGACTATTAATCATTTATTTTGGGAGTGTCCCAAGACCCAAATGTTTTGGAAAGAACTCAGTATTTACTTACAAAGAAAGACTATGATGCTTGTTAACTTTGAAGAAATTGATGTTATGCTAAAATGTTTTTCATTTGATGGTGATAGAAGTATTCTGTTTATATTTGATTTAATTATTATAATTGCCTGTTACTATATTCATAAAGTCAAATGGAATTAAAATATGCCACATTTTGAAGAATTTAAAATAGATATTAAAAAATATTTAGAGACAATATCCAAAAGCAAAAACTTGAAAGCAATAAAAACTATACAGTTGTTTAATAGATGCAATTTTTTCATGTAAAATGCCTTTATTTATTTTTTTCCTCTTCCTCTCTTGTTTTATCTTTTCTGTTTTTTGTATTACCCCTGACATGTATGGTTATATGCACTCTTGTTTGTAAATTATATTTTGTTCTTGTTAATATTCAAAAAAAAAAAAAAAAAAAATTTAATCGTTCATTCAGCCAATTCATTCAAAAGTCAGATTAATTTAGGAAGAAAACAAACACCGATGTGAAAACGTTTGTCATTGATAAATACAGACACTATTGAAACAGACGGCTGTTTTGGTAACTGGTTACAGTTACACTGATAGTTATGGCTAAATTGCAATGGATTAGCTAGCTAAAATATATGTGGAGTGTATTTAGCTATTACACAATATTCTCATACCTCCTTCTCAGTACGTTTTATTCTTTTTAACGTCCCTCTTTGACCAGCAGTTTAATATAGTCGGCTGGGCAGCGGTTCTCTTCATTTTTGGTGCTACCCGTGCTCTCTCATTCAAACAGTAGAGCACCACTCGCGTTGTTTTGGTGAAAGTGCGACGCATTGGTTGGGCGTTACCAATCAGTTCAATGGAGGGGAGTATTTTTTTGTCTAATTTATTATGACTAACTCATATTTGATTAGGAACAAAATTATTGTTACAAAATAAATTAATTCTACATATTTTTCATTTGATCTACTGTGATTTTCATGTTGAAATATTGGGGGGTTGTAACTGATGGATTTGAATATTGGGGGGGGGGGGGGGGGGGGGGGGGGGGGGGGTGTTACCTCATCCCCATCCCCCCCACAAACTACGCCCCTGTACTGCAGTACTAGAGCCAACATCTGTACAATTCGATCATTTTCATCTTGGAGATTTACAAGATGAGAAGGTTTATTAGTTCACTGTTGGTACGCTAAAGTCTCAGAGTCTTTACATTATTAAAAGAAAACAGACACATGGAAGGCAAGGTAACCCTCTTTATTTCCATGTTTAAAGAAAACAAATAGTTGAATATTATCGTTCCATTCTTGAAATTATTAACGTCTTTAAAGAGGGTATACATTGATGTCACTTTCCTGCTGGATAACGCCCCCTCAGTTGGGGTGAGTGCCAGAACATCCTGTATCTTGGCTGGCACTAGTAATTTTTATTTGCCCTGCCAAAATTTTCACTGGCTCCACAACAAAAAAAAAATGAATAAAGTAAAAGAAAAGAAAATGGGCTTCTAAAATAATCTTACACTGTAAAAAATGATGTGTTGGATTTACTTAAAATACATATGCACCATTTTTGCATCACACTTTTTAAGTAAATCCAACTTGAAGCAAATTTATGTAAAAACAAGAAATCCTTTGTTATAGGTACTTAAATATATTTGTTTACTCAACATTCTTTACTTAAAAACACAAGTTGAATTTACCAAGTAATAGCAAGTTGTGTTAACTTAACATTTAAGCTAATTTACATTAAAAAAAGACAGTCAATTGAGTTGAACAAACTTAAAATTTTAATTAATTTTAGACCTTGAGCTATTGAATAAAACTTACTGTACTGCTCTAGAACATTCAATGTCTTAAAATAAGTAAAAAACATACAATAAACATAAAACAGCATTTTACTTCATTTTTGGACAGCATTTCAACAAAAGGTTTTCACACAATTAGTACAATTAGTAAAATCAGTACAAAAATAAAGCATTTTAGGTTTTCTGATAGAGATTGCAATACTACTCTGGAAACAGCAACTTAAATAGTCTAAAACCAAAAATCATGACTCTAGTACTTCTGAAAAAAGTGACAATTTGACCAAAAGAAACTTACAGTCTCTAAAGGATCGTCCATGAAGCCACCTTTGTGATAATCCTCAGTGTGTGTGCTGTTCCAGTTCCTTTAGGTCACCATGGCTATCCTAAAGAAAAGCATAGCAAATGTATATTTACTTACAACATTACGTGGTAGTTTCAGATTGTTTTACAGTGGGAAAAATATAATGTATTTATATAACACAAAGTGAGATAGAATGTTCTGAAATAACAAGAAATCACCTTTATATTTAATAAATAAAATAAATGTTAGTTTATCGTTTTATTTTATTTTACTCTAAACAAGTGTCACGGGTGGTTGCAGGCAAACAGACGGAGATGAAGAAGAAGGTGCCAACACTAAGCTTTAATAACAATAATCCAAATGACAGGCAAACAGGATGCAACACACTTAACTTAGGGGCTGTTTACACAACACCGTTTTCAACAAAAAAATGGAAAACTTTTTTAGCCGTTATGGCCGTTCATTTACACAACAGCGTTTTGGTGGCCTGAAAACACAAACTTTTGAAAATGGGTTTCAAAAAGTTTTTGAAAATGATACAATTGTCATCTCCGTATAAACTGCAAAAACACGAATCTGTGAAAACAGTGATAGCACGCACATGCGTATTACGTGTTTAGTCTATCCACCTTATTTTTCAACGCAAAGGTAAGGTGTTTTCTGCGAGTGCTCTGTAAAAGAATGCGTATGTGCAGGCGAGTAGTTTCTTTTCAAAGTGACATTGCCAACTACTTGTCTGGCATACATAATACAGTTTTTTCTTTTTTGATGCCATTTTTGCGAACCCGTGTGAATGGGGATAGTTTTATTAACACTGTCATCTGTAGAAAGAAAAAACTTTACGTTTTTAGTACATCGTTGTCGTGTAAATATACCCTTAAACGTGACCGGACAAACACTGAGTGAACAAGAGCAACTTAAATATGTAATGGTGATTAACTAAATGATGAATTGTCCATGGTAACAGATGAGTGGCGAGAAACTAAGACAAAGGAGACGTGATGAATGAAAACAAACTAAAAAGTTTGTGAAAACTAAACATAACTGTGACAACAACAGGCTAGTAGGACTGTAAAATGTATTAATGTGATTTATGCTAATTTGCAAATAGGTTGTTTTGCTATTAAATGTGTTCTTTTCTTCTCAAATGTGCGTAGGATAATACAAATATATGGAAAATTAGGGGGGAAAAAAGTGTATAACAGTTACTGTATAGGGCTTATGTCTCTCTTAGTTCATGAAGCTCTCTCCTAACAAGCTGATGATCTGAATCAGGGGTGTTAAATAAGGGAGACATGCAAAAATGTGCAGAGCAGGGGGTCCCCAAGACCAGGTTTAAATACTACTGCCTTATGTATAGCGTTTAATGTATTCCAGACACTCACCTGGTAATGCCTGATGAGATTATCAGCATTGTCAGAGATGTACACCATTAAACACTGAATCAACTTCTCTGTGTATTTCCGCAGACAGCATTGGACTGAAAAGTACAAGTACATGAAACAAAAAAAGTTGATTTTCATGGTCCTTACACAAGCTTTTATACTGTATCTTAACTGACTGAGAAAAATATGATGCCTTTAAAAGCAGACAAATCACCCAAAATGCAGAAAATATGCCAGGTTCACCTTTTATTTTGGCAAAGCCAATTTGTCAAAAACAATTAATAGTCAAGTGTGAAATTAACAAAATTGTATACCTCCAAAAACAGGATGCACCATATCCTTCTATTGTTGCACTACAAATGTTGGAGAGACAGATAGAGAAAAACAACAGCATTAAACAACATAAAAAATGATTAGGCTAGCTTTTTCAATTTTTATTATGTATTATTTTTGAAGCTGTGTGAAAACTCAATGCATTAATGCATATGCATTAGTGCAAACTCGATACCGTTTCTAGCCTTTTTTGGCACCCTAGGTGAGATTTCTACCCCCCACCCCCCAGCTCCACCCTCCCAACGCCATATTAAGAACTTAGTCCCTCATCAGTAAAAAGCAAAGCAAAACACAAATCATCTATTTTTGTGAGTGAATTCTACTAGCTCTCTGTGTGTTATGTTTACAAAAATATTTATAAGAACGCATGCATGAAAAAACGATAATGAAAAAATTTATCATATATTTCAGAGCAAATTGAAACTCTTATTAAGCTAGTTCTACTCACAAAAAATGAAGCTAATGAAGATGGTATATTAGTGTTCAAGTACAGAAATAAAATATTTTTAAGGATGTTTTTTTCTCCAAAGTTAAAAAAATTTGTTCAATAGCAATACACCACTCATTTGTGTTCTATAATTTTTTAGCTTCTCTTCCTACAGTAGCATCTGCCTTGTGTTTCTCCAAAAATGTTTTGAGTGCACCTGTCATGATTGTTTGTACCATTATACAACTCTCCAGCGTAAACAGACAGATTCTCATAATCTACACTCCCAAATCACAATGCCTGTCTGTCTGTGACTTCACCTGCACTATTACAGCATAAAGAAATACTGTTTTTAAGTTATTTCTTGATATGCACTGAATTCATGTAAAACTGGTTGTCAAACTTGTCATAGTTATGACACTATCACTTGGTCAATTTACACTAAACAGCCATCTCTGATAATGATTTTTCATTCAACTTTACTATGCTATAATATTCCGCTGCTGAAATGAGCATGCGCATGACGTGTGGTAAATCCGTCCTGTGCTAATATGCAGTGTCATGTTTTGCTCATGATGATGGAGCGACTTGTAGTAGAACAGAACCATTAACCAATTAGTAGGTTAACATACCTGGCTATTTCGCTTTCTTTTTCTCATCCTCTTTTTGAAACTAAAACACTTAATCCAGGCAAACACGGATGACGACGTTCCCTGCCGCCTTCTACATCTCGTTTCTCTATTCTCTTCCTAACAGCAGCGGCCACTATCATCAGGGAGACTAGTCACCAAGTAGCCTAATCATAATGCCTCGAAATAGCAAAAGTACGAAATAATAATAAAAAATAATAAAATAATAAAAAATCTCTTGGTGGGGCGGGGGCTCTCACTGGCGCCCCCCAGCTGTTTGCGCCCTAGGCGACCGCCTAGTTTGCCTATGCCTAGAAACGGCGCTGCTTTTACCTTAAGCAGTCTTCGTGAATACAAACACTGCGTAAGCACTCAATACATTTATAACACATTTATAAATATATATAACGTTATATAATCGCATGCAAACCGGTTTCCTGATTCACGTGCAAAACTCGATATAGAAATAGTTGCAAAGTATTCATAAGTAACATGTTTCCCTGATAGCAAACTGACTCCGCAACGGATCCGCCCCGGAGGTATCACAAGCTCCGGAATGGATCCGCAAAACGGGTCCGGAACGGAGTCCACTTGCACAGCGCAGCGGATCCGGAACAGATAAGGATTGTGGATCCAGATCAGATCCGGGGCAGACCTGCCCCGTGTCCGCCGATAAGGTAGTTCATCCGCCGCGGATCCGATCTGGACCCGTTTATGAAGCAGCTGATCCGCCGCGGATCCAATCTGGACCCGTTTATGAAGCAGCTGATCCGCCGCGGATCCAATCTGGACCCGTTTATGAAGCAGCTGATCCGCCGCGGATCCAATCTGGACCCGTTTATTAAGTGGGTCATTTGGTCTGGATACCATTCAGATCACTCTCCAACTAGTATTCTAGCCAAAACTGTCTACACAGAAATATTTAAAATCTAAATGGACCAACATCAAATAGACTATGCTCTATAAAAGCTTGAATATTTAATGTCTGCCTTTATTAATATTAATAAAACATGATGAAATCATTCAAAACTTTAGCCAGTTACAATAAAACTATAAAAATAGTCTGTAAATGTATTTACAGTCTGTAATTACTATTACTATTTTTATAGTTTAATTATTTATGTACATTAATAGGTATTGAATAGAATTATTACAGAAAATGAAATGCAACCATAAATCGTACCAAAAACATTTTTATTTAATGAAAAATATGACTTTACAACATTAAGAGTAAATATTTGAGCAACATTTTTTGTTAACAGTTGTACTGCTAAATTTTTTTGTAGAAACTGGATTTTTTGAAGATTCTTTGAATAGAAAAATAGAAACAAATAATAAAAAAAACATTAATTTAAAATAGTAACCTTGTACCTTCTTCATTTTATTGTAACTGTTGCTATTTTAAATTAACACTTCAAAACACTTAAGTTAACAATGAAACTGAAAAACTCTACTGTTGGGTGCTCACAGTGGGACGGTTCCTTGAGCTTCCCCTATCAGCTGCCAGGCTGAACCACCGTATTGTGTGTTTTGTAATTTCATCATCAGTGGCGGCACATGATACATGGCTCTTTCTCACAGCACCTGTAATACACAAGCAGATTTTCATTTAAAAAATTAATTCACACTGAAGCTACCAGTTTTTTATTTTTAAAGGATACACATAACCACTGCCTTTAAAACAAAAGTGTACAATCTGACATTTATTAGGTACACTATGTAACTTTTGGCGCTCTAGCGTAGGGCTGTGCCGATAAACAATATCATATCGAATTGCGATAAAATATGTCGATAACGATGATAAGCTCTAGGCTTTTGTACTCGATATGGATTAATATAAGAGCCAATCATACAGCAGAAATATGCGACAACAGCCAATCAGCATGCAGCTTTAAACGTTCACGTCAAAGAACAAAGTCAATTTCCTATAGCACTTTGCAAAGAAAACTCGACACAAGGACGACAAAAATTAGTGGAAGCAGTGACGAAAGTAAAACTAACCTCGAGTTATTATCCAAAAATGATAAAATTGTCGACAAAAAGGTAGCACGAATTCAGTTATATGGAAGTGGTTTGGTTATTTGAAAAGCGACCAGGCACAGATTAAAACAATCTGTAAAATCTGCTCGTTATGTGTGCATCAGAACTGTTTACTCCTGCTGACATTCCCATGGGCGCTGCAGAGATGCAGTGGATATTTCACAAAGAGCGCTGTTGTGCGTTCTAAGGCCAATTCACACCGCACTGACAAACACCAACAAACTCATCTGTTGGAGTTTGTTGGATAGGTGTGATACCCCTGTTGGCGTCTGTTGGCATTTGTTGGAGCCTGTTTTCACCTGACTGAACATGTTTAATCGGCGTTTGTCGGGTCGTAGAATGTCTGAGCAGTGTGAACAAGTAAATGTAAAAGTCACATGCTAAGTTAGTAAGTTGTCTTAATTTTTTAAGGCCAAATGTGTAATCTGTTGTTAATAAATTATACCTTTAAAATGTAATTAATAAACCCTCGAATTTTTGTGGCTTCAGTCAAAGTTGGGATACTCTTTTAAAGTTGGTAGCATTAACAGTTTATATATCAAAATATATATCATTATCGATCGAGATTACATTTTTGTCATATCGCCCAGCCCTACTCTAGCGGTTAATAAACAGAACTGCATGCATCTTGCGGAAGAACATTATAGCCGGAGCTACTTCTCTCTGTTTATGTCTATGACGAGTCATGCATATACTGGAAATATTTATTACATTTACTTACACAGGAGGAACTTCTTGGACTCCATCCGGTTGAATGCTTTTTTACCATTTCACGCCCTTCCAGTTGATCCTCCTCCCAACATCATCACGGAACATGCGGGAAAGGATGTTCCATGTGACACGTTTTGTGTCATGGCCCCCAACAGTTGCAAGGGAAGAAATCTAAAATGTAACAAAAATCCTGTCAATTTCTTATATATTAAAGGGTTAGTTCACCCAAAAATGAAAATTCTGTCATTTATTACTCACCCTCATGGCGTTCCACACCCGTAAGACCTTCGTTCATCTTCAGAACACAAATTAAGATATTTTGATTAAATCCGATGGCTCCGTGAGGCCTGCATAGCCAGCAATGACATTTCCTCTCTCAAAATCCATACAAGGTACTAAAAACATATTTAAATCAGTTCATGTGAGTACAGTGGTTCAATATTAATATTATAAAGCGACGAGAATATTTTTGGTGTGCCAAAAAAACTAAATAACGACTTATTTAGTGATGGCCGATTTCACAAACACTGCTTCAGGAAGATTCGGAGCGTAATGAATCAGCGTATCGAATCATGATTCGGATCGCGTGTCAAACTGCCAACGGCTGAAATCACATGACTTTGGCGCTCCGAACAGCTGATTCGACACTCTGATTCATTGTGCTCCGATGCTTCCTGAAGCAGTGTTTTGAAATCGTCCATCACTAAATAAGTCGTTATTTTGTTTTTTTGACACACCAAAAATATTCTCGTTGCTTTATAATATTAATATTGAACCACTGTACTCACATGAACTGATTTAAATATGTTTTTAGTACATTAATGGATCTTGAGAGAGCAAATGTCATTGCTCCCTATGCAGGCCTCATGGAGCCGTCGGATTTCAACAAAAATATCTTAATTTGTGTTCCCAAGATTAACGAAGGTCTTACAGGTGTGGAACGGCATGAGGGTGAGTAATTAATGACATTATTTTCATTTTTGGGTGAACTAACCCATAAATTATAGGTATGAATCTTTTAAAACGGCACATTTATTACATGTTAAAAGCTGTAGTTGTGGACCATTATCAGTATTTGACAAAATCAAGTTTAAAACAGTTTTTAATCTTACTTACCTCAGATGAAAGATTAAATAGAAAGAAGAAATACTCCAAAAACACACTGGTGGCACTTGAATGAGTTGTAAGCTGCAACAGAACACACACACACACACACAGTATCTTAATATGAATTAATATGGTATGAAATAATGATCTGAAACAACATTACATGAGGTGGAGAATTGTCAAATGTAAATAAAAATAGACTCAAACTAGTATACTAGAACTAAAGTTTACTGATACAAGTGGGTTTTTAAACTTTTACCCATAAATTATAGGTATGAATCTTTTAAAACGGCACATTTATTACATGTTAAAAGCTGTAGTGTGGACCATTATCAGTATTTGACAAAATAGCTGGCTAAATCAAGTTTAAAACAGTTTTTAATCTTACTTTCCTCAGACGAAAGATGAAATAGAAAGAAGAAATACTCCAAAAACACACTGGTGGCATTTGAATGAGTTGTAAGCTGCAACAGAACACACACACACACACACACACACACACACAGTATCTTAATATGAATTAATATGGTATGAAATAATGATCTGAAACAACATTACATGAGGTAGAGAATTGTCAAATGTAAATAAAAATAGACTCAAACTAGTATACTAGAACTAAAGTTTACTGATACAAGTGGGTTTTTTAACTACAAAGTAGGTTGTAAACATAAAAAGTAGGTTTTAAAATTTTTACCCATAAATTATAGGTATGAATCTTTTAAAACGGCACATTTATTACATGTTAAAAGCTGTAGTTGTGGACCATTATCAGTATTTGACAAAATCAAGTTTAAAAACTTAAGTTTTTAATCTTACTTTCCTCAGACGAAAGTTGAAATAGAAAGATGAAATACTCCAAAAACACACTGGTGGCTTGAGTGTAAGAGTAATGAGTTGTAAGCTGCAACAGAACACACACACACACACACACACACACACACACACACACACACACACACAGACGGTAACTTATTAATTATGAATTAATAGGATATGAAGTAATGATCTGAAACAACATTACATGAGGTGGAGAATAGTCATATGTAAACAAAAAAATAGACTCAAACAACTAGAAGTTCAGTGAAAAAAAAACAGGTAGGCCTAACATTAGCTTATCTCGCCTGCTATTTTACTCTAAAGGAGTGAAAATTTGCGTTTAGGTCGGATTGGACTGAAACCTTATTTATTAAATCACCCCACCTCCCAGAAAGATAAAGAAATTATGTCCAAATAGCGTTTTACTCAAAAGGTTATTTGCCAAATTACTTTTCACTCAAATCTAAGTTAACGCTAATGACACCGAAGAGGTAACTTGGCCACAGTCATTTTTAAAAATTACAAAAATTCAAAAAAAGCAATTAACGGTAATGTTACTGGATACAACTGTACAAATAAAGCATATTTTAACTATTCTTACCGTGTTCAGTCTTCACCGACCTGTCGGCTCCAGCTTTTCCACGGTGAGGAGAAGGATTCAGAGACGACGACAGTTGAAAAAGGCGCGTCCGGTCAGTGAATCCGCCCAGCGTCTGTAACGAGTCCGCGCGTTGACAGTGCGTTGTGCGGAGGCGGGGCATATTCTGTGCGCGTTGCCGAATTGAATCTGAGCGAACAGCGGAGCAGGCGACTTGAAGGCGGATTCGCCCCGGAGTCTGTTGCTATCTGGGTTCTGATTGTTGAATAATTCATATCAATTAAAAATACAAGTTTAACAAATCCCCAGTGACTACAAATGCAATAAACGAGTGGACATTAAACGACACACTTATATTTTATTTCGTTAATATAAAGCAAAGCTTTAGCTTACCTCCTTTCACCATGGTCACCATATTGCGCTTCAGAAAACGTTGCGTTGTGCTTCCAGTTTACGAATACACCCCACTAACACAATAAACGAGTGTTAATGAATGTTAAAAAAAAAGTCAAAATCTAATGTTTTACTTTGTTAATATAAAACTAAGCTTTAGCTTACCTCTTATCTCCGTCTTCACCACATCAAACTTCAGAAAATGTTGTGTTGCGCTTCCGGTTAAGGAATACACCCCACTAACACAATAAACGAGTGTTTATGAATGTTTAAATAGTCAAAATCTAATATTTTATTTAGTTTTCTTTAAAGACAGCTTACCTGACAGAGTACTCGCTGTCTTCACCACATCACGCTTCAAAATGGCTCCAGCTTCGCTCATTGGCTGGATAGAATATTTGCATATCACGCAGCTCACAAATATGTAAAATTTTATGTTAAGTTTACTTAATTTTAAGCAAGTTTTAATGCCAGTTGATGTTACTTACGTTTTTTCATTTACTTTATGAATACACTTATGTTCACCTTTTAATTTACATTTTTGTGTTGCATACACTAGAAAATGTTAAGTACAGCTTGAAATGTTAATATATTTTTGAGTTTATTCTATTTATCTTGATAAGTAATAGATGTTGAGCCAACGAATCACTTTTTAGTTATTGTTTTCGTTGTTTTTATACACGCAACCTTAATAAATACGGTTACGACAACAGAAGCTACTAGATTAACTTTTAAATTTAATATTATTTGACAAGTAATAAAATAGGAATAAATCAAATAATGAGTAATAGCACAAATAAATACAACAGAACAAATATATAAATGAAATAAATGGTGCTTTTCAGGTTTTTCATGTAGGTTTAAACAGGAGATTTTCAGTTACAGAAATTGTATTCTAATGTATAACTATTAAACTTTATTAAAGTTAATCAGTCAAAAGCAGTTACAGATGCATAAATAATGTTTTGAAATGTTGAAAATATAAAACGTTAAATACTGTTATTAGTCCAGGTGATATGTGCAAAATTTGAGGTGAAATGTTCACTTTTTCATAAAAGCATGAAATTTGGTACACTTGTACAGTTTGGGGCCCTGAACATTTTCAGAAATGGAGCCATCACAAAAATGCCTTGTGGTTGCTGTGGCGACTATTTTACTTTCCGCCATAACCAAATTATGTATTTTGTATCATATCTTCTGAATCAAACACGATAACACAGAAAAGATGATGTCTACCCCTATGTTTTGATGGTCAATGATTCCAATCATACCATATAGAACACCATAAACTGTTCAGGTGAATAGTTAATGGTGAATTCAGTGACATGTGAAGGAAATTACAGTATCTGAGAATCTAGGCTAACTACATGTACTTACTATAGGGTTAGGATTTGGGTTTGGTTTGGTTTGGTTTAGGGTTAGTTGCATGTAATTATGCATAATTTATATAGTTATTACTGGAGTAACTACATGTAACAATGACACTGTAAAATAAAGTGTTACCCAAGAAAGTCCTTGGTTTCTGCTTTGCCACACTGGCCTGCACAAGAATCAAATCAGATTGCCTCTTGCATACATGAAGAGGCAGATACAAGAATGCTACTCCATGTGGCAGATTCTGCAAGAAAAGGATTTAAAAAGATCACCCTGTGCACTGTAGACACAGATGTCGTGGTCCTAGCCATTACACATGTGGCAGAGCTGGACATTGAGGAGATGTGGGTGGCATTTGGGACTGGCAAGAACTTCAGATACATACCTGCCCATAGACTGCATCTACATTTGCAACCAGGGGTAAGAAGACAGCAGGGGATACCTGGACTGCAGATGACATGACAACAGAGGCCTTCAATGCCCTGTCAAAGGCTCCAAAAAGCATTCCAGAGGAGGTGATGAAACACTTCACAATTCTCCTTTATGATCACACCAGAAGCCAACTCAACATTGATCAAGCTTGTCTTGCGTTGTTCACAAAGAAAGGAAGAGGAATGGAACAAATCTCCTCATCTAAGGATACACTGGTGCAGCACCTCAAAAGAGAAGTGTACCAAGGGCCAATCAGGGCCAATCACGTTTCCACTGTCACTTCCGGGGGGACTTGATCAATTATTGATTCAGTTTACACTGAATTATGTTTTGAAAAGGTTTATACAATTGTTTGAAGCAACGGCATGCCATATTTTTATATGAAAATAAGCAAACTGAAAACATTCTTCCTGAAAAACTTTTACTTTTCATTGTCATTGGTTTCTTTTTTAAATAAAAAAGTAAGAATATATGGTATTATAATGTTATACCAAAACTAAAATTAAAACAAACTGTAGAAAGAAAAAACACACATCTTAAGCACACAAAATAATGTTCTGTAAGTGGACTTTTTTGTTGGTTTTTTTTGTAATTGCACTTTTGAACGATTATGTAATTGTGGCATCCGTAATTGTAATCACGATTAGAAATTTGATTCATTGTGCAGCCCTACACACTACTGACTTACATTATGTCACGATCACCGTCTGTTCCTGTCAGTTCCTGGACTCCATTTCCCATAATCCTCCCTGCCAATCACATGCACACTCCACACCAATCACCTGTTGCCACATACAGTTTAGCACACTACCTGGACTATAAAAGACACACACACACACACACACACACACCCTTTGCGAAGTCTTGATTTGCCTTGGTGATCATCTCTGAGCGTTTTCCCGTGGACTGTTACCTGTTATCGTTTGGACTGTTTATTCTCTGTGACCCTTGCTGCCTGCCCTGATCTTTGCCTGTTTCCTGGACTGTGATTGTTTGCTGCCTGCCCTGATCCTTGCCTGTCCCTGTTTATGTTATGCCTTTGCCCCTGTCTACCTGTGTATCTACCATTCTTAATAAAGCTGCAAATGGATCCCCGCTCTGCCGACCCATCATTACAGAAGACTTCGCCAACACATGGATCCAGCGGCTTTCCTGGAGAACACTGGCCCGGTAGGAACTTTGCATTGTCGTTATTAGGGCTCAAGCAGGGCTCACGATCGCTGGAGGAATATGTTGTGGAATATTTGGACATTGCTTATCATTCAGACTTGCCGGACTGTGCGCTGATAGACTTTTTCTGTGAGGGCATTAATCAGCCACTCAAATCACAACTCATTCGTGAGGGACCCCGTTCATCTCTAAGTCAGTTTCTGGATTATGCTTTATTGACTGTTGGCTCTCCGTTTACTGTGGGTGTCGTGGAGAAATACGACACCTCGCTGAATCATGTAATGGCCGCCGCGCCAGAGAACACGCACAAAATGGCGGCCACCACTACTACAACACCAAGTCAAGTCTCCGCTGATCTTCGTGAGCCAAGTCAAGTCCAAGTTAAACTTCCTGAGTCACGTCCCATCTCCGCTGATCTTCTAGAATTACATCATGTCTCTGGATCTGTTTGGGAGCGGAGTGGGTTGCGTTCCAGTGTGGCTGATCCACCGCTGACTTCAGTACGAGCGGCCGGCATTTCTAAGCCTCCGCCGGTTGCTACGCACCCAAGCACCCAAGCTCGCCGGTTGCTACGCACCCAAGCTCGCCGGTTGCTACGCACCCAAGCTCGCCGGTTGCTACGCACCCAAGGAGGAGGTGGGCACAGAGCCACCGCCTCAACCACGTAAACGGAGGAGGAGGAGGAAGAAGGCTTCCTCCATCCCTCAAGGCCCGGAGGCCGTCCCAGAGCCCGCTGTAGGCCCGGAGGCCGTCCCAGAGCCCGCTGTAGGCCCGGAGGCCGTCCCAGAGCCCGCTGTAGGCCCGGAGGCCGTCCCAGAGCCCGCTCCAGTCCGTGAGTCCGTCCCAGAGCAGCCCGCTGCCGTCCCAGAGCAGTCCGCTCTTCCTGATACGGCCACGGAGGCCGTCGCCGAGCTCCTCGCCCTGCCGGCGCCACCCGAGCTCCTCGCCCTGCCGGCGCCACCCGAGCTCCTCGCCCTGCCGGCGCCACCCGAGCTCCTCGCCCTGCCGGCGCCACCCAAGCTCCTTACCCACGAAACCGCCACGGCTTCCGTTGAATTCCCCAAGAACTTTTTGGGGGGGGGCCCATATACTTGAGGGTGGGGAGCTTGTGGGTGGGGAGCTTGTGGGTGGGGAGCTTGTGGGTGGGGAGCTTGCGGGTGGGGACCCTGCACGGCAGCGATCATCAGCGGCCTCCGAACTGCTTGAGCTTGCGGGTGGGGACCTTACACGACCACAGCCTTCAACTGCCTGTGAACTGCTGTGGCCGGCTACAGATCCTGACCTGCCGTGGGCGCCCAAGCCAACTGACCTGCCGTGGGCGCCCAAGCCACCTGACCTGCCGTGGTCGCCCAAGCCACCTGACCTGCCGTGGTCGCCCAAGCCACCTGACCTGCCGTGGTCGCCCAAGCCACCTGACCTACCGTGGCCGCCTAAGCCACCTGACCCGCCATGGCTGCCCGTGGCTCCTGACCTGCCTTGGCTGCCCGTGGCACCTGACCCGCCATGGCTGCCCTTGGAACCTGACCCACCATGGCTATCCGTGGCACGTGACCCACCGTGGCTGCTTGAGTTCCTGGATCTGCATTGGAGACCCTGTTCCTGTCTACGTCTCCAATGCACCCACCCCCCCTCCCTATCTGTACCATTTACGCCGCGAGGACGCGCCTTCCGGAAGGGGGCGTTATGTCACGATCACCGTCTGTTCCTGTCAGTTCCTGGACTCCATTTCCCATAATCCTCCCTGCCAATCACATGCACACTCCACACCAATCACCTGTTGCCACATACAGTTTAGCACACTACCTGGACTATAAAAGACACACACACACACACACCCTTTGCGAAGTCTTGATTTGCCTTGGTGATCATCTCTGAGCGTTTTCCCGTGGACTGTTACCTGTTATCGTTTGGACTGTTTATTCTCTGTGACCCTTGCTGCCTGCCCTGATCTTCGCCTGTTTCCTGGACTGTGATTGTTTGCTGCCTGCCCTGATCCTTGCCTGTACACTGACTCTGTTTGTCTGCCGCCTGCCTCGACCCTTGCCTGTCCCTGTTTATGTTATGCCTTTGCCCCTGTCTACCTGTGTATCTACCATTCTTAATAAAGCTGCAAATGGATCCCCGCTCTGCCGACCCATCATTACACATTATGAGTTGCTGTGATCAACTTAATCCAAGTAGGATCAGCCTGCAACTTCAGTTTTTTTACATTGATTTTTGGTGTGATTTTTGAACCCAGCCCTCAGTGTGTTGATGATTTTGGTTTCCATTGACTGTTGTCACAATTTTGTTATTAACAAATGACAGAATGTATATGAATAAAATTTTCAAATTGAATATTTCATTTATTGAGATAAAATGTGTGATTTGAGTGTACCCTCTTTTTTTGAGCAGTGTAGATTTTTTGTGTCTGACATTCTTTTTAAACTATGTTGCTAAGGTCATATTGAATATTCTACTCTTTACAGTCACTGTATTGTCAGGGTTAATGAACAAAAGGATTAAGCTTTTGAAACTCTACACAACATGCATGCAACAGACATGATATGTGACCCTGGACCAGTCATAAGTCGCACGGGTATTTTTTGTAGCAATAGCCAACAATACATTGTATGGTTCAAAATTATCGATTTTTCTTTTATGCCAAAAATCATTAGATATTTTGTAAATTTCCTACTGTAAATATATAAAAAAATTACTTTTGTGAGTGGCTATACATTGCTAAGGACTCTTGAACAACTATAAAGGTGATTTTCTCAATATTTTTTTTTTATTTTTTTGCACCCTCAGATTCCAGATTTTCAAATAGTTGTATCTCAGTCAAATATTGTGCTATCCTAACAAACCATACATCAATGGAGAGCTTATTTATTCAGTTTTCAGCTTTCAATTTCAAAAAATTGACCCTTATGACTGGTTTTGTGGTCCAGGGTCACATATTATAAAGTCTAGCCTAGATTCTCAGATACTGTAATTTCCTTCTCATGTCACTGAATTTACCATTAACTATTCACCTGAACAGTTTATGATGTTTTATATAGTATCATTGTAATCCTTGACCATCAAAACATAAGGGTAGACATCACCTTTTCTGTGCTATCATGTTTTATTCAGAAGATATGATACAAAATATGTTACGAGTTTCAAATGGTGTAACTGGAGTAACAAATGATTTTGACTGGGGTTCACTACTCTCAGCTCTCCTAGATGACAGCCCTGGAAAACAGAATCATATAATCAGTGAGTGAAAGAGCGAACCGCCATCTTCATCTACAAATCTCTGTATCTTTATTACAAATTTCTCAAATCATGGTATAAAACAATAACATTCCCTTAGTGTAAACATGTTTCAATTTCAGAGTCCATTTGTTAATTTCAATTTAAACACCTCAATACAGTTTTTTTTCTTTACTCTCCACATATCAGTGGGTGACATCGTTCACACTCACATTCACAAAATCAACATATATATATATATATATATATATTTATTTATTTATTTATTTATTTATATAATTATTTGTTTTTTTTCCTTTTTAACTCCAGAAATCCACCATAATACTAATGTAATAATTTGGATCATAAACCTTCTTTGGCTGTACATGAATATTTAAATGACTTTAGAGTCACAACATGAATCATACACATAGGGAAAACTGTTCAACTTATAACACATTGTTCAACTCAGACCAGACATCTAACTGCTTCTGTATAACTTTAGTAATAACTCCCTTTTAAGTTTTAAACAACATACTAGGGCTGGGCGATAAAACGATAACGATATGTATCGCGATAGACACGTGATCGATATCAATAAAAAATGTGTTCGATAAAATGTTCGATATTTTTTTATTCTTCATCGGAAGAAAACAGAGGTTGCGAAGCAAGTTTGGTTGCATTAACAAAGGCACTCGCTTTCTGGTAACCTAGCAATGTAGGGAGTGACACGCTAACAGCCAATCATGTAACAGTATCTAGTTTGGTTGCGCCATATCGTTGTCTCGTGCTAGTCTGCTGGATTCCTCTTCAGTAACCGGCAACTGATAAGCAGAAAATGAGTGCCGCAGCGAGCGAGGAAATTGTAAATAAAAGAGGAAAAGTCAGCTCGCCAGTATGGCAGTTTTTTGGATATTATAAGTCTGACCGTAGTCAGACCAATGTCGTCTGCAAATTATGCAAGACGTCGTCCCCGGTAATACCACGAACTTGATGTACCACCTTAGCCGTGCTCACCCTTTGGAGCACAGCCGTATTCAACCAGCAACATCTGTAGCTGCAACACCGCACAACATTTTAATTATTTGAGTTTTCCATGGTTGTTGACATTTGTCTTAATAACTGAGGGAATTATGATCAGAGGAAGGTTAAGTTTAAAATAAAAATGTTTAAATGTAATATATTTTTCTCCTGGTCCTTATTTTAAATGGGTCATAAAAAATATCAATAATTATCGATATCGACCGATATGAAACACTGATATCGTGATACAGTTTTCAGCCATATCGCCCAGCCCTACAACATACCCCTCTTCGTTCAACATTTACTATAATTTATAACCTGTCAGGATACCCTAAAACACGAAATAAAGCATTACCAGGGAGTGAGGACACCAGTACACCGATTTACACATTCAGCCACAATACACATCTGCTATACAGCCGCTAACGCCACTGTTACAAAACCTTTTCCCGCGATTATAAACGCAGCCCTTTAACTCGGCTTCACGCATCAAAAACTGCATAACCAACTCATCACAGTTTCACTACATCACATACACTTCAGGAAGAAACAGTTCTTGTCATAGTCTTTATATGATTCTGTTTTCCAGGTTCGTACTCTGTAATCAGTGACTGAAAGAGCGAACCGCCATCTTCATCTACAAATCTCTTGCTGTGTTCGAAATCGCCCCCTATACTAATATAGTCCACTAGAAGGAGTGAATGAAACGAGTGAGTGAATTCGGACACTGAGTGCGCCGGAAGGGCTGCCGATTTCGCATAGTTTGTGCTTGCTGTTTAATAATCATTTAAAATGTAGCAAACTGGCAGCTCCAGTAGTAATGAATATTTATCTTAAACTCTGCCATGAAAACTAGCATGTACAAACCTTAATTAAACGATTTAATGATCAATTAAAAAGGATATACCTGTATGATATTATACCGGACCAGCACGGTTTGGAAAATGAATGGATGATGGATTCAGCTGCGGGTGCCATCTCCTGGCGAGACGCAGGAATTCATTCAGCACGCGACTGTCACAGTGCATTATGGGTATTCTCTAGCCGTTGAGTGTGCATCGGTTGTACACTCGTTATTGCAGTGCATGGTGGGATTGAATGAGTGCACTCAATGTCATCCACTATGGTTTCGGACACCACTACAAACGGCTGTCCCCTCAAATAGTGCCCTATTTAAGGGTATAGGGGGCGATTTCAGACACAGCCTCTGTATAAGAGAAGAGGAAGGCGCCCGTCACTTAGGCACCGCAGTGCAACGATACCCACACTTTGGTTCCGCTTTCTTTGGTTCCCCCCTTCATTAATATTGTCCTACACAATGAAGGTTGCAATTCTAATAAATGCTGCGTATTATCACATAAACGCATATCATATGAACACTAAATTGTGTTATCACATAAAGGTGTATCACACACTCCCCAACAAATAAAAGTGGCTCCTGACACAAGATATTCTGAACAATTTCACTCTGAACTTTCACACATTTTTTTTTTCCAAAACACATTCCAACTCTCAATTAGTGTATCCTATATGTCCTATAAAGTGTGTGTGCCAGATCTCATCTGGTGAGTATAGAATGTATGTAACTGTCTTTCATGGCGTCTCATCCACAGTGAGCTTGATACACAACAGGTAGGTAAGGGCATGGGGCGATGCACGGGGGTTGGAAGTGGTGGAGGTATGGTGTACCGGAACACTGGTAAGTATACTGTAACGGCTGGATTCCAACTGCACTCACAGTGGGCCGCGGGTGATAAGCGGGGATGGGTAAGTAAACACATAACTTGGTCATCTTTCTCTCGTGGACTGTCTCAGTGGGATCTGATGTTCAGGTTGTGGTGTGGGAACATTGTTCTCTTGATGGACAGCATGCAGTTCCTCTTAAATGGTTGCAGGTTGCAGCTGCTCCATGCCATGTTCGTCCTCACTGGATGTCCCCTGTTCCTCGTCTCTAACACTCTCCCTGTCCTGTTCAGGTTCTGCATGAATTGTTGCTCCCAGGTGGGTCTCATTCTGTTCAGATCTATTTTGGAAGTCAGGAGTAACATGCGGCACAAGTAAGTAACTTCCAGCTCTTGGTTTCTCCATCGGTATTCGCAACCAGCAACGAGGCACGCCTTCCTCTTCCTTAGAGTCACTTATATCTGGGTCCTGTGTCTCTTGCGTGGATTTCGGGATCTCTGAAGCTCTCTTCTTTCTCTTTTGCGACTCAGCTGTGTTGGTAGTCGGGTTCTGATGAGGCTCTACAGGTAGGTCGTTGACTTGCAACAGGAGGTTCCTGTGTAAAGTGCGAACTGGTCGGCCTCCCGCCTCTGGGCTTACTCTGTAGACAGGATTATCTCCAACCTGTTCTCTCACAATGTAGATAAGCTGCTCCCAGTATGGTCTAAGCTTTCCAGGGCCCCCTCGTTCACTGAGATTGTGTACTAGGACTCTGTCCCCAGGCTGAAGGACCACACCTCTGCTCCGTTTATCGTAGTATGTCTTCCCTTTGGAGCTGGACTGTCGGCTGTTTGCGTCTGCTATACTGTATGCCTCCACCATTTTTCCTGCCCATTTCTCAGCATATACTTTTTGCCCATTCGTTTCAGCTCCCTCATCTGTTAGGAGGCCGAAGAGGATGTCCACTGGTAGGCGAGGATGACGGCTGTACAACAAATAGTATGGTGAGAAACCTGTGGCCTCGTGTCTTTTACAATTATATGCCTGGAGTACATGGGGTAGGTGGTCTTTCCAACTCTCCTTCTCTTTCTCTCCCAAGGTGCGGAGCATCTGCAATAGCATGCGGTTGAATCTTTCTGCAGGATTGCCCTGGGGGTGATACGGAAAGGTTCTCGAGTGGGCGACAACAGCTAATTGCCTGAGAGTTCTGAAGAGTTCATTCTCAAACTCTTGACCCTGGTCATGGTGTAGTTTGGCCGGGTATCCAAATCTGGGAATGAAATCATTGAAAAGCCTGTCAGCAGCCGTCTTACCAGCCTTGTTCCTGGTGGGGTAGGCTTGCGCGAATCTGGTAAAGTGATCAACCACTACCAGTATATACTCGTATCCACCTCTGCAGGCTTCCAGGTGAAGGAAATCAATGCACACCAGCTCAAGGGGTGAATTTGATGTAATACTTCCCATTGGTGCTCTTTCATGTGTGGCTGGCTTCTTCTGTTTAATACAAGAGCACTTCCTGGTCACATACTCCTCTATCTCTCTTTTCATGAAAGGCCAGTAGAATCGCTCCCTCGCTAGGCTCAGAAATTTTTCAACGCCAACATGGCACATGTTATGCAGCTGGGTGAGTACTGTTAATTTATAGGTGGTGGGCAGGACCAGTTGTTGTCTACCTGCACTCTTCCTGTAGAGAAGGTCATTCTCTATGTGCAATCTGCTCCACTCTCTTAACAGCCTCCTTGCGTATGTGTCCATTCTCTCTTTGTCATCCTCTGTTAGTGGTGTGTCGTTTTCCTTCAACTTCATCACTTTCCCAATAGCGGGGTCTTTTCTTTGTTCCCTCACAAGCTCATCATGACTGACTTCCGGCAGAGGCTCAACTTGAAGATGGCGGTGGGATGTTAAGTTGAGGGCTGCCACCCAGGCCACATCTCCTTGTTGTGCTCTCCGGCTTCCTTCCCATACAGCACATACTGCCTCCTCGGATATCTCTTCCGAACACCCAGCCATGAAGGTGTAGACCAGACATCTAACTGCTTCTGTATAACTTTAGTAATAACTCCCTTTTAAGTTTTAAACAACATACCCCTCTTCGTTCAACATTTACTATAATTTATAACCTGTCAGGATACCCTAAAACACGAAATAAAGCATTACCAGGGAGTGAGGACACCAGTACACCAATTTACACATTCAGCCACAATACACATCTGCTATACAGCCGCTAACGCCACTGTTGCAAAACCTTTTTCCCGCAATTATAAACGCGGCCCTTTAACTCGGCTTCACGCATCAAAAACTGCATAACCAACTCATCACAGTTTCACTACATCACATACACTTCAGGAAGAAACAGTTCTTGTCATAGTTTTTACAGAGTACGAACCTGGAAAACAGAATCATATAATCAGTGAGTGAAACAGCCGAACCGCCATCTTCATCTTCAAATCTCTGTATGAGAGAAGAGGACGGCGCCCGTCACTTAGGCACCGCAGTGCAACGATACCCGCACTTTGGTTCCACTTTCTTTGGTTCCCCCCTTCATTAATATTGTCCTACACAATGAAGGTTGCAATTCTAATAAATGCTGCGTATTATCACATAAACGCATATCATATGAACACTAAATTGTGTTATCACATAAAGGTGTATCACAAATACATACAGTAATTTGGTTGTGGCGGAACGTAAAATGGTTTCCATGGTGACCATGAGGCATTTTTGTGATGGCTCCATTTATGAAAATGTTCAGGGCCCCAAACTGTACAAGTGTACCAAAAATTTCATGCTTTTAAGAAAAAGTGAATTTTTTTTTTCACATATCACCTGTACTATATTTGAAATTATAAAAAAAAAAAAAAATGGAAAGATACTTTAAATGTGGTGTCAGCAAGTCACTGTTAATGAGTGAGTCATTGAGATTCAACTGATTCATTCAAACGGCCGATTCATTCAGGATTCAGGAAGCGTTGCTCAGAGATGCAAAACAATGCTGTGAACATTTAGCCCTGCAGATACATAGAATATAGGATGCAAAATATTTAATTGATGAGTCGTCAATACAATACACAACCTATGGTATAATGTTACCAAAAAAATCAACGTACATGACAAAACAGCAACAGCAAATCCACATTTCGCCACCTGGATTCTAGTTGTTCCTGTGAATTTCAGAGATTCATTTGCTTCTGATAGCTCCAATTTCTTACCTATTTGTACAGTCAATCACACAACAGCTCTTTACCATTTTGGATGTGTTTGTTGTGTTTTTGCAGCATTCAAGCTGAACATTAATGCTGCCGCTCTTGTCTTTTTGCAGCTCAAAGTGTCTTGGACTTGATTGGACATGCATTGGATACATATATATATATGTATAAATATATAACTGAAAGAGACAGAAACAGAGACAGAGACAGAAAGAGACAGGACTTGAAGGTTCACAAGAGCACAGTTGCCTCCATAATTCTTAAGCTGCAGTACAGAACTTTTGTCTCTGAATCACACAAAGACGAATGACCTCAAATTTCCCACAAAATCAGAATCGATAGCTCAAATTATAAATAATTTTTAGAAGCTTACCATTGTGAATCAGGGTAAAGTAGGAAAACAGTTTTGAACACTGATTACTTATGTATTTGCCCAATAACTGATTTTTTTTTTTTTTAAATTTACAGCTGCAGTCCGTAACTTTTTTGGTTTAAAAATGATCCCAAATCAATTTTTGAGCAAGTACATAACCAGCCAGTGTCAAAACTCTCTTCTTACCTTATCCCGATTCACAACGTTAAGCTTGTAATAAAGTTTTCTAATTCGGGTGGTACTAGTGGGTTTCTGCGGGAAATTCGAGCATGTAGCCGTTCGTCTTTGCGTCATTACGTCATGTCTGTTTACATAAAGAAGGAGTCACAACTAGTAGGCTATATGGCATGTGGAGGATGCCGCAGGTAGCGGATGATTTATAGCCTTTTCTCACAGCAGCTGCAATAATTAAACTTATCATTTTGATGGTGGATTGTAATCCATAAAGGTCCAAATGACAATCATCAATGACAACTGGAGATTCACCCGTAGTCAAACGCAAAAGACTTTGGACTGCAGAGTGGCTACAGAAATTGAATCTACAGGTATCTATATCTACAGGTAAAGCTAATACACACTAAATACACATAGTCACACAATGCTGATGTTGTTAACATTAACAATTTGAGAACAAAGTATAACAATAGTAATAATTTACACGGTTTGACATGATCCGAGCTAAGCAATCGTTAGATTTAATCACCATTGGCAGCGTGATTTATTGTAATGCTTTTTTTCTCAGTTGGTCAGAACAAAAGTGGCAGACATGTTATTTACTTGTTCAGATGATATTTTGGTCATACTTCCAAGATGTAGAATCTGTGATTCCGAAGTACAGTATCCACACCGATGTGGTGACTGACAGCAAACATTAGAATCATCTGTGCTGAGGAGCCGTGTCAATGCACAACCCAAGTAAAGATAATAATTCAATTCACATTTCAATTCACATTTATTTGTATAGTGCTTTTCACGATACATATCGTTTCAAAGCAGCTTTACAGGAAATGCATGTCAGCATTACAATTTAGAGTGATCTGTTATCAGAGGGGACTGTGTCCAAATTATGTAATTTCAGAAATGTACATCTACAGATAATGCAGTTAGCTAACAATGTATTAATTTAAACAATGTGTTAATGTGATGTAGAAACAATGAGCTCATTAAAGTAATTAATACGTATTAAAAAATGATTAGGATATATAGCGATATTTGAATGGAGCAGGTTGATCCAGAATGTGTGTCATCTGAAGTCCTCACAGAGGATGGGGTCATCTCTTCAAGGGTGGTGATCATCTGAAGTCTTCATAAGGGGCTGGATCCAAACTGAAGCTGATATACTCTCTAGTCGTCCCGTCTAGTCGTTCACTCAGGCGTCCCGAGGTGAAACAGAAAAGCAAATGGAGAATAATTAGCGTAGCTGCTGTTCATAACATTAAGCAAAGATAGTCATGTGCAATTGATCTGATATGAGATGCACTACGTGAATGCTTGGCTAAAGAGATGCGTCTTTAATCTAGATTTACAGTGGGTACGGAAAGTATTCAGACCCCCTTAAATTTTTCACTCTTTGTTATATTGCAGCCATTTGCTAAAATCATTTAAGTTCATTTTTTTCCTCATTAATGTACACACAGCACCCCATATTGACAGAAAAACACAGAATTGTTGACATTTTTGCAGATTTATTAAAAAAGAAAAACTGAAATATCACATGATTCTAAGTATTCAGACCCTTTGCTCAGTATTTAGTAGAAGCACCCTTTTGATCTAATACAGCCATGAGTCTTTTTGGGAAAGATGCAACAAGTTTTTCACACCTGGATTTGGGGATCCTCTGCCATTCCTCCTTGCATATCCTCTCCAGTTCTGTCAGGTTGGATGGTAAACGTTGGTGGACAGCCATTTTTAGGTCTCTCCAGAGATGCTCAATTGGGTTTAAGTCAGGGCTCTGGCTGGGCCATTCAAGAACAGTCACGGAGTTGTTGTGAAGCCACTCCTTCGTTATTTTAGCTGTGTGCTTAGGGTCATTGTCTTGTTGGAAGGTAAACCTTCGGCCCAGTCTGAGGTCCTGAGCACTCTGGAGAAGGTTTTCGTCCAGGATATCCCTGTACTTGGCCTTCCCATTCATCTTTCCCTCGATTGCAACCAGTTGTCCTGTCCCTGCAGCTGAAAAACACCCCCACAGCATGATGCTGCCACCACCATGCTTCACTGTTGGGACTGTATTGGACAGGTGATGAGCAGTGCCTGGTTTTCTCCACACATACCGCTTAGAATTAAGGCCAAAAAGTTCTATCTTGGTCTCATCAGACCAGAGAATCTTATTTCTCACCATCTTGGAGTCCTTCAGGTGTTTTTTAGCAAACTCCATGCGGGCTTTCATGTGTCTTGCACTGAGGAGAGGCTTCCGTCGGGCCACTCTGCCATAAAGCCCCGACTGGTGGAGGGCTGCAGTGATGGTTGACTTTCTACAACTTTCTCCCATCTCCCGACTGCATCTCTGGAGCTCAGCCACAGTGATCTTTGGGTTCTTCTTTACCTCTCTCACCAAGGCTCTTCTCCCCCGATAGCTCAGTTTGGCCGGACAGCCAGCTCTAGGAAGGGTTCTGGTCGTCCCAAACATCTTCCATTTAAGGATTATGAAGGCCACTGTGCTCTTAGGAACCTTAAGTGCAGCAGAAACTGTTTTTTTGTATCTTTGGCCAGATCTGTGCCTTGCCACAATTCTGTCTCTGAGCTCTTCAGGCAGTTCCTTTGACCTCATGATTCTCATTTGCTCTGACATGCACTGTGAGCTGTAAGGTCTTATATAGACAGGCTTTCCTAATCAAGTCCAATCAGTATAATCAAACACAGCTGGACTCAAATGAAGGTGTAGAACCATCTCAAGGATGATCAGAAGAAATGGACAGCACCTGAGTTAAATATATGAGTGTCACAGCAAAGGGTCTGAATACTTAGGACCATGTGATATTTCAGTTTTTCTTTTTTAATAAATCTGCAAAAATGTCAAAAATTCTGTGTTTTTCTGTCAATATGGGGTGCTGTGTGTACATTAATGAGGAAAAAAATGAACTTAAATGATTTTAGCAAATGGCTGCAATATAACAAAGAGTAAAAAATATAAGGGGGTCTGAATACTTTCCGTACACACTGTACATACATTTCTACTCTCACACATACATTCTCCTTTCACATACATGTGTAAATTTGGGGTTGTTTTTAGCCCAAGGGCTGGGTAAATTAGGACAGAACACAGGTTGGGCTAATTTTACTCAGCAAACTGGGTTGTTTATTTACCCAGCATAAAAGGTTGATTTTATTAATTATTTTTTCTATGATATAGCTTATTTAGTACTTACAGATTAAATAATCTAAACCAGTGGTTCCCATCCTTTTTAGCCTCGAGTACCCCCATGACTCCATCATTAAGGCTCAAGTACCCCTTTATCGACACTAAACAAAAGTAAATGCAGCATTTAAATTTTAATGCAGTTGTCATAATTACCTAATTTACCAATGAACCAGTTTTACTGATTACAATTCAGACTTGAAGATATTGGGAAATTTTAAATAAGAAACACAATGTAATTGTAAATGTAATTGGACATTCCAGCACTTCAAATGTTATTTTGAATATGATGACAACATTATTTATTCATCCTTCAGAGACTGTCCCCATTTGTAAACTGAAAGTTTCAAGATGTAGGAAATCCAACATTTGATTGAAAACAAACACTTTTATTTAAAAATAAAAAAGACAAATACCACTATAACCAGTAGATGGCGGTAGATAAGCACTTATTGGCTTATAAAGTTCAGCACTTTATGCACTAAAGTAGGAAAAGTCACAAAGTCTTTCAAATAAATCTTTAAATTACAATGTGTCTACTATGTTTTTTTATGAGAGGATTTGTGAGCGTAGGACTAATTAAACTGGCACTAAAAAGAAACTTATTCAATGTTTTGAGGGATATTGAGTGGAGTCTAACTTAAACACCTCTGAGTGGCCATTATTTTCAACAGTAATGAATGTGCTTGGCTACAATACTCAATGCTGCAAAATCACGTTGTAAATAGACACATCTGCAGCGAGTGGTTTGCGGTGGTGTTTTAAAGTGAGGAGGCAAAGTCCTCATTTATGTTCCTGTTACACAATTTTAAGTTAACATTACATAAAAAGAGAGACCAAATACAATTCTATTTTGTTATTTTTACAGTATGTAATGTTCTATTTATTAATAAATTTATTAGCATAAATTTTTCGGCAAGTTAATGTTTTTACGCATTCCCCCATAGACACCAAAAATGACTGATCTGTTACTGTCTTAATATTGAAAATTATGTTAAAATCAGTTGTACAAATAATTGAACATTGATTTTCAGATTTATTGTTACTGCTTTAGGCAGTTGGAGTGTCAAGGTGAATTACATGTTCAATTAGCATTGCAAGCATTCCTCTAGCATCTACACTCCTGTGTTGACCTCTGCTCTCCTGTCCATATCATTATTCATTACTGCTAACGTTAAACGCTTAAATGATCTTTCCAACCTAATAAAGGCAAAAAGATATGTCCCTTGGCTAAACACAGTGCAGTTATTTGAGGGAACATGTAATTGTGTGTTGTATTTTGTGTGTAGTGAATTAATGGTGTTAAGGACTTTTGGCCCATTCACAGGAAACTGCCATTTATGTCTAAAAATTACAGGATTATTGATGTTATTACTTTCACTTGAAGGGATCAGTGCTAAACTTCAAGTTAAATCATATTTTCCCACCTGTGTGTGTATGCGTTTCAGTGGTTGAATATTACAGGGTTGAAGGCCAGTTGAAGGGACATTTATTTACAATCAATATTGTACTTTTGTTTGAGGTATGTTCACGTGTGTTCATTACGTGTGTAAGAGAGCATGTTAAATCTGAGAACTAACCTGCTTTGGTCCAGTATCCTTTTCACTTGACCTTCATTTAAACCAGTGTGTTTAGTTTCTTGAGTTCCCCACACGTGTGCTCCAAACCACACGACCAGCCCTGTGTCTCCAAAATACACTAACCTCTTGCTGCAGGATGGAAACTAGATTAGTGGAGGAGTGGAGAGAGAGAGAGAGAGAGAGAGAGAGAAAAAATTTAATGGGGGAAAGAGAGATTGACACAACAGTCTCTCTCTTCTTGACCCCATGAACAGTGTGAAATTGGATTAGGAGGTGTGAAATGAAGCTGTATTTACCTTGCAGCAGGACAACCAGCAAAGCAAATCATGGTTACACATATCAAATTAAGGAGCAAAAGAGAAAGTAAAAGCATGTAGAGTCAAAACATTCTGTACACTGGTGCATTCAGTTAAAGGTGCAGTAAGCGATTTCTTAGAAATGCCCAAACAAACAATTTTGTCAATATTTGCTAGATATTTGTTCTGTGTGTGTGCTGACAAAAATATTGTGTTTGTACATAAATCCTGGCTGTGTAAATAGCAGAAAAACAAAGTGGATCAGACTGAACAGACAGAGTACCACAACACACTTGCAGCCAATTAGCAATAGGGGGCATAAAAATGAAAAGTCTGAAAAAATTGCTATTACAGTGGATATAAAAAGTCTACTTAGTCAACATAGTCAACTTTTAAAATAACTTCTTTTTGTGATGTAAAAAACTGAAACAAGATAAATCATAACCTAACTTTTGCAAGTTTAATGTAAAATTACAACCTAGGAAATGCCAAAAACCAAAGTGACACATTTCAGAGAGAAAATAAATAAGTATATAAAAACTAAGAAAAAGTATAACTAACTGCATAAGCGTGGACACCCCTGAACTAATACTTAGTTACAAACATACTTTTTACAATTTTGGCCAAAAAGTTCAATATTGGTCTTATCAGATCACAACACATTTTTCCCCACATGGTTTGGATGTGTTTTTGCAATATGTGTATTTGTGTTTTACCTGCCCTTTAGCCCAGACAGATAAAGAATACAGGAGATAGCACTGTGTTCAATGGTATTTCTATTGCCTTGATGATTTGTTTAGCCCTCACCTAAACAATATACCGTTCAACAATGAGATCCTGTTGATGCTTCATAAGCTCTTTGTAGTAGCATACAACCAAGATGTCAGAAAATTGACAAGAACAGCTGAGATTTATTTGTTAATCAGAGTCAATTCAGGTGAAGACAGGTGTGTACTATTGCACATGAGCTTGATGATTAGTTAATTCTGAACCATTTCAATTTAAAAAGTAACAGTATCTGCCGTTTATGTACTACAGTGCATCTTCTCCTCATGGACTGCAGCAGATTTTACAGTTCCTTCTGTCAGGTGTTACTCCACTCTTATACCAAGGCATTTGCAAGTTCTCAAACATGTCTGGGGGGACATATGGTTACACATGGTGTGGCACTGCAAGGATGATCAGGTGTTGTTCCTGTCTCCCTGTAACACTTGTTACGGCTGGCTCATATACCGCAACATAAGAGGCAAACAACAAATTGTTCAAACAATAAACCAATTTATTTAAAGAACAAGAAAACAATTATTAAACAATCCAAAAAAAAATCAACCAATAAAGGAAAAAAAAAATGTTTTATATATATATATATATATACATATATATATACACACACACACACACACATATATATATATATATACACACATACACACACACACATATATATATATATATATATAAAAAAAAAAGAGAGAAAAATTGAGAGAGAGAGCTTACTCTAAGGCGCACAGATCTTTTATACTAACGCCATATTAGAGGGCGGATTACTAATAAAAATGCACCTGTTGCCCAACTAACGTCTGCACTGTTTAGCAGAGCCAGCAGGGGGAAACAGGCAGGCGTAACACCTCCCCCACAAAAGTATTCCTCTAAAGGAATACAAAAAAAAAAAAAAAAAAAAAAAATCCACCAGTTGTTCCCCACTCCACTTGGTTCCGGTTTCCTGGGCCCTAGGAAACAGGATAGAAAGAGAAGGAGGAAAAATGGGAAACACAACAAAATCTACAATCTTACGCTCGAGATAGGGCATCAGCAATAACATTTTCGCTGCCCCCAATGTGTTTAATGTCAAGGGAAAATGATTGTAAAATGAGACTCCACTCCATGATTTTTCATTCGGTGTAAAAACACCAAAGGATTATAGTCTGTATAGACCACAATTGGACTGGCAGAAGATCCCAAATAAACTTCAAAATGTTAGGATAAACTTTAAAATGTAAAGGATAACAATCAGGCTTAGTGATGGAATTTAGCTTACAATAGTCTGTACAAATCTGTAGGATCCATTGGGCTTGTTTACGAGAAGACAAGGTGAACTCCAAGCACTAAAGCTGGGCTCAGCCAAGTTGTTCATCAGTAAGTAACCAACCTCCTTTTTCAACAATTCATGCTTCATAGGATTTACCCTATATGCATGCTGCTTAATTGGTAAAGTGGTACCCACATCAATGTCATGTTCAATAACTGTAGTGCAACTAGGCACATCAGAAAACAAGTTAGGAAAAGACTCCACTAACGGAAGAATGTCACTTTTCTCAGACTGAGAGAGATGGGGTAAATGGACCAATTTTGCATACATCTCAGAGTTATTCAATCGTCCTTCAATAATACCTCGAGAAGGAAGATTGACACAGTCATCCCCAATACAATCCAAGGAAGAACTTTTTGAAGAGGAAGTCCCCTTTCCACTCAAATGTGAAGAATCATCTAACACAGTGGTTACTAACCCAACAGAAGATGTAGGAGGAAAATAAGGCTTTAAAAGATTTGTGGCAAACCTGTACTTCCTTACGTCGTTCTGGGGTTTTCAGCAGATAATTCTGTCCAGAGAGGCATTTAAGGACAGGATAAGGACCTGCAAAACGGGCTTAAAAAGGGTTATTTACAAGAGGCAACAAAGCTAATACTTGGTCTCCAACTTCAAATTTTCGAGACACTGCTTGTTTATTAAACAACCTCTCCATCTTACTCTGCGATTTCCCCAGTTTTCTCTGGGCAATTGCTCAAGCTTCATACAGCCAATATCGAAAACCACTAACATAATCCAGAACATTTTTGGAGGGATCAGTGGGGATCCAGTTATCAGCAAGAACTGCAGTGGGACCATTAATTTCATGCCCGAATACCAAATCATTTGGACTAAATCCAGTACCCTCTCTAACACCCATAAGCAGCCAAGGCAGCACCTCCTCCCAATCAGACCCAAGTTCCACACAATATGACCGCAGCAATGACTTCAGGGTCTGATGAAATCTTTCAAGGGCCCCTTGACTCTGAGGGTGGTATGCACTGGAAATGTTATGGCCGATTTTTAATTGTCACAAAGCCTTAGCGAACTGATGGCTCATAAAATTAGAGCCCTGGTCAGACTGGATAATTCTGGGAATGCCAAATGTTGACAAAGTCAGAGAATAGATTTGAGAATAGATTTTGTAGTGATGGACCTGTCAGGATACGCAGCTGGATATCGAGTAGATAAACACATCACTGTTAGTAAATACAGATGACCAGTCTTTGATCTAGGTAAGGGACCTACACAATCAATGAGCAAATACTCAAATGGTTTTGACATTGCTGGAATAGGTTGGAGAGGAGCCACAGGGATTTTCTGGTTTGGCTTACCAGTGAGTTGGCACACATGACAAGTTCAAATAAACTTGGCCACATCTCTTTTTTTAATCCAGGCCAAAAGAATTTACGTTGCAATCGATCATATGTTTTCCTCACCCCCATATGTCCAGCCACTCCATCGTGAGCTAACATGATCACAGATTGTCTAAATTTACGAGGAACTACAACTTGAACATAAGCTTTAGTGATTGGTTCAGTTTCGCTAACCCACCGTCTAAGCAACAACCCCTCTTTTAGAAAGTAGCAGGAAGGTAGCTAAGTCTTAATATCTCCTTCAATACAGACCATTGAAAACAAAGGTTTAAGAGTTGCATCAGCTAACTGCTCTTGAATCAAGTTCTCTCAAGAGACATTAAATATAGACGACAAAAGATTTTCTGATATTCCGTTCTCCTGAAAAACAGACTCCTCAGAAAAGTAGTCAGATGAATCGCAAGCAATGTTGTCCGTTAAGGTCATACCAAGTGGTTCATCTTCAACTGTCTCACCATCAATTCATTTGATGGTAGAAGACCACTTTCATCAACATAATTCTCAGAATGAACAGGTAAAGTTTTCTCTATGGTTACCTCACTGTCAGGACATAAAGAAATTTCACCTTCACACAGCCAGTCAGCTTTGAGTTGTTTTCCTCTGGCTCGGGTGACAGCACAGGAAGGAAACACATGGGGAAATTTCTGACCACATTCATCAGGAATATCTGCAGACACAGGCGAGGAAACTACAACAGTAGATGGTACAGGTTTTGATGGTCCCTAAACATTTCTCTGAGCAAGATCATTCCCCAGAATAAAAGCAACACCTGGGACAGGAAGAGAAAATCGTACTCCAACAATCACATCACCAGTTACAAGATCAGAGATAAGATGTACCTTGTGTAAGGGAACTTTAAAAAAAAAAAAAGTCATTTCTATCCCCCTAATCAATACATCCTTCCCTGTTGCAGTCTGACCTGAGAGTGGAAGAACTCCTGCTAACAAGAAGGACTGAGCAGCTCCCGTGTCTCTCAGGATTTGCACAGAAACTTCTCCCTCTTGACCTGGCAGAGACACGATACTGGTAGTAATAAATGGAGCATACTCTGTATAATGATCCCCAACATCTACCCGAGTTGATATTGCCTTCTTACCCGCAGAACTCTGTTCGTACGCATGAATCTCCAGTGGTTCAAGCCCAACTAATCCAACTGGCTTAGCTGACTTCTTTAAAGTGGTACATTCAGAGATTTTATGTCCTACTTTGTGACAATAAAAGCAGACCACCTTACCTTTCTTATCTGATGAAACATTCTGACTCACAGGGGGCACACATGGCACAGTGCCTGATGTAATCACTGGAGGTGTCCACCAATTCCGAAATGACTTTTTACTCTGATCACTTGATGCTCTATCAGCAAAAGAAACTCTGTGAGTCAGAACAAAGTCATCAGCCAACACAGCTGCATTAGCTAAGGTCAGGGCCTTTTGCTCATTCAAATAAGTAGACACAGACCCTGGCACACAGTTTTTAAATTCTTCTACAAGAATTAACTCCCTCAACTGTTTCAAAGTTTCTACTTTCTGAGACTCACACCATCTTGTAAACAATCTCTTTTTCCCGAGCGAATTCAACATAAGTTTGTTTTTCAAGATTTTTGTAACCCCGAAATCGTTGGCGATAAGCCTCGGGCACTAACTCATACGCTCTCAAAATGGCTGTTGTTTTAGAAGTAAGGTCCAGACTTCTTCTGGCCATTTTAGAGAAGCAACTCTTTCAAAATGGGCAAAATACTTGTCTACATCACGTTCACAAAATGGAGGAACCATCTTAATGTTTCGACCAACATCAAAAGAAGTCTGCACAACCTGAACGGATTTAGAAGCTTCAGCTTTCTTAACTTCCAGTTCAAGCTCTAGCTTTCTCATCTCATACTGCCTCCGTTCACGTTCACTCACGTGCATACTCTAATTTTTTCAACTCAAACTGAGCACGCTCACGCTCTTGTCAAGCTCCAATTTTTTAAACTGAACCCGTTTTTCCCATTCCTTATATTTTAATGCTTGAGTACCTTCAAACGATAGTCTCTCTGTTTCGAACTGTGTTTGTTTTTCTTTTGACATTAAATCTCTCTCTACACATGGAGACAATACCTTACCAAAACTAGTCTCATCTCCTATAACAAGAATTCCTTTGGCTATCAACTGGCTTTTAACAGCCCTTAACAAATCTTCCTTGCGCTTCTTATTACTAGTCAAAACAATAGCATGACTCTCTGCGAGTTCTAAAAGTTGTTCTTTGGTGCACCTATCTAGAAACTTCTCAGAAAGTTCTACATTCAATTCCTCATTGGAAGTCATTTTGAATTAGCATAAAAATTACACAATGAAGATTAGTTAATAAATTGACCACAATAAATCCAAATAATCCTAATAAACCTCCCTAAAAAATGATTCAGTATTACCCATATTGACATAACATTTCATACAGCCTAGCTCGATAATCCACTATAACAACACTAGAAACACATAAGATGAACGAACAAACTCAAAACCAAATTTATTAGTTTTATCATTCAGTTTAATCTCCACAGGCCATAAAGTCACTGTTTCAATGCAACAATTCCAGTGCTTTAAAGTGGAAAAAACAATGCAGATTTATAATAGGAATTTGTACAACCCGCATTACCCAACGATGCAGTGCTAATTTACAAATAGTAAACAACAATCGGTCGTAATCAATAGGCTATAACAGCGATTTCAACCCGATTCACTAATCATCTATAACGTGCTATTGTCCCTAACACAAGATTTTCGTGTAAACCAAGCCAAGTTTTACATTTTAACCGGTCTACACAAACATCCACTTAATTCCTCGTCTAAAGTGGCATAACTATCACATAATACCAACACGTGAAAACATGCTCTCTTTATAATCAATTTAAGCGAAGAACAGGGAGAAAACAGAGTACTCACCAGGATTTCCATTGGCTTTACATCTCCGATATGCCTGCTTGTTGAAACTAACCTAACTAGTCTTCAAAGGACTGCTGGGCTCGAGGCGACTTGAAATGCTAAACCTCGTAACAGCCGTTCTCCAAATGAGTTCAGCTGCGTGAGAAGCGTACCCCCACCCAGGATTTCCTACCAAAAACTCCAAACAAAATACAGGGCTCTCAAGTTTTGAACTGAGTTCAGAGTGAGATTTCGGCAGCGGCGGCAATGACGGGGGTTTGGGTGGGGATGGGGGTGTGATATGAAAAATGACACAAATTCGTACAAATAAAAAAATATTTATTTAATTCAGCATTTTAGTGTGTATGTGAGTGAGTGAGTGAGTGAGTGTGAGAGAGAGAGAGAGAGAGAGAGAGAGAGATAATGGTTAGTGTTGTTTATTGTAGGTGTTGGTAGCAGGTTTTGAGGCCTTCAGCACAGGGGTTGGTGGCTCCCATTTGAAACATGGTTCCAGGCCATCATGATGGATGACAGAGTTCCATCTAGGGCCAAGCTGTTCCTGGTTTTGGTTTTATTTAGTCCAACCATGGAGAAAACCCTCTCAGCGTCTGCATTTGAATGTGGGAGCACTAACACTAATGCAGCTATTTTCGAAAGCCTCCCAAACTGGCTCAAACCGGTCACCTTTGTAAAAAAGAAACCAAGAGCCTCTATTACTCAAATGCTTTGCTTTTATGATTTCAATTAATTATGTGTATGTCATGTGGTACCAAATATTTCTTACCTTGCTCTTGATTGAGGACATACTCCCCCAAAACTCCTCAACATTAAAGGTGGTGGGATCTTGGGGCATGGGGATATCTATGAGCTGATACTCCAGGAACTCCTCACTCACCTTGTCCTGTTCCTCTGGCCCATGGAAAGGAAGTAGTTCCTGGAATCTAAAAAAAGCACCATGTGTAAAGAACTGATTAAGGATTTGTTTTGTGACCACGATCAAAATTAAACTTAAAGTATTCAATATGTTGAAATCCTGAAAAATGTGAAACCCTTGCCTGTCTACGAAGTATAGTCAAGTCAAGTCACCTTTATTTATATAGCGCTTTTTACAATGTAGATTGTGTCAAAGCAGCTTTACATTGATAACTGGTACATTGTTTGGCTGCACAGCAGCTCTTAAAGAATAGTGTCAATGCAGGCAGATCAAAGCACTGTTGAATATCAAATGTCAAGTCAAGTGTCCCCAACTAAGCAAGCCAGAGGCGACAGCAGCAAGGAACCCAAACTCCATCAGGTGACATCAGGTGGCAGACAAGTGGCAAATTGGTGTTAAAATGGAGAAAAAAACCTTGGGAGAAACCAGGCTTAGTCGGGGTGCCAGTTCTCCTCTGGCCAACAGTGCTTTGTTACAATTCAGGTTGCTATCATAAGTCCAATAGGATCGCAACATTAAAAGTATTTATTTCAGTTCCATCCAATTGAGGATCGTATTGAGGATCACGCCAGTATGGACGGTTGTTGAGGAACTGTGTCGTGGCTGTCGTGTCGATGAGGCCCTCACAGTGGATGATCTAGTTGACTCAATCTCTGCTGATACGTCAGGGCTGCGTTGTGGTCGTATCAAGGTGCAGGTCCTTGGTCTTACCTGGATACGGCCCGGATCCGGTTGACTACGGTGAACCTCGGGATAAACAGAAAGACTAATATTAGCGTAGATGCCATTCTACTTCTGATGTAACGAGTACATCAGGTGTTACAGGAAGTGTTCCCGGTTCCGGCTGACCTAATAATCCTTTAACGGATTTAAAAATATAAATTGGTAATGTGTTATGTGTATGCCAGGTTAAAGAGATGCGTTTTTAGTCTAGATTTAAACTGACAGAGTGTGTCTGCTTCCCGAACAATGCTAGGAAGATTGTTCCAGAGTTTAGGTGCCAAATAGGAGAAGGATCTACCACCTGCAGTTGATTTAGATATTCTAGGTATTATCAGCTGGCCTGAATTCTGATATCGCAATAGACGTGAAGGACTATAATGAATTAGGAGCTCGCTCAGGTACTGGGGAGCTAAACCATTTAGTGCTTTGTAAGTAATTAGCAAGATTTTAAAATCTATACGATGTTTAACAGGAAGCCAATGCAGTGTTGACAGAACTGGGCTAATATGGTCATACTTCCTGGTTCTAGTAAGAACTCTAGCTGCTGCATTTTGTACGAGCTGTAGTTTATTTATCAGGCGAGCAGAACAACCACCCAGTAGAGCATTACAGTAATCTAGCCTTGAGGTCATGAACGCATGAACTAACTGTTCTGCATTTTTCATTGAGAGCATATGTCGTAGTTTAGATATATTTTTAAGATGGAAGAATGCGGTTTTACAGATGCTAGTAACATGGCCTTCAAATGAAAGATTGGTATCAAAGAGCACACCCAGGTTCCTAACTGACGACGAAGACTTAACAGAGCAGCCATCAAGTGTTAGACAATATTCTAGGTTATTACGTGAAGAAGTTTTTGGTCCAAAAATTAGAATCTCTGTTTTTTCTGAATTTAGTAGTAGGAAATTACTGGTCATCCAATTTTTTATATCAGCTATGCATTTCGTTAATTTTGTGAATTGGTAAGTTTCGTCAGGGCGCGAAGAAATATAGAGCTGAGTATCATCAGCGTAACAGTGAAAACTAACGCCATGCTTCCTAATGATATCTCCCAAGGGTAGCATGTACAGAGTGAACAGCAACGGTCCTAGTACTGAGCCTTGCGGTACTCCATATTGAACTTGTGATCGATATGACATGTCTTCGTTTACTACTACAAACTGATAACGGTCAGATAAGTATGATTTGAACCATGACAATGCAATTCCACTAATGCCAACATAATTTTCGAGTTTATTTAAAAGAATATTGTGATCAATAGTGTCAAATGCTGCACTAAGATCCAGTAACACTAATAGAGAGATACAACCACGATCTGATGATAAGAGCAGATCATTAGTAACTCTAATGAGAGCAGTCTCAGTACTATGGTACGGTCTAAATCCTGACTGGAAATCCTCACAGATACCATTTCTTTCTAAAAAGGAACATAGTTGTGATGATACTGCCTTTTCTAGTATTTTTGACAGAAAAGTGAGATTTGAGATCGGCCTGTAATTGACTAATTCTCCAGGATCAAGTTGTGGTTTTTTAATAAGAGGTTTAATAATAGCCAGCTTAAAAGTTTTTGGTACGTATCCTAATGATAAAGATGAATTGACGATATTGAGAAGAGGATCTATGACCTCTGGAAGCATTTCTTTCAATAGCTTAGTCGGTATAGGGTCTAACATACATGTTGTTGATTTTGATGATTTAACAAGTTTAGACAATTCTTCCTCTCCTAAAGCAGTAAATGAATTGAATTTTTCCTCAGGGACACTACAATGCACTATCTGACACGATACTGTAGTAGACGGTTGCATGGTTATTATTTTTCCTCTAATATTATCAATCTTGCAAGTAAAGAAGTTCATAAAGTCATTACTGCTGTGCTCTTTGGAAACATCAGAAGTTGAAGCTTTATTTCTTGTTAATTTAGCAACTGTATCAAATAAATACCTAGGGTTGTGTTTATTTTCTTCTAAGAGTTTTGAAAAATAGGCAGATCTAGCAGATTTTAAGGCCTTTCTGTACTCAATCATTCTCTCTCTCCACAAAATACGAAATACTTCTAGTTTTGATTTCTTCCAGCTGCGCTCCATTTTTCTGGCTGCTAACTTTAGGGCCCGAGTGTGGTCATTGTACCATGGCATTGGATTAATTTCCTTAATCTTTTTTAAACACAAAGGAGCAACTGAGTCTAATGTGCTGGAAAAGACAGAGGCAATAGTTTCTGTTGCAACATCGAGGTCTTCTAAGCTGTCTGGTATGCTAAGGCGATGAAAATGATCAGGAAGATTATTTATAAAGCAATCTTTAGTGGTAGAAGTGATGGTTCTACCATATTTATGGCATGGAGGCAGTTTAGCCGCCTTGACTAAATGTAGTATACACGAGACTAGATAATGATCTGAGATGTCGTCACTCTGCTGCAGAATTTCAACAGCATCAATATCGATTCCATGTGACAATATTAGATCTAAAGTATGATTACGACAATGAGTGGGTCCTGACACATGTTGTCTAACACCAATAGAGTTTAGAATATCTGCAAATGCCAATCCTAATGCGTCTTTTTTATTATCTACATGAATATTAAAATCACCAACAACAAGGACTTTATCTGCAGCTAGTACTAACTCTGATAGAAAGTCAGCAAATTCTTTGATGAAGTCTGTATTGTGTCCTGGTGGCCTGTATACAGTAGCCAGCACAAATGTCAACTTACATAATGTTACGTAAAGTACCATAGTTTCGAAGGAATTATATTTGAAAGACTTCTGACTAATACTGTAAATATTACTATAGATTACAGCAACACCTCCCCCTTTGCCTTTCTGACGGGCATTGTGTCAATAATCGAAACCTTGAGGACTAGACTCATTTAAAGTAATGTAATCGTCCGGTTTTAGCCAAGTTTCTGTCAAACACAGCACATCTAGATTATTATCTTTGATAATATCATTAACAATAAGTGATTTTGAAGAAAGGGATCTAATATTTAACAACCCGAGTTTTATCATTTGTTTAGCATTATTATCTCTATTTTTTATTTGTTGAACATCAATTAAATTTTTACCATTAAATGGGTTTGGAAGTTTTTTGTTTTTACTAATTCGGGGTACAGACACAGTCTCTATTTGAAAATATCTAGGTGTAAGAGTTTCTATGTGTTGGGAGTTATCTGAATTTTCTGACTTCTGTAACGTGAGGCAGACAGCAGACGGTCGGTTTAGCCAGTCTGTCTGCTTTCTGACCTGGGCCCCAGTTTGTCATGTTTCAGTTCTAAGACTATGTGCCATATTACTAGAGAGAAGAGCAGCACCATCCCGGGAGGGATGAATACCATCTCTTTTTAACAGGTCAGGTCTGCCCCAAAAACTTTTCCAATTGTCTATGAAACCTATATTATTTTGCGGACACCACTTAGACAGCCAGCCATTGAGTGATGATAATCTGCTAACTATCTCATCACTCCGACGAACAGGAAGGGGGCCAGAGCAAATTACTTCTCCTGACATTGTACTTGCGAGTTCACACACCTCTTTAATGTTAATTTTAGTGATCTCCGACTGGCGAAGTCGAACATCATTAGTGCCGACGTGAATAATAATCTTAGAGTATTTACGATTAGCATTAGCCAGCACTTTTAAATTTGCTTTGATGTCAGGTGCTCTGGCTCCCGGCAAACATGTGACTATGGTGGCTGGTGTCTCTATTTTCACGTTCCGTGTAATAGAATCGCCAATAACTAGGGCACTTTCAACAGGATTCTCAGTGGGTGTATCACTGAGTGGGGAGAACCTGTTTGATATTCTTATTGGAACGGAAGAGTGGTGTTTTCCGCGGCTAGGCCGCCTCACCGTTACCCAAGTGCCCTGCTGCGCGGGCTCTACAGCCGGAACCGAACAATGTACAGAGTTCACTAAGCTAGTCGCATCCAAAACAGTATCTGAAGCCCTTGCATTCTTACTATCCTCGATTAAAGTTTGGATGCGTGTCTCTAATTCTGAGACTCTCTCTGTCAGCCTGACTATTTCCCTACATTTATGACATGTAAATCCCTCGTCGCTGACAGAGAGAGCTATGGTAAACATGTGGCAAATGGAACAGGTAGCAATGCTGGGAGAGGATGACATGACTCACCGTGTTTGTAGACTGATCCGATTTACCACAGCTGTTTGAAGAGCGCGTTGAAAAAGGAGCGCGCGAGAGACTGTTAACAAGTTAACAAGCTAGCGCTGCAAATGCAAATGCGTTGTAACAGCGATTTAGATTCAAAGATTACAAGCTAGCGACGTCAGATTAGTGTGGTAGGCAATATTACATATAAGGTAATAAAAAAAAAAAAGCAACAATGAATAAAAGTAAGAGATTCAAAACAAAGCTATACGGAGTTACAGACGCAAACCAATCTGAGCAGTGAGCAGCGAGCAGCGAGGCAGACAGGAGCAATCGAGCAGACAGGAGCATCTTCGACCCCACACTCAGTCCTCTGTTGCACGTCAACAATTTTGGCATGCTTCAGAAGGGCCTCCTTCAGTGGGGGTTTGTTCATCCCATACTCCGCAGCCCTGAACAGAAATGCTAGTGCTGCCTACTGAAATAGTTGCACCTCCTGAGGTGTGATGTGTCCAGTCTCAAGGAGCCTGTTGAGGGTAGCTCTGGTGGTGAAGCCAACATTTAGTTTTTCTCCTACCAGACAGAGAACAGAAAGAGATAAAGCAAATTAAGTCCAGGTAGTTTAAACAATATCTCAGAATCAAAGTAACTTTTTACTTGCCAAATTCATCAGGTAGACACACAGGAATTTCACTTGGCAATCAGCACTTTAACTCAAAACTAGACAGACAAACAGTAAGTGCACATAGATTCAGCAAGATATGCACAATAAGTGTAAGTGGTTGAAGGTATTACTCTATGTAAGCAATAAGCATGCTATTTTACCCATAGACTACATATACATTGTATGCCTACACACATTTTATGCCTTTTCCATAACATCAGAGAGATCGCCCAACAACAATCTTCCCAAAAAGTATATTTGAGGTCAATTGGAATACAGGTTTATCTCCTAATGTGAGACTTGAAAGTTTTACCTGGCAGTTGGTTTACTGGGTCCTTGTAGGACTTGTCGGCCCTGTAGTGCTAACGGCATCATGCACCTCGCACACATTTTCATGATGAACTTTGTCATCTGCAAATTTGTAGTTCATAAAAGATTTCCATGTATTACTTGAAAAAGGACATTTCAGCCCATGAAAAATAAGCAGACATCCTTGGCAGCAGGATGGCCCAACCCTTGCATTTTACCTCTCCATGGAGCTGGAAGATGGAAGACCTTTCTCTCTGGAGGAGGAGGTTCAGTGTGGAGAACATTGGCAGGATTGCTTGAAAGAAGAGGAGGTAGACTTCAGTTAGGGGCTTGGAAAAAGCATCCACCAGCCTTCTAAACCTTGGTTGTTTCTCATCTGTAAATAAAAACAGGTTTTTCTTAAAAATACATATTTAGTCTGGTGTAATGCACCTGTACAACTATCAATGAAATAAGCAACATACTTAAAGACTTAAAATAGCTGGTAAGTGGCCCATACTGCCGCAGATATATATATATATATATATATATAGCAAACAAATTAAAAATGTCTGAATTTTGTTGTATAACAGTAGAGCTGGTTGAATCACAAACCTGCCAGGTAACCTTTACGGTTGGTGCTTCCCTTAAACCAATACCCAACATCCACAGTCAGATCCTCTGGATCAAATCCGGATATCTGCAATACATGAATTCAAATATTTATTACAACACTATCAGCAAACTGTTTTACTTGGCATTGGGCTTAACAGATTGGTAATATAAAGTGTACATGTTTGAACTTACTTCCAAAAACTTCGGCCCTGCATGTTTGGCAGTGTTGAGGATAATATGACAGGGGCATCCATGTATGTAAATGCTGCAATTTTCCCTCAGCATTCTGGCTGCAATTGAATTTTTGGCTCCTGTATTGACAGGAGCATTGTCAATAGAGAGACCTACACAATTTCTCCAAGGGATGTTACTTTTCTGCAAGGTGTCATTGATTTTTTTTATAAATCACTTCAGCAGTTCCACAGCTCCCCCCACTGGTGGTGCACATATCAAGGAATCTGTGCACAACTTTGTTGGTGTCAAATATTCTTACTGTGAGGGAATTCATCTTCTCTAGACCTGTAAAAATAAGGTGCATAACTAAACCTACATGTTGTTCAAAAATTGTATGAGTGTACATGTAGAAATGGATAAAAAAAAATACAAATTACTGGTAGTTGTTAAACTCATACCAGTATCATTTGAGCCATCTGTGACAAGTGTGAAGGGATTCTCTCTCATCTTCATCACCAGTTCTTTCTTGAAATGAGGTGCCACTGCTTCATTTATGATGCATGTTGTTTTGGTGCTTGCGCTCTTAAAGCTCTGAGCCGTGGGGGAGTCTCTAAAACATTCTTTGTACAAGGGGCTGAAATGGTCAGCAACGGCAAATGGAACATTGTGCTGCACCATTGCAACGGCAACCTTCACCTCAGCCCTCCTGGTCTGCAACAGAAACAATTGATTAAATAACTCATAAAACATTAGAAAAGTTTTCTTGGTAATATAACCAACAATTTGCAATTCATCAAATATTGACACCAGCCTTTTGATTTTCCTGTGCTATGTACCTTGGCCTCTTGTACACTCATGCCTCCAACAGAAGTTGCCGGCGTGTAGAACTGTGCAACATTGCTGGCTGATTTTAAAGCCTGTTCTTTTGCTCGATGTCCCTTGCCTTCCACATGTCTGCTTATGTCCCTCACGCCTTGATGAGAACTCACAGGAGTTCTCTTGTCTGCAGACTGAGCACCAGTAGAAGGAGCTGGTGGTTCCCATTGTGATGAATGGCCATCGGGTTGACCACTCCTTCTTAAAGAAACACCTATAGGTGGCTGCTCCACTTAATCCTCTCTTTTTCCCTGTTTCCAGTGGGTTCTCCACTGTCTCCTCTATGGTGTCCTCCACAGTCTCTTCCACGGACTCATCCTCTACTGACACCCTAGCTGTCTCCTCCACAGTGTCCTCCACTGACTCATCTACTGCATCCACTACTGTCCTCTCCACAGTCTCCTCCTCTGACCTGGCTACCTTTTTAGGGAGCTGATCCTTCAGAGCGAAGCATGAAAGAATGCTCATTTGCCTCTTCCCTGACATCTTTGAAATAGACAAATGCAATAATTAATATTGCATTGTCTGGATAAAATACAATGAAATAGCCTAGGCCATAGGTTTTCATTGAAAATGATGTCAGGGAAGAGGCAAATGGAAAATTAATATTCCATAATAATTTGGAATATTTTTAGTTTTTCTATCCTTTTATTTCCTTCTGAATCAGAACTAATACTACACAAGCGTCAGAATAGCTGCTGAAATAAGCAGGGATTCAACCGGCTAGCTAGTAGGGGTGTGCACAAATATTCGATCTGTAATTAATATTCAAAAAATAAAAATAATATTCAAATTTTACTATATTGCTTTGCTGGCCGTAAATGCAGTGAATCCATGATAAATCCCACTAAAACTCGCAGTTATAACTAAATCCACTGGGTGGTGGTGTGGACTGTGTTGCGTTAATAAGTTGAGTGCATTTGATCACTTAATGTCGTCGTCTGCCTCGCGATTTTTGGAATTACTTAGATGACAATGATCTTACAAAATGGAGTTACTTTTGATAAAATTAATTAATGAAACTAAGTTTGAGAAATCACATCTAATCCAAACACCAGTCGAATAAGGACAGCTGTCCATCACTGCATTCGCGAGTGCAGGTAACGTTAAGCACAGATGTTCACCGAGTGAGAGCGAGATAACGTATATGATAGCAAAATGCATTTCATGCAAATCATGATCTCGAGACAAATGCTTCCTTTAAGTTTTGTCGAGGATTTAAGAACAGAAAACACAAAGTGCTGTTAGAAACTTCACTTAACACCGTTATCTTTGTGTCTGCAACGTCTGTCAGCGGGGCTTGTTTTCTCACCTGAGAATATAATCATACACATTATATTGTTGTTTTTCCTCAACATTATAATGTGAAACAATATAAACATGGTAACCATATTCAGACTCTAGTGTACGTTATATGTACGTTACGTTCTGCACGATAACTGGCGTGCTCTGCTTTACTAGTGTTTTTTCCCACTCGCTGCTTGAGCTTATAATGCTTTTGTTCTTTAGGCCTATATTTTTTGTTTACACATATTGTTTAATGTTTTAAACTGAATGAAAACCTTAAGATAAAACGTAAGCTTGTTGTGTATATTACCTAATCATAAGTTTGTTCAGAAATGGTGGCGACAACTTGAATAAAATTTTTTTTTTTTTTAAAAACGTCTCTCTCATTTTCTCAAAATAACGTCATTTAAATACACGAATATTCGTTATTCAACCTACCAGCTGCCTGGACACAAATATTCCCCAGCAATTTAAGGAGATGACTTACTGTACTCATAGGATATGGTCCCACGTCGATCACGATCAGTCTGTAGCCAGATGTGAATCAATGTGACTGACAATTCAGTGAGCGAGCCCGTGAATTACAGAATGTGTCGTTGGAATCAGAACGTAAACGTTGTTGGGGCGGGAATATCTAAATCTTACCCGAATTCAGCAATTCTATTTTCTGATTGGCTGTTCGGTAGCTATATTTTTTTTTATTAGATTAACTGGTGCGTGGCAGGGCCTTCTGAACTCTGTGGAGAACTCGCTTGATTCCTCTAATAGCGGCGCAACTTGTGCGTTATCCTGGAGATTTCTCTGCGTGAGAAATACAAGGTGTGGCGTGTGAGCGTGTGAACGGGTTGAAATGCGTGTGTCTCACGCCCAATGCGTGAGACTTGAGAACCTTCCGATGGAAGACCGCTCACGCGCAGCCCAGCTGAAACACTCTAACTAACCGGAGTGCAAGCCAATCCTCAGGAAATCCTGAAGAGACAATAAAAATACTCCCTCAAACAAACGCTCAAAATCGGAACAAGCCCCCATTTTTATGTTACGGCTGGTTCATATACCGCAACATAAAAGAGGCAAACAACAAATTGTTCAAACAATAAATCAATTTATTTAAAGAACAAGAAAACATTTATTAAACAATCAAAAGAAAACCAACGTCTAGGGAAAAAAAACACGCGTGTGGTAACTAAATATACATATACTCTGACACAAACAATCAATAAAGGAAAAAAAAAAATATTAAGAAAAAAATATATATATATAAAAGAGAGAAAAATTGAGAGAGAGCTTACTCTAAGGCGCACAGATCTTTTATACTAATGCCATATTAGAGGGCTGATTACTAATAAAATGCACTTGTTGCCCAACTAACTAACTCTGAAGCGGCCGACAGCGGGGTCTTTAAGCACGGCCTTTACAAACGTTAAAAACCGGTTGATGAAGGATGCTGTGATCCATGCTGTGTTTGTTGTGTGTTGTGGGTTTCGTGATAACGGAGATGGAATGTAAACGCATACATAATTTACGTGACTGAAGAGCAAAAAAGTGGGCCTAAGAGATGAAATCTCCTATGACAACTTTCAGTATTACATATCCTTGTGGCGTAAACCCTGCAGACAACAGGTGAATGCCATTATCGCTGTTTTCCATGTTCGTGAAGTAAATATGTTTACACAGCTTTTTAAAAATGCCGGTGCTGGTGTTTGACATGTGTTTGACCAATCAATGTTGATAGTTCCTATATTGCTGGTTTAGACCCTACTCTGAAGTAGGAGCTAATTTAGTTCCCCCAAAAGGAGTTTGTAGAACCCAAATTGTTACTAGTTCCTGCGGTTCGAACATGACAAAATCCGGTTATTTCAGCCAATAGTTCTACGAACTATAAAAAGGTTCCTCTGGTGCGAAAGCCCCTGATCTGAGATGTCAATGCTCTGCTGCAGAATTTCAACGGCATCGATATCGATTCCATGTGACAATATTAGATCTAAAGTATGATTATGACAATGAGTGGTTCCTGACACATGTTGTCTAACTCCAGTAGAGTTTAGAATGTCTGTTACTCCCAAATCGTATTTTTCATTATATATATGGATATTAAAATCACCAACAATTAGGACTTTTCCGCAGCCTGTACTAACTTCCATAGAAAATCAGCAAATTCTATGTGACACAAAAGCACTGGATATAGATCAGTGCATTTGAGATTGCAGTAGTAATACAGATTTGCAAATTAAAACTAATGAATCATTGCGCATGGGCCTTAATCAGAGTCAGGAGTCTTACAGCATGCCGCAGCTATGAAATGTGAAATTTATTTAAAGTTGATAGACTTTGACTGTATTCAGACTACAGGAGAACTTTAAATTGTTCCATACCAGCTGCTGCAGGCCTTTAGATCCTAAGTATTGTGTTTAAGCTCAACCGCCCCAATAAATCTCCAGCTGTGTCAATATGTTAAATGTGAAACAGCACTAAACATGTACTGTTGCTCTTGGTGTGCGGTTCCTGTCTCACTGATGTTTAAGTGAAAATTCAGTCAGAGAGAAAGACCAGGATTGATTGAAAAGCTAATAATGTACTTTATGCAGCTGTATTTTTTTCATTGCCTGCTTTACCTAGCTAAATATGCACACACAGAGACACACACACATTCCAGATGTATAGCAGACATTGCAACTTGCCTGCTGTAGATTTACTGTGAATGGGTGTGTTTAAAGGCCTTATTCCACACTGTGAGTCTCTGGATACCCATCACTTCCCTTTGCTTCTCTTTGACAAGCTCAAGAGAATTCTCCATCTTAGAAGAATTCCTCAAAAATGAAAATTCTGTCATTATTTGCTCACCCTCAAGTTCTTCCAACCTGAATGCTGTTTTTTCCATGGAACATAAAAGGAGAAATAGTGAATATTTTTAATGCACCTGTTATTTATACAACAGTTTACATTAACCATGACTGTCAAGCTCCAAAAAGGACAATAAAAGTTCATAATGTGTATACCTGTTACAATACAGAAGGGTCAGAGATGGCAGGTAACAGATAATGGTAGTTTATTGACACACAGCAGATATAATAGTGCAGCAGGTGAGTAAATGGATGAAGTTGGAGTGAATGATGAGTGATAGTTAAGTGATACTGTTCTTTGTGGTTTGTAGAGATGACAATCCTGGATGACAATGGTGAGACAAGACGCTGGAGACTGAAGACACTCACACACAGATGTGGAACACAGGAGGAGACTTTGGAAACGCTGGAGACAGGTAAGTATAACAACAGGAGTCCTTGAGGTAAGCATGGAGGTAAGTCCTAATGCGAACGAGACCGGACAGTGACTGAGTGCGTGTGAGTGTCTTTTGTACTGGTGGTGATTGCCGTGCTGATGAGGTGCAGGTGCGTGTGATCAGTACTCTGGTGATGGAGTGCGCTGTTATAGGACGGTGTTGGAGCCTGGCATGTCTGTGACAGTACCCCCCCCTCCACGGCCTGCTCCTGAGGGCCGAGGACCCCGACGTTGTGGTGGTCTTCCTCTTCCACGAGGGGCAGGTCTGTTGGGATGAGCAGCGTGGAAGGTGTCTAGCAGGTTGGGGTCGAGAATGTCATTTCGGGGGACCCATGAGCGCTCCTTGGGACCATAGCCTTCCCAGTCCACGAGATACTCCAGCAGACCACCACGGCGCCGGGAGTCCAAGATCTCGCGAACCTCGTAGGCTGCTCCGTCGTCCAGGATAAGAGGAAGGGGGGGTTCAGTGGCTGCTACGCCAGGCTCTGTGGAAACAGGGACAGAAGGGTGGTGAGGCTTTAAGAGTGAGACATGGAATGTGGGGTGAATACGATACTGTGGTGGTAATTGGAGTTGATACGTAACCGGGTTGATCTGCTTCGTGATGGTGAATGGGCCAATGAACCTGGGACTCAGCTTACGGCAGGGCAGACGCAGACGGATGTCCCTGGTTGACAGCCATACCTTCTGTCCTGGCTGGTATGCTGGGGCGTTGGAGCGGTGAAGGTCTGCTGTCATCCTGCGTCTGCGTAGGGCTCGCTGAAGCTGGTGTTGAGCGGAGTCCAAGACCCTCTTGCTCTCTCGGAACCAGTAGTCGACTGATGGTACGTCCGATGGTTCCCCTGACCAGGGGAACAGTGGGGGTTGGTAACCGAGCACGCACTGGAAGGGTGTGAGTCCAGTAGATTGCTGCTGCAGGGAGTTTTTTGTGCGCACTCGGCCCAACCCAGATACTGGTTCCAAGAGTCCTGGTGGCTGTGACAGAAGGTACGGAGGAAGCGGCCGATCTCTTGGTTCTTCCTTTCCGTCTGCCCGTTCGACTGCGGGTGGTAACCAGAAGATAGGCTGACGGTCACACCTAGGAGCGAGAAGAAGGCTTTACAGACCCGGGAAATGAACTGAGGTCCTTTATCTGATACGATGTCCTCGGGGATACCGTAGTACCTGAAGATGTGATTGAACATGAGTTCAACAGTCTCCATGGCTGTGGGCAGTCCCTTTAAAGGAATCAGATGACGTGATTTCGAGATTCGTTCAACAACAACAAAGACACAGGTACAGTCATTGGAAGCTGGTAGATCCGTGATAAAATCTACTCCTATGTGTGACCAGGGTCTGTTGGGAACGGGCAGAGGAAGGAGCTTGCCTGATGGAAGATGGCGTGGGCTCTTGGAGATGGCGCATTCCTTATACCCCTGCACGTACCTTCTGTTTGGCCACCAGAAGCGCTCCTTCAGCAGCAAGAGGGTTTCATTGACCCCCGGGTGGCCAGTGCCTAATGACGTGTGGGCAGAGCGAATGAGTGGAGTGCGCCGTGTTCTGGTGATGTACTGCAAGCCTGGCGGGCAACCCGGCGGAGTGTTGGAGGCATTGGAGGAGGGTACGGTCTCCTCAGACCAGGTGATGGGACTGACGATGAGTTTCTCTGGAAGGATGGCTTCAGGTTCCTCAGGATTCTCCTCAGGAGCAAATAGACGTGATAAGGCATCTGCCTTGACATTTCTGGAGCCGGGATGGTAGGAGATTGTGAAGTTGAAGCGGGTGAAGAATAACACCCAGCGTGCTTGTCTTGGATTAAGCCTTTTGGCCACTCGCAGATACTCAAGGTTCTTGTGGTCAGTAATCACCAAGAAGGGATGTTTAGCTCCCTCCAACCAATGCCTCCACTCTTCCAGGGCCAACTTGATGGCGAGAAGTTCCCTGTTGCCGATGTCATAGTTTACCTCCGCCGGGTTGAGCTTGCGGGAGAAGAAGGCACATGGATGGAGTCTACTTAGATTCCCCTGCTGCTGTGACAGGACCGCTCCTACACCTGTGGTGGAGGCATCAACCTCCACGACGAAGGGCTTGTCGGGGTCGGGATGGACGAGGAGAGGAGCGGTGGTGAAGGCTTCTTTTAAGATGTTGAAAGCTTCTGTGGTAGCTGGTGTCCAGGACAGAGACTTGGGCTTATTTCAGAGGAGGCTTGTAAGTGGGCTGGTGATGGAGCTGTAGTTCTGGATGAAGCGTCGATAAAAGTTGGCAAAGCCTAGAAAGCGTTGAAGTTCCTTTATTGTAGAGGGTAATGGCCAGTTCCTGATGGCATCCACCGTCCTCTCGTCCATCCGGATGCCACTGCTGTCAATGTTGTATCCAAGGAACTGCACTGAGGGCTGATGGAAAGAGCACTTTTCTGGTTTCAGGTAGAGTTGGAACTCCCTCAGGCGTTGCAGGACCTCCGCAACATGGTGGCGATGTTCGGCCATGCTCCGGCAGTATATCAAGATGTCATCGATGTAGACCAAGGTGAACTTGTGGAGGAACTCCCGGAGCACCTCATGTATGAAGTCCTGGAATACGGAGAGGGCATTGACCAGGCCATACGGCATCACAAGATATTCATAGTGTCCAGTAGGGGTCACGAAGGCGGTCTTTCACTCATCCCCCTCACGTATCCAGATGAGGTTATACGCGCTGCGGAGGTCCAACTTGGTGAAGACAGTGGCACCACGGAGATGTTCTAGCGCAGCTGGGACGAGAGGAAGGGGGTATCTGAACTTGACTGTGATGTTGTTTAGAGCCCGGTAGTCAATGCATGGCCGCAAGCCTCCATCCTTTTTTGCCATGAAGAAGAAGCTAGAAGCAGCAGGGGAAGTAGACGGACGGATGTAACCTTGCGCCAGAGCCTCCTTGATGTAATCCTCCATGGCCTTCTCCTCCGGAATGGACAGGGGATAGATTTTACCCCTGGGCGCTGACTCACCCGGAAGCAGATCGATGGCACAGTCCCATGGCCGGTGTGGAGGCAGCTTGGAAGCTTTCTTGGGGCAGAAGACATTGCTGAAGGGTTCGTAACACGATGGTATATCCACGGAACGTTGTTCAACTGGGCTTTCAATGGATGTAGCACAGACAGAGAGATGTTCAGAAGGAGGAGAGGATCGCACTGGAAACTCAGAGAAGCAGTTCGTGAAACAGGTGTCGCCCCACTTCAGGATCTCGCCGGTCTTCCATGAGATGACTGGGTTGTGCTGCTCCAACCAGGGGCGCCCTAAGATCACGTCAGCGGTGGATTCCTCCAGAAATAGCAGATGTAGTTTCTCCACGTGAAGAATTCCCACTTGCAGCTGGATGGGACCGACACTCCTACGTACACGTCTTCTACTGAGGGGTTTCCCCGTTACTGAGTGGATCTGGTAGGTAGACGGCGTAGCCGAGGTCTTGAGCTTGAGCTGACGGCAGAGGGCGCCGGAGATGAAGTTGCCTGCTGACCCAGAATCGAGGAGTGCAACAACTGGAATAGAAACATCAGCAGCAGTAAGGTTCACAACGGTGGTGAGTGGTTTCATCTTATTTATAGGGGGAATGATGGCACTCACCATGGGATGAGGAGGACGAATTGGGCATGTGGAAATTACATGCCCAGGAGAACCACAATAGAGGCACAGATTCTGGGTCAGCCGCCTCTGCCGTTCGGTGGGAGTGAGTCTAGAGTTATCCAGTTGCATGGGCTCGTGGGCTGGTTCTGGAGGGCTGACGGATTCTGGTCGGCAGAGGGAGGTGTTGAACAGTGGCTGGCCCTGGTGCTCTTCGAGACACGACTGCATACGAGTGGCAAAGCATATTGAGAGTTGGATGAAGCGTTCTAGCCCGATGGTATCCTCGTATGCAGCGAGATGCAACCGCACTCGAGGGTCCAATCCTTGACGATATGTTGTCAACAGAGCTTGCTCATTCCATCCACTCGTGGCTGTGAGGGTTCTGAATTTAAGAGCATATTCATTCACAGTCATTGTACCTTGTTTCAAATTATACAATTTCTCAGCAACAGACGAATCCCAGACAGGCCTTCCGAAGACTTCCTTGAAATGAGTGACGAAACTGGAATATGACTGGGTGACAGGATTATTTTGGGACCAGATAGAATCGGCCCACTGAAGTGCTTTTCCATTCAACTGTGAAATAATAAAGGCTACCTTGGAGTGGTCGGTGGGAAATAAGTGCGGTTGCATCTCCAGGACCAGCGAACATTGCAGGAGAAATCCGTTGCAATCCTCCGCCGAACCAGAGAAGGGCACCGGTTTGGCCATGGGACTGGCATACACAGACGGTGAAGAATTGACGGCAGTGTTGACGCAGGTGATCGCTGGCTGTGACGGTGGTGAGTGCTCGGTGCGAAGCATCAACGAGCTCTTGAAACGGGTCCGGGTGGCTCATGCTGGTGTCAAACGGTCTGGGTCCGGTCTTCTGTTACAATACAGAAGGGTCAGAGACGGCAGGTAACAGATAATGGTAGTTTATTGACACACAGCAGAGATAATAGTGCAGCAGGTGAGTAAATGATGAAGTTGGAGTGAATGATGAGTGATAGTTAAGTGATACTGTCCTTTATAGTTTGTAGAGATGACGATCCTGGATGACAATGGTGAGACGAGACACTGGAGACTGAAGACACTCACACACAGACGTGGAACACAGGAGGAGACTTTGGAAACGCTGGAGACAGGTAAGTATAACAACAGGAGTCCTTGAGGTAAGCATGGAGGTAAGTCCTAATGCGAACGAGACCGGACAGTGACTGAGTGCAGGTGAGTGTCTTTTGTACTGGTGGTGATTGTCGTGCTGATGAGGTGCAGGTGTGTGTGATCAGTACTCTGGTGATGGAGTGCGCTGTGATAGGACGGTGTTGGAGCCTGGCGTGTCTGTGACAATCTCCAGCCCTGCACCTTGAGAGCAGCATCATCTCACATCTGCATTTGAAAACTAAAAAATCATTGGAGAGAGAATCACGGTGCATCGATGCAGTATTTTTTTTTTTGTTCTCCCACCCCTATTTTGTTCTGTTTACCCTAAGAGGGTTATCACTGCTTTCCCTGCTAGGCTGCATAGGCAGAGAGTTCTTGCCCAGAACAGAACCATACCGCCAAACCAAACTGTATGCTACTTGTCAATCATCTTTGACGATAGTGGTCCTGACAGAACTGTTGTTTTGCCTACTGCCTAACCCTAACCTTACCCTTACTTCTGCTTTTTTTATCAGTTGAAGATTGACTTAATGTCAGATTATTGCTGTATAATGAACATGGCATCTGAGAACTACTTTGCTATTTTGTTCTCTGTTGTTTTACTTTATTTACATGCTTGATTTAATTGTGGTCTCTCTTTGACGTCATGCTCTGCACTTACGCACGTGTGCCTACTTCAGAAATGCTGTTTTCATTTTCTTGACAAACTAAAAAAAAAATTGTGTACAATGACAAATATAGATTGTGCTGCCTGTTAGCTTGCTAATTTTTCTGAAGATCATGATCTATTCATTTTTTACATTACAACTGTAAAATTACAATTGTAATATTTATAACTCTTAATTTCTTCTTTTTCAAATGATGAACCATCACATTTTTATTTAGATGGAAAGCCACAGGAAGCCCTTAAAGCTTCTCTTTTGCTGATAAGAGCTTCTCGTTACAAGTCTGGGAAGATGGATGCCACTTGTTAATAATCACACTAAGCCATAATGCGATTTCAGCTTTATTTTGATTAATTGTGCAACCATACTTAAGGTTGAGAGCTGTAATTCCAAATCTAGCTGTATTGTACCAGAACACACGGATTACGCAGCTGCTTCTTTTTCATTCGCCTCCTTTTCTTCTTGCTCATAAGCCAAGTAACATGGGTGCATTCAATCATTTTTGTGCACCATACACAAAAGTGATGTGAAGTGTGACAAAAGATAAGGAGAGGGTGACGAAACCCGAACACAAGTGGTCACAGGAGACACATTTGAAATGTGGTAACGGTAATGTGTCTTGGCTGACCACTTGTGATCGGATCACTGAAAATGCATTCTTCTATCAGATGTAAATGGTGTCATTCCACCTTCTTCTTCTCTCTTTCTCTCTTTAGCAGATCCACTTCAGGAAACCTAATCCCCGGCTGAACTGAGAAGGTCAGAAAGCAGAAGCTAAACAGATGCTTACATTAGCAGTCCCCAGAGAAGTCAGAGGTTAGTGTCTTTTTAATGGGCTTTTGTGCCTTTACTTATAGAACAATGTCTAGCAGCAGGGAAGAGTTGGGAAGTGGGATCAGAATATGACACAGTCCAGACTCGAACCTGCGTATCCATGAATCAATGGCTCTTACAGCACAAGTATATGCATATTGAGTAGCACTATAATTCATTTTCATTTTGGAGAATTGTGAATGTTACTGTTTCTTTATATTCCTTTTTTTTTTTTTTAGTTTCATTAAGATCACAAAAGAACAGTTATCTCATAAAAAAACATAATCACTCTGAGAAATAAAAGCACATCTCTCCAACAAGCTTCCTGATTTAAGGTTTATACCACAATCTAGGCTAATTGGAAAAATGTGCCGGTGGCGACATTTCTGCAGTGATATTACATTGCTCTTGCTTCTTTCCAACACTTTAAAAAGTGAAATTTACAGTGAGTGCTTCTAAAACTGTGTTCTGTTTAATCTGAAATAGATCTGAAATAGAATCTGGCAATGTTTTATTACGTTGGTTGTTGCACGTATCATGGAAATTCGGAAATGAAATGTCCAGTGAGTGGTGCTAAAAGGTTAATGCTTCATCATGTTTAAAAATGTACCACCATACAGTGGATATAAAAAGTTGACACACCTCTGTTACACTGTAAACCCTAATAAGTTGGGCTAACTCAAAAAATTTGAGGTAAACAGTTACATCAAATTTTTTGAGTTATGATGTTCCCAATTTTAAGTAAGCAGAACTATCAAGTTTTGAGTTTGTAGTACTCATGCATGTTAATTGCTCCTAACTTGAAATACTGAGTTAGCTAACTCATACATTTTGATAGCAATTAACATTAAATATTTAGTTAATATTTTTATTTTTATTTTGAGTTCTTGCAAATCAAATGAGTCTGTAAATCCTAAGAACATACAAAAAATGCCAACTTTCTAATTTGCTAACATGTTAACAATAGCATGGCATAGCACTTACTGAATGAGTGCAACTTAAAACATGTAACTTACCTGCTCTCATACCAAGCCACATGTGCTACTTGTCACCACGATGGTAACTCTCCAAAAACCCACATTAACAGAAACTCTTCTAAATTAGCATAAAACATTAATCACTACTAAATCTACCTTACCATTAATCTTGTGCAAAAAACATTATATAACACTTAATTTTAGCATTTACTCTCCCTTTCGAGTGCCATGGGCAAAGCATGCTGGGATATAGAAATCCCAGTCCAGTTTCAGTTAAACTTAAGTTAGTCTAAATTAAAAGAAATGAGTTCATACAACTCAAAACAATGAAACAGTTCAGTTTACTTGAAATATGTCAGTGCTGTGAACTCAAAAGAAAAAGAAAGTTCTAAATACTCAGCAGTTCATTTAACTGAACTAATTTGTTCAATTTAAGTTCGCCCTACTCAAACCAATTAAGTATTTTGAGCATTAGGGTTTACAGTGTAAAACAGCTGTTTTTGTGATGTAAAAAATGAAACAAATATAAAATCACATCAGAACTTTTGCACCTTTAATGTAAAAATTACAACCTATGCAATGCCGCTGATGGAACACAAAGTGAAGACAGTTATCAACAAGTGGAAAAAGTATGCATTAGTTAAAAAATTAAAGATACAATGATCCAGTGTTGCAACAACTGTAGCACATCTGTAACACAAGCCAACTATACTGTAATATTTTGGTTCAGGGGTTTGTTAAAATTTCTAACTCTCTGTGTGAGCAGTAATACCCAATAAAATCTCTTTCTGCTTAATGTTAACCATGCACATTTTTCCCATGTTGTAAGATGATACTCTAAAGACACTATTATTCTTTATTACCCTTTTTTTGTATTGTCTTAGAAGAATGCATTCATATGTGCTTTCCATTTAGACCACGTTATTAAGGAGACATATTAACACTCTTTTTGTCATTGAAAACATCAGTCAATAGCATAAATCCCCTCTGAGAGAATCATACAATAATGTTCTTGCTTGCTTGCTTGCTGCACTTTTGCTTCCAGGAAAGATTTAGTGAAATATAACAAATGTCTTTCTATATGTAAATAACACCACATACTTTTCCATTGCCTTAGCCAGAAAATAACCCATTGCTTTTGAAACTGCTGAGATGGTCAAGATCACGCTGTATCTTCAACTTTTGAACTGATACATTGGTATGTTTAAGACAGGAAATAATCTATTCCAAAACACAGAAAGTGACCTTGCTCTACTGTCTACCCAAGTAGCAACTTCATGTCAAACACATTTAATGCTCCACACTTTAAGTCAGGGATGTCCAATCCTGCTTCTGGAGGGCCATTAGCTACTTTTTCAGTGCGAGCCAGGGCTAACAACGTGCCGGGTGGGGCCAATAGCATCGGACCTCAAGCACCAAAGCCAAAATCAAGTTGTGTTTTCACAGTCGGGTCAGTAGCCCTGCAGTACTTGAGCTCTGCAGCGCCACCCTAAAACTTGCCCTTAACACGCCTCCATAGGATGACGTCACACAACCTCAGCATTTCACCATCTAACTGAAAACTAGCTAGATTGCAAAATGAGCATGACAGAAGCAAATATTTAATCTTTACTTAAAGACTTAAGATTCCAGCATTGATATTTGACCAATGTTTTATATTAAAAAATTTACAGTGAGAGTAATTTTTTAATTTGTGTCAGAAGTGCACATCAATCATGCTGAATCAAACTAGTATTTACCATTTCACATTAGAAGAGAACACATACCTATTCGGGTGTGCCTGCTTCCATTTATTTGCAGTCACAGAAATGCACAATACTCCATTAAGGCTTTTAAGTCCAAAGGCTTACACATTTAGAAAAAATATTGGTAACATATATGTTTACGTCAAATTTCTTTAGAAAGAATCATTTCTATTAATTTTCAAAGAAATTATGTGATCTGAGGAGGTTTGAGGGATCTCTCCCGTATCCTTTCAGTCAGAGCAACAGAGGGAGCTCACAAAAAGAAAACAGGAGTCAGTAGTTATACAAGTTAACCTGGAGTGCATGTAATTTATGAAATATATGTGGAAGCATTAGTCCGGTATCAACGAAGGCACAGGGAAGAGACAGGTAAAACATGAAACCAAATAAATACACAATTATAATAACATATATGATAATATAATTATGATTTGTCTACGTTCTTCAAGCAGTCTCTGGTTTTGTCCATAAAGTGTATTTAGTATCACAATGGTTAGCCTAAATAGCCTTTAGCATCGCATATAAATATATTTCTGTGGCCTGCCTCACACGGTGACCAGAATCCCCATCGGATCGCATGGAAGTTATTTCAAACACTCGTTTAAATTTTTTTTTGTTTTTTAAACAAAATAGTTTAAAGTGTCTTAAATGTTGATATAATAACATGGGAAATGAGCAGCAGTGTCGACCATCTCCTGCCTCAGATAAACTTTGCCTTTGTTCATGACCACTCCTCAAGCCTCAGTTGGCCCGCTTTGGATCAAGGTGTTTGGCGGGCCAATACCCCTGGCCGTTGGCCCCGAGGAAGCCCCGATGTGGCCCGATCAATACCCAGAAGTGACAGTGGAAATGAGACTGGCCCTGGCACGCACTAGCTAAACACTGCTAATGACCTGTAAAGTTTAGCTCCAATTCCAACTAATCAAAGTCTTACTAAGGCATACTAGAAACTTCCAGGCAGGTGTGTTGGAGCTAAACACTGCAGGACAGTGGCCCTCCAGGACAGATTTTGGACACCCCTGCTTTAAGTGTATTAGAAACTTGGCTAATACACACCACTGATTACAGTAGTTCTCATAAAAGTACTCCAATAAGTGCAAAACATACATAGCACACACAAGTTTAGCATAAAATAGTCAATTTTTTCATTAGATTGAGTTTAATACATTTCAGTACTGAGTGAAATATATTAATAACTTGAACTTTAATTCATTTACACTTTAATTTACAGTATGGACACTTATGATGTAATTACAGTGTACTTGCAAAGAAAGTACTGAGTATTATAAATAAGGTAGCTACTTGGACTTAATATTGGTTACGGTTAGGTTCTGGGTTACACCATTTTGGTTGCACTTTATTTTACAGTACTTACCCAAGAAAGTACTGGTAATATAAGGAACTACATGGGTTAAGGTTAGGTTTAGGGGTAGGTTCAGTGTTAGTACTTAGTTATAACCCAGTTATTGTAATTGCTACAATAAGTACATAGTATGTATATGTGGAACAGGACTGTAAAATAAAGTGCTACCCTAGTTTTTATAGTAAGTACACTTTGTAAAACAATTAAAACATCAATTTAGGTTTTATACTTTAATTTAAAGTACTAAATTCTGTATTGAATCTGTATAATATATTGATAACTACCACAATACACAAGCTGATGTTTTTTTTTTTTCCCATTGAACTTTCTGGGATTGTCTTGTTCATGAAGGATACATGCTATGCTGCCTTAGAATTAAGCCAAAATGAGGGACCGTTGCAAAACTTGAGGAACAGCCTTCACACTGGGAATTAGCAAACCATCTTGTAGCTTAAAATACTTTCAGACATACCTGCTAATAAAGAGCTCATCCAGACCTTTCACCTTTGAATATTTCTTACAGACACATGCATAATGTCTATATAATATCACAAGCATGGCTAAAACATTTATGTCCCCAGTGGAACAGGAGACTGAGAATTTCCAGCAACAAACACAGAGTTGTATTGTCTCTGTCCCTGTGCATGAGCTTTCTCAGAGATTTTAGTGCCGTTAGCTTGAAGTGAGACACTGCAGAATCATGGGAAAGTGGCAAGACAGTGTAAAGAGGATGTTTTGGAAAGACTGGAGTGCTGGAAACATCAAACAGCCTTCAGTCATGACAACTCATTTTACCAAATGATGAAATATCCTTTTGATGTTGCATTTGAAGTAGTTTTGTTTACCAGTGCAGTCAATAAATGTCTTTCCAATTCTTTTCCATGCACTAAGCCTCAAGTCTTGCTGTAAATGTTAATTATAGTCTTGTTGACACTTCAAATAATCATAATAATAATAAATAGTTGATGTGAGTGTATCGTTTTAATAAAGCAATGAGTGTCTTTCTTGTCCTTGTTGCATGCTTGAGAAAAACACTTTTGCACTCTATGAATTACTCTACAGCACAGCAACACTGTTTCAATAAGACTAAAGTTTTTCCCACAGGTTTTTTTTTTTTAGTTGTGAGCTTAATTGATCTCATTAGAAGATGATTTTAAAAAAGTATTGTAATACTCATCGGATATAATTTTTTTTTTAGAAATGTTTAAGTAAAATTGCGTGGATTGCTCCTGTCTGGTCCTGTCTGCCTCGCTGCTCAGTGGTTTGCGTCTGTAACTCCGTATAGCTTTGTTTTGAATCTCTTACTATCATTCATTGTTGTTTATATTATCATTACCATATATCTAATATTGCCTATCACATTAATCTGACGTCGCTAGCTTTTAATCTTTTAATCTAAATCGCTATCACAACGCGTTAGCATTTTGCTAGCTTGTTAACTTGTCATCAGTCTCTCGCGCGCTCCTTTTTCTACGCGTTCATCAAACAGCTGTGGTAAGTCGGATCAGTCTACAAACACGGTGAGTCATGTCATCCTCTCCTTCTATTGTTACACGCATCCAAACTTTAATTGAGGATAGCAAGAATGCAAGGGCATTAGATACTGTTTTGGATGCGACTAGCTTAGTGAACTCTGTACATTGTTCGGTTCCGGCTGTAGAGCCCATGCAGCAGGGCAATTGGGTAACGGTGAGATGGCATAGTCGTGGAAAACACCACTCTTCCGTTCCGATAAGAACATCAAACAGGTTCTCCCCACTCAGTGATGCACCCACTGAGAATCCTGTTGAAAGTGCCCTAGTTATTGACGATTCTATTACACGGAATGTGAAAATAGAGACACTGCTGAAAAAACCAGCATATGTTGGTAAGGTAGGTTTTAGAGCTGGTATGCTGGTTTGAGCTGGTTTATGATGGTCCTATGCTGGTCCATGCTGGTCCTATGCTGGTCCAATGCTGGTCCAAGCATGGACCAGCATAGGACCAGCATGGACCAGCATAAGACCAGCATAAGACCAGCATGGGCCAGCATAAGGCCAGCATAAACCAGCTCAAACCAGCATACCAGCTCCAAAACCTAAATTAACCAGCATATGCTGTTTTTTTCAGCAGTCACCATATTCACGTTTTCCGGGAGCCAGAGCACCTGACATCAAAGCAAGTTTAAAAGTGCTCGCTAATGCTAATCGTAAATACTATTACTATTAATAGTGAATAAATACTATTATTCACGTCGGCTGATGTTTGACTTCGCCAGTCAGAGATCAATAAAATTAACATTAAAGAGGTGTGTGAACTGGAAAAGTTTTTGGGGCAGACCTGACCTGTTGAAAAGAGATGGTATCCATCCCTCCTGTGATGGTGCTGCTCTTCTCTCTAGTAATATGGCACATAGTCTTAGAGCTGAAACATGACAAACTGGGGCCTAGGCCAGGAAGCAGACAGACCGGCTAAACCGACCGTCTGCTAGCTGTCTCACGTCACAGAAGTCAGATAAATCCCAACACATAGAAACTCTTTCACCTAGATATTATCACATAGAGACTGTGTCTGTACCCCAAATTAGTAAATACAAAAAACTTCCAAACCCATTTAAAGGGTAAAAATTTAATTGATGTTCAACAAATAAAAAATGAAGATAATACTGATAAACAAATGATAAAGCTTGGGTTGCTGAATATTAGATCCCTTTTCTTCAAAAGCACTTATTATAAATGATATTATCACAGACAATAGTCTAGATGTGCTATGTTTGACAGAATCCTGGCTAAAACCAGACGATTACATTACTTTAAATGAGTCTAACCCTCAAGGTTACGATTATCGACACAATCCTCGTCAGAAAGGCAAAGGGGAAGGTGTTGCTGTAATTTATAGTAATATCTACAGTATTACTCAAAAGTCTTTCAAATATAATTCCTTCGAAGTGATGGTGCTTTATGTAACGTTATGTAAGTTGACATTTGTGCTGGCTACTATATACAGGCCACCAGGGCACCATACAGACTTTATCAAAGAATTTGCTGACTTTCTATCAGAGTTAGTACTAGCTGCAGATAAAGTCCTTGTTGTTGGTGATTTTAATATTCATGTAGATAATAAAAAAGACGCATTAGGATTGGCATTTGCAGATATTCTAAACTCTATTGGTGTTAGACAACATGTGTCAGGACCCACTCATTGTTGTAATCATACTTTAGATCTAATATTGTCACATGAAATCGATATTGATGCCATTGAAATTCTGCAGCAGAGTGACGACATCTCAGATCATTATCTAGTCTCGTGTATTCTACATTTAGCCAAGGCTGCTAAACTGCCTCCCTGCCACAAATACGGTAGAACCATCACTTCTACCACTACCATTTGCTTGTTTCATCGCCTTAGCATACCAGATAGCTTAGAAGACCTCGATGTTGCAACAGAAACTATTGACTTTCTCTTTTCCAGCACATTAGACTCAGTTGCTCCTTTGCGCTTAAAAAAGATTAAGGAAAGTAGTCCAACGGCGTGGTTCAACGAGCAAACTCGGGCCCTTAAGAGAGCAGCCAGAAAAATGTAGCGCAGCTGGAAGAAAACAAACCTAGAGGTTTTTCGCATTTCGTGGAGCAGTAATGACTTTATGAACTTTTTTACTTTCAAGATTGACAATATTAGAGAGAAAATTATAACCATGCAACCGTCTACTACAGTATTGCGTCAGACAGTGCATTGTAGTATCCCTGAGGAAAAATTCAATTCATTCGCTGCTTTAGGAGAGGAAGAATTGTCTAAACTTGTTAAATCATCAAAATCAACAACATGTATGTTAGACCCTATACCGAGCTATTGAACTAGATGCTTCCAGAGGTCATAGATCCTCTTCTTAATATCGTTAATTCATCTTTATCATTAGGATACGTACCAAAAACTTTTAAGCTGGCTATTATTAAACCTCTCATTAAAAAACCACAACTTGATCCTAGAGTTAATTTTGTAAACTTACCAATTCACAAAATTAACGGAATGCATAGCTGATATAAAAAATTGGATGACCAGTAATTTCCTACTACTAAATTCAGAAAAAACAGAGATTCTAATTTTTGGACCAAAAACTTCTTCACGTAATAACCTAGAATATTGTCTAACACTTGATGGCTGCTCTGTTAAGTCTTCGTCGTCAGTTAGGAACCTGGGTGTGCTTTTTGATACCAATCTTTCATTTGAAGGCCATGTTACTAGCATCTGTAAAACCGCATTCTTCCATCTTAAAAATATATCTAAACTACGACATATGCTCTCAATGAAAAATGCAGAACAGTTAGTTCATGCGTTCATGACCTCAAGGCTAGATTACTGTAACGCTCTACTGGGTGGTTGTTCTGCTCGCCTGATAAATAAACTACAGCTCGTACAAAATGCAGCAGCTAGAGTTCTTACTAGAACCAGGAAGTATGACCATATTAGCCCAGTTCTGTCAACACTGCATTGGCTTCCTGTTAAACATCGTATAGATTTTAAAATCTTGCTAATTACTTACAAAGCACTAAATGGTTTAGCTCCCCAGTACCTGAGCGAGCTCCTAATTCATTATAGTCCTTCACGTCTATTGCGATCTCAGAATTCAGGCCAGCTGATAATACCTAGAATATCAAAATCAACTGCAGGTGGTAGATCCTTCTCCTATTTGGCACCTAAACTCTGGAACAATCTTCCTAGCATTGTTCGGGAAGCAGACACACTCTGTCAGTTTAAATCTAGACTAAAAACGCATCTCTTTAACCTGGCATACACATAACACATTACCAATTTATATTTCCAAATCCATTAAAGGATTATTAGGCTGCATAAATTAGGTCAGCCGGAACCGGGAACACTTCCTATAACACCTGATGTACTCGTTACATCAGAAGAAGAATGGCATCTACGCTAATATTAGTCTTTCTGTTTATCCCGAGGTTCACCGTAGTCAACCGGATCCGGGCCGTATCCAGGTGAGACCAAGGACCTGCACCTTGACACGACCACAACGCAGCCCTGAAGTATCAGCAGAGATTGAGTCAACTAGATCATCCCCTGTGAAGGCCTCATCGACACGACAGCCACGACACAGTTCCTCAACAACCGTCCATACCGGCGTGATGAATACGATCCTCAATTGGATGGAACTGAAATAAATACTTTTAATGTTGCGATCCTATTGGACTTATGATAGCAACCTGAATTGTAACAAAGCACTGTTGGCCAGAGGAGAACTGGCACCCCGACTAAGCCTGGTTTCTCCCAAGGTTTTTTTCTCCATTTTAACACCAATTTGCCACTTGTCTGCCACCTGATGTCACCTGATGGAGTTTGGGTTCCTTGCCGCTGTCGCCTCTGGCTTGCTTAGTTGGGGACACTCGACTTGACATTTGATATTCAACAGTGCTTTTGATCTGCCTGCATTGACACTATTCTTTAAGAGCTGCTGTGCAGCCAAACAATGTACCAGTTATCAATGTAAAGCTGCTTTGACACAATCTACATTGTAAAAAGCGCTATATAAATAAAGGTGACTTGACTTGACTAGAGAATTAGTCAATTACAGGTCGATCTCAAATCTTCCTTTTCTGTCAAAAATACTACAAAAGGCAGTATCAACTATGTTCCTTGTTAGAAAGAAATGGTATCTGTGAGGATTTCCAGTCAGGATTTAGACCGTACCATAGTACATTAGAATTAGAAATGATTTGCTCTTATCATCAGATCATGGTTGTATCTCTCTATTAGTGTTACTGGATCTTAGTGCTGCATTTGACACTATCGATCACAACATTCTTTTAAATAGACTCGAAAATTATGTTGGCATTAGTGGAATTGCATTGTCGTGGTTCAAATCATACTTATCTGACCGTTATCAGTTTGTAGTAGTAAACAAAGAGATGTCATATTGATCACAAGTTCAATATGGAGTTCCGCAAGGCTCAGTACTAGGACCGTTGCTTTTCACTCTGTACATGCTACCCTTGGGAGATATCATTAGGAAGCATGGCGTTAGTTTCCACTGTTACGCTGATATTCAGCTCTATATTTCTTTGCGCCCTGACGAAACTTACCAATTCACAAAATTAACGAAATGCATAGCTGATATAAAAAAATTGGATGACCAGTAATTTCCTACTACTAAATTCAGAAAACACAGAGATTCTAATTTTTGGACCAAAAACTTCTTCATGTAATAACCTAGAATACTCTCTAACAGTTGATGACTGCTCTGTTAAGTCTTCGTCGTCAGTTAGGAACCTGGGTGTGCTCTTTGATACCAATCTTTCATTTGAAAGCCGTGTTTCTAGCATCTGTAAAACCGCATTCTTCCATCTTAAAAATATATCTAAACTATGACATATGCTCTCAATGACAAATGCAGAACAGTTAGTTCATGCGTTCATGACCTCAAGGCTAGATTACTGTAACACAACCACCTGGGTGGTTGCCCTGCTCGCTTGATAAATAAACTACAGCTCGTACAAAATGCAGCAGCTAGAGTTCTTACTAGAACTAGCAAGTATGACCATATTAACCCGGTCCTGTCAACACTGCATTGGCTTCCTGTTAAACATCGTATAGATTTTAAAATCTTGCTTATTACTTACAAAGCACTAAATGGTTTAGCTCCCCAGTACCTGAACGAGCTCTTAACGCATCATAGTCCTTCACGTCTATTGCGATCTCAAAATTCAGGCCAGTTGATAATACCTAGAATATCAAAATCAACCGCAGGCGGTAGATCCTTCTCCTATTTGGCACCTAAACTCTGGAACAATCTTCCTAGCATTGTTTGGGAAGCAGACACACTGTCAGTTTAAATCTAGACTAAAAACGCATCTCTTTACCCTGGCATATACATAACACATTATCAATTTATGTTTTCAGATCCGTTAAAGGATTGTTAGGCTGCATAAATTAGGTCAGCCGGAACCAGGAACACTTCCTATAACACCAGATGTACTCTTTACATCAGAAGAAGAATGGCATCTACACTAATATTAGTCTCTCTGTTTATCCCGAGGTTTACCGTAGTCAGCCGGATCCGGGCCATATCCAGGTGAGATCGAGGACCTGCGCCTTGACACGACCACAACGCAGGCCTTAAGTGTCAACAGAGATTGAGTCAACTAGATCATCCACTGTGAAGGCCTCATCGACAGGACAGCCAGTGGCACAGTTCCTCAACAAACCGTCCATACCGGCGTGATGAATACGATCCTCAACTGGATGGAACTGGAATAAATACTTTGACTGTTGTGATCCCAATCGGACTTATGATAGCTGCCTGAATCATAATAAAGCACTGTTCCCTGTTGGCCAGAGGAGGACTGGTCCCCCGACTGAGCCTGGTTTCTCCCAAGGTTTTTTTCTCCATTTTAACACCTGTTTGCCACCTGATGAGTTTGGGTTCCTTGCCGCTGTCGCCTTTGGCTTGTGTTGTGAACAACAGCTAAGATGGCATTCCAGGGACCAGTTTACGACAGGGCCCCTCTCTAACTGCTCGTGTGTAAGAAGATGTGCCACACTGTGATTGGATCTTTGGTGAATGAACATAAACAAATGTTCAGCAACATCAGATAAGATGTTAGGACAACTACCAGACACCTCTTCCAGAGCAGGATGGGGAACCTTGTGCACCCACCAAAACCAAGGAGAGGACTTCTCATTGGACAACACATTGACTCTAACCACCAAACTCATTCCTAAGATTTAGGCAAGGACTGCCATAAAAAATCCTTCAAGACCCCCTGGATGGAGCAGCAGTGACTGAAATAAAGAGAGACCAAAGAGATCTATCTAAATCCATTCATACCTATGTTTGGAGGCCTTAATTTGATCGAAACTGCATCACATCCACTCCATCTTCATGCAAAGCACAGTTTATGTTAATGGTTGCTGACTGTTAAAACAGCAGGTCATGGGACAGTCCTGTTAACAGATAAACAAATGCATGGACGATGATTTAACCATTTCATATTGTGTTTGGTGTCTATCTGTTCCCTACGATGCCTTTAATAATTTGAAAGAGGTTTGGTAAAGAAATAATGCATGGGTAAAATGTTAAAGACACTATTTTAACACTGTACTTTATGCTATGCAAATGAGTTCCAAACTAGGGTGGGCAACACCGGGGTTGCTTCAGATAACAGTGGCCAATCACACTCCAGGACCAGCAAGGTGCCACATTTCAATCTCCTCCTCATTAGAAAGGGATAAATATGTCCCCCGGGTAGACACACCCTTGTTCTGCGTTTCCAGCTCGACGGGGAAGGAGACATTAACAGACACCCCACGTCCTGAGTTTCTGACCTGACGAGGAAAGAGACTACAAGACGGTTAAGGTGAAGCTTTCACAAGCAAAACCTTTTACATTGCTTTCATCTGCACTCTTGCTGCAAAAAGGGCCCCAGCATTGAGGGACTTCATCTGACCCTCACGGCTCCTATAGCAGCACAGCCCAGTCCGTAAAGGACCCTCTTGGCGCAACCGAAGTCCTTTGATTATTATTTTACTATCTTTTAGAAGTGCATATTCATTATTTCATTATTAATCGTTGTGGTATTTACTCTTGCATGTCTATTGTTAATAAATTTCATTGATTTTATTATAACTGTGTCTTCCTTGTGTTGATGATCAAAGACTCTACTAGTTGGTCAGACTCTCGCAAATCCTTCAGATAAATCAGTTGACCGACTCCCTCCAGTTTATGTTAATTCTGAATTATTGAACAGCTCTTTTGGAGTGTTCTTAAATTGTTAAGATAGTATTCTTAACTGGTGCCCCGTATTACAAAAGGGGGGGTGGGGTCATCTGATACACTCATAACCACACCTTAAGTGACACGTGATCAAAAATCACTACGTCACCGGTGAATGGAGTAAAAATCACTACACTTGCTTAGTTGGGGACGCCTGACATTTGATATTCAACAATGTTTTCATCTGCCTGCATTGATACCATTGTATCCAGTGCTGATATAGATAAATTAACTAAATTAATAATTATTTATTCTTACAACGAATGAATCAATACTGAATTGGACAATGACACCATTTTCTTTAAGAGCTGCCATGCAGCCAAAATTATATACCAGTTATCACTGTAAAGCTGCTTTGACACAATCTGCATTGTAAAAAGCGCTATATAAATAAAGGTGACTTGACTTGACTTAAAAGCTTTTTTATTTATTATGAAAGACATAAAAACACCATATATAGACCATATAAAGTATAGTCTATGCAACAACATCCGTAATATTCCAAGTCATCTGAGCCTATAGCTTTATGTTTAATAAATTGACAGAAAATGTTCTGTGACATATGTGGAGAAACATAAATATAAAAAGTCAGTATATAGCTATAACAATTATGTTCAGTTTTGGTTTCATTTTCACTCTGTTTGATCCGTTCCTAATTTTAGGAAATCAGTTCCTGTGCAGAGAACGCAAATGCACGTGTGCAGTCAGAGTGGTTGACCTGTTGTCCACACCAGACTCCAAAACTTAGTTCCACATGGCCATGAAGAAGGCACAATTTATTATTCGTGTGTACATTACGCATGCTTTTGGAACACTTTCACACGCTGCCCAGCCAATGCTGGCATAATCGCTCACAGCTTTCCTGATGTTCTGATGGCACTGGAATGCTTTGCTTTTGCTTTTCTAAAGCTACACACCAACCTCAAGATGCTCAAAGGTCTGTCTAATAACGTCTGGCATGCTGGCTTGATCCAGCTTGGCTGATGTGCAGTTTTTATGCGTTCCAGCCGCTAGATTGCATGGAGCCAGAAGCTTCCAGATGTGCTGGCTTACAGTGCTGTGGAGCCACAGCTGTACGAGAGAAGAGAGTTCACACCGATGATTTGGGTGGGTCTGACATTTAGCACTCAAGGGTCCGTTTAGCATGAGGTTTTTTAGACAGTGGTCTTCCCAAGAAGGACCTCTTCAAATAGACTTACAGGTTCGTTTTGGATTTAACTGACATCTGTGTGTAAATATGAATTAGTATGAGCAGGCACCTGTTGAATCATTTGTATTTAACAATGTGTTTCTTGAATATGCATTGAATTAGATATTTAATGCAACATAAAATGCAGAACTCACTTGCTTCAAAACTACTTAAAATTATAGATTATAAGGCTATTTATTGAAAGTTCTATTTGGACTGTTGCAATGTGAAAATGATGGTTTAGTTTAAATCACATCACTGAAACAGATGTTGTGTTATAATTTTAACTTTCAGTTTCTAGCGTGATAGATAGTCTCAACAGAATATTCACATAGTCAGTGCTGAATTTATTGTACATGTCTGAAGACCAAATTCTTGCCTCGGTTTTCCATCTGTCAGTTCAACGACACAAGCAACTTCTCACTTTCCAAAGTATTCCAAATTCAGACAAACAAGCGGCAAAACAGAACAAGGAGACTTATTTAGGCAAAGTTACATCAATGTATTATGTAACTATTGTATATTGCACAATTATGTAACTGAACCTGGTTATTTATTATTGAAATATCCATAAGATATAATGTTTGATATTATTTGTTTAGTTCACTGTTGATTATATACTATTATATTTAGGCAATAGTTATAGTTCATCATAATCATATTTACTAATTCACTATATATTATTTTTTGTGCAGTTTTTATAAGCCCAATTACAAACTTGAACATATGTGTTTTTTTAAAATAGAGATGTTTCTATTTTTTTTTGGGAATGTAGCCTTTGCCTTTAAAACAGGAATTATGAAGTTGTAATTTGCAGAGACTGTTGCTTGTTTTAACATAAAACTGCATAAACATCTTTTCTCCAAAATATTTTTCATCTAATGGTTGACAAATTTGTTTAGATTAAAAAGAAAAGAAAAAGCGAGTACTCTAGGGTTCTTATAAGATTAACAGCCCAGCTTTGGTGGATCATGCATGGACAAAGGAAAAAATTCAGAGGTTGTCCAGCAAATTTTTTTTGTTGTTGTTGTTTTTTGTTACAGAAAAACAAGTTTGACTATTTGAGAAAGACAAGTCTATTTTGATCATTCTATTTGAACAGTCTAGTTTCAATTCAATTTAAATTACTTTTTCAGATAGTTAGGTAGGATGAAGGAGAAACCTTGAGAGGAACCATATACGGTTCCTATAAAAGTAACTTCTTAAAAATGTTCTGAAATTCTGAAACACTAACAATTTTATTTAGCCTTTTTTGACACATGTCAACAGAATTGTTTTCTTTTTCTTCTTCTTCTTTATTTATTTATTTATTTATTTATTTGTTTTTTACCATTGATTATACCATGGGGCTGCTTGGATGGGGCTGCTTGGCTGCATGTGAATGCTTGATTCTGATTGGTTGATGAAAGTTCTAAGGTGTGCAGTTACTTTCCAGTAAAGTGATTCCAGGTCTGTCAGCCACATTACAGTTATCACTTTGCCAAAAGTATTTCAGTTATTTCAAAGATCCTTTCAGCATAATAGCAAATGAACCAAAACCCACAAATACACTGACCTACAGTAGCAAAGAAATATGACTAACAATAGAATAAAAATGACAAACAATTTCCATGTTTTTCCAACTAAATTACCTTTTGGAACTGGTAAAGGAGGATTGGGATGAGATGTGTAAGAAATTAGTTCTACACACAAGTGCATTTTAAGGATAAAAACTGTAAAAAACACATTACCACTTGGGTGTACATTATTCCTTACATAATAATATTTTGCTCAATTCACTCCCTTCAAGTCAGTATTAAAGGCACAATATGCACGATTTTTGGATTAAAATATCAAAAAAAACAAAAACAAACAAAAATTGCATTATAGTGCACACCTACACTGTCTAGTGGCTTCGGCTTTTCGTACCAATAAATCAATTGGCCTTATCTGCTTTTGTGTCTGGTCTTTTCTGCTGCCCGCTCCATTACAGCAATACCAATATCTAAATGTTACTAACCCTAGACCTTTAAAAGTTCGTAACATTTAATGGGGGCTCATCCGGGATGATATTTCCCATGATATTAAATATTGCTGGAGTAGGAAGTAGAATGACCATGGCTTTCATAATTTGCTTGTAGGGCGTGACTGGTTGACCGGGTGGTTAGTGTTTGTTTCGGTGTAGTAATGGCCGATTTTGATTTGGAGAGTTTCGTTAAAGCACCGTCTGTTGAGCAGCTTAACAAGTGCAGAAAAGATGATTTGCTGTGTATCGCTGCTTATTATAAAATTGCGGTTACGAAGCATCAGCTTAAGAGAGATACTACTAAGTAACTAAGTAACATGTTACTGTAATTAAATTACTTATCCACTGAAAACATAAAGTAAGGGATTACTGTTCATTTTTAGGTAATTTAATTACAGTTTTCTTTCGAAAGGGAACTCTACTCTGCGTTGACCGCATATGGGGAACGTCACACGTGAACCGATATCTGAAAGCCAAGGAATCAAACCACTCCAATCCTATTGGCCGGCAACAGCCTATGACATCATCATAGCGCGACCCGTAAATATATAAGGAGTGCCTAGAGAATCACTCAGTATCTTTTCATCTTTCGGGACTGTTGTGTCTTTGCCATTGTTTTCAAATCTGGTAAGGAATTTTTTCTAATATGTCTGACAAACGTTTTAGGAAGTGTGCTGATCCGTGTCCAAGGTTTCTGACACCGGAAGATACACACAACCTATGCGTTTTCTGTCTGGGCGAGGAGCACGCACGGACAGTGCTTGAGGGCACTGTCTGTGTTAATTGTGAGCGTTTTCCCATGAAGATGCTCTGTTCTCGTCTGGCCCTCTTCTCGATGGAAGAGGCATCGACATCTGTGCCCGGTGGTTCTGGCCCCGCTCGTGCTGAGGCAGAGCGGCGTCTGAAATCATGGGGCTCGCAGGTGGAGCTCGCCGCAGAGTTTGAGAGAGGTGTAAATCTCTCTCAGCCCTCGGCAGCTGATGAGGATGAGCTTTTGGATGACGATGACGTCCTGTCTTTGACGTCATCGGATCCGAGAGCGAGTGCTCTTCTGGCGGCCAGCCCTAGAGAGCAGGAGATGGTGGTGGAGGAAGAAGCAGGCGAGCCTGCGGCTTCCTCTAGGCCTCCCTGTCCAGCGTATGCTGAGTTACTGGAGGTTATAGAACGCGCTTCTGGCAGGCTGCAGCTGCCTTGGGAGCGTGTTAGGAAAGAAACCGCACGCGGACGACTTGATGAGCGGTTCCTTTCCGGCCATAACCCGGTGTAGCAAAGTTCAGTACTCAGGAAGGAAGAGGACAGGGTCGGCTTGACTACTGACTGCTTTTTATTTGCAATAATTCTCACAATTCAAAACAAAAAGGGGTGCAGACAGGCACAAAGCGGTCACAAATCATTCAGAAGTGTCTCACTCGTAGATCACCAGCGGGGCAGCAGTCAGTAGTCCGTCTCTCTCTCCCGCTGCCGACTCCGCTGAACCACGCCCCCCTCGCCACATACCCCCACCGCCCGACTCAGGCCGGGGAGCCATCCGGCCTGCAGCCCCCCCCCCCCCATTTCTGGAGAGGAAGTCGGCCACAGCCATCTGAGCACCCGGCCTGTGGACCACTTTGAACTTAAAAGGCTGTAAAGCTAGATACCAACGAGTGATCCGCGCGTTGGTATCCTTCATGCGGTGGAGCCACTGCAGGGGGGCATGGTCCGAACAGAGAGTGAATTCCCGTCCCAGGAGATAATAGCGGAGGGTGAGGACGGCCCACCTGATGGCAAGACACTCCTTTTCTATGGTGCTGTACTTAGTCTCTCTCTTTGAGAGCTTCCGACTAATGTACAGCACCGGCCGTTCCTCCCCCTCTATCTCCTGGGACAGGACGGCACCCAGCCCCCTGTCCGACGCGTCTGTCTGCAACAGGAAAGGGAGAGAAAAATCAGGAGAGTGTAACAACGGCCCGCCACATAAAGCAGCCTTCACTTGGGTAAAGGCCTGCTGGCACAGCTCCGTCCACTGGACCGTATCTGGTGCCTCCTTTTTAGTGAGATCAGTCAAAGGGCTGGTGAGGTCCGAATAATTAGGTACAAACCTTCTATAATATCCCGCCAGCCCTAGGAACTGTCTCACCTCCTTTTTGGTCTTGGGACGCGGACAGGTCGCAACTGCTGCCGTCTTATCAATTTGGGGACGCACCTGCCCATGTCCCAAGTGGAAGCCCAGATATCTTACTTCCACCCGCCCAATTGCACACTTCTTCGGGTTGGCCGTGAGCCCAGCCCCTCTCAGCGACCTCAAGACAGCCCTCAAATGCTGCATATGCCGCTGCCAGTCATGACTAAATATAATTATGTCATCTAAGTAGGCAGCAGCATACGCAGCATGGGGCCGTAAAATTCTGTCCATGAGACGCTGAAAGGTAGCCGGAGCCCCGAACAGCCCGAACGGAAGGGTAACAAATTGGTGTAATCCAAACGGCGTGGTGAAAGCTGTCTTTTCTTTAGATAATGGAGACAAGGGGATCTGCCAATATCCCTTTGTTAAGTCCAGTGTCGAATAAAACCGAGCCGTACCGAGCCGATCAAGCAGTTCGTCCACCCGTGGCATTGGATACGCGTCGAATTTCGACACAGCATTCACCTTGCGATAATCCACACAGAACCGAACCGAGCCGTCCGTTTTCGGAACTAAAACTATCGGGCTCGCCCAGTTACTGTTGGATTCTTCTATTACGCCCATGTCAAGCATTGCTCCTAATTCTGCCTGAACCACTTTTTTTTTATGTTCAGGCAAACGGTACGGCCGGCTGCGAACTACCACGCCCGGCTCTGTCTCGATATGGTGCTGAATCAAATTAGTACGGCCCGGTAGGGGCGAGAACACGTCCGCAAACTCTGCTTGTAATTTCGTCAGGTCAGTGAGCTGGGAGGGCGAGAGATGATCTCCTCCGGGGGCCAGTGCGAGAGATTGGTGTTTGGTATTCGCCTCTGGCCCGAGATCATCCTCTCCACCAATCACCATCGCCAACATCACTGCCTCTGCCTCATTCCATTTTTTAAGGAGATTGAGGTGATAAATCTGACGTGCCCCTCTCCTATCAGACCGTATAACCTCATAATCGAGATCTCCAATCCGCCGTGTGACCTCAAATGGTCCTTGCCACTTTGCTAATAATTTCGAGCTTGACGTTGGAAGTAATACAAGCACTTTCTCTCCCGGTGCGAATTTACGCAAGTTAGTTCCCCTGTTGTACAGCCGGCTCTGTTTGTCCTGGGCTTGTAACAAATTCTCCGTTGATAGCCGCCCCAAAGTGTGGAGTTTTGTTCTCAAGTCCATTACATACTGAATTTCGTTTTTGCTCTGAGATGGTCCGTCCTCCCAAGTTTCTCTCAGGACATCCAGTACCCCGCGGGGCTGGCGTCCGTAAAGAAGCTCGAAGGGGGAAAACCCCGTGGAGGCTTGCGGGACTTCTCGCACAGCGAACAACAGGGGTTCTAACCATTTATCCCAATTTTTGGCGTCTTCTTGTACGAATTTACGAATCATGGTTTTAAGCGTGCGATTAAAACGTTCGACCAGCCCGTCAGTTTGTGGGTGAAAGACGCTGGTACGGATCGCTTTAATGCCCAATAATTCGTAAAGTTCGCGTAAAGTACGTGACATAAACGCCGTGCCTTGATCGGTGAGGATTTCTTTTGGAATCCCCACCCGGGAGATTAAAGTAAACAGTGCGTCCGCAACACTCTTCGCGGAAATGCTGCGGAGGGCCACTGCTTCAGGATATCGAGTTGCATAATCCACAATGACTAATGCAAAGCGATGTCCCCTGGCTGATCGCTCTAATGGCCCGATGAGGTCCATACCAATTCTCTCGAAGGGGACCTGCATTAATGGGAGGGGGCGCAAAGGCGCTTTTGGGGTGGCCGGTGGATTTACCAACTGACATTCACGACAAGACGCGCACCACCTGCGCACATTCTCGTGAATGCCCGGCCAAAAGAATCGGGTCATGAGGCGATTTAGTGTTGTTGCCTGTCCTAAGTGTCCAGCCATTGGATTAGAATGAGCCGCTTGGAAAAGCATTTCCCTGCGGCTCCTTGGAACTAACAACTGGGTTGTATCTTCTTTTGTCTGGGTGTCTTGGGTCACCCGATACAACCGATTTTTTATAACTGCAAAATATGGATAAGTAAGCGCCCGTCCCGGCTGGAGAGGCTGACCGTCGATGGTTTGGACCTGCTCAAATGCACGTTTTAGGGTCTCATCCTGAGACTGCTCCAGGGGAAAGTCATCGCGATCCGAGAGAATTATTCTCTCAATTTCACTCTGTTCCCCTGAAGCAGCACTCAGTGGTCCCCGTTCAGTCTCTCCCGCCTGTGCTTGCGCATCCCCAACCATCGCCTTTTTCCCCCAAGAGGCATCCGTGCATAAATAACCCAATAATTCAGAAAATGCTGGCCAATTTGTCCCCAAAATTAACGGATGCCGGAGGTGCGGATTAACTGCCACCTCAACGCTATGCTTTTGGCCCCTGAACTGGATAATGACCGGCACTACCGGATATACCACCACATCCCCGTGTACGCACCGCACCTTAACCACGCGGCTTGTATCCAATGCCCCGGATGAAATCAGGCTTTGATGGATCGAGGTTTGGTTACAGCCTGAATCCACCAAGGCCTGATAGGTACCCCCCTTGATACTCACAGGTATTTGATACCAGCCAGCTTGACCGGGGGCAGCCTGCGGGGCGTCCGGGACCCGGACCATTGTCCCAACCTCCATCACCGGGCACCTGTCCACGAAATGCTCCGGGTCCCCGCAACGCCAACAGGCTGGCCCAGACCTCCCCGCCGCCCCAGTGGCAGGGAGTGGGGTAAATGATTGGCGTGGAGAGAGCGGAGAAACAGGCGCGGGGTCCTGTCCAGCGGAAGTCAGTCCCGCCCTCCTGGGCGGGGCTCTGGGACCCCCAAACTGGCTCGGGTCAACTCCGCCCCGCCCCCGGGGCGGGACTCGAGGATGTACAGGTGGGCGGGACCTGGGGAGAGGGACAGGACGAGAGAGAGAGACAGAAGGGGAAGACGGGGAGAGAGAGACAGATGGGAGGGGTTCGCCGACCCCTGGGCACGCCACCATGTGGTCCTCCGCGAGGTGGATGGCTGAGTCCAGCGACGTGGGGCGGTGGCACTGGACCCACTCTGCTGTCCTCCGTGGGAGCCGAGTAATGAACTGCTCCAGTACCACTCGATCGACAATCTTCTCCACGTCGCCTCCCTCAGCCAACAGCCATTTGCGGCAGGAGTCCCGGAGCTGTTGGGCCAACACGAACGGTCGGCCGGACTCGCCCAGTTCCAGGGAACGGAACCGCCGGCGATGTTCTTCAGGGCTCCGGCCGACCCGCTGGAGGATGGCCCTTTTTAGGTCGTCGAAGACCAGGAGATTCTGCACCGGAAGCTGCTGTGCCGCTATCTGGGACTCCCCGGAGAGCAGCGGGACCAGGCGCATCGGCCACTGGTCCCGCGGCCAGCCCGACAGCTCGGCCGTCTTCTGGAAAAGATCGAGGAAAACCTCCGGGTCGTCCTCAGATCCCATTTTGTGTAGTGGTAGGTGGGCGGGCACAGCTCGAGGTTCCAGGGCTTCCGGTCGAACCTCCCGGTCAATCCAGCTCCGGAACCTCTCGCGGTCCTCCTGCTGGGCTTGAACAACGACTTGGAAGCACCTCTCTTGATCCTGTCTCAAGTCCAGCAGGGCCTGGTGTTGTTCTTGTTGCATGACCGCGAGGGAGGTGATAATCTCCGCAAATGGCGATCCGGAGGACGATTGCATGGCGGCGGCTTCCGTCTTCCTTCCCGGGTTTCGGCACCAGTGTAGCAAAGTTCAGTACTCAGGAAGGAAGAGGACAGGGTCGGCTTGACTACTGACTGCTTTTTATTTGCAATAATTCTCACAATTCAAAACAAAAAGGGGTGCAGACAGGCACAAAGCGGTCACAAATCATTCAGAAGTGTCTCACTCGTAGATCACCAGCGGGGCAGCAGTCAGTAGTCCGTCTCTCTCTCCCGCTGCCGACTCCGCTGAACCACGCCCCCCTCGCCACACCCGGTAACTCCAGTGAGCCTTCCATTCCATGAGATCGAGAAGGCATGAAAGAACCCATACTCGCCTTGCATTCATCTTCATAAGCGGGCGAACTTCGCTAATGTTGAAGGGTTGAGCTAGCATGGGTATGTGTCGATGAACCCCTATTGACGAGACGTTCGCGATCTATCTCGTCATGGGGAGCACACCGACACTGAAAGCTCCAGTCCTGCCATCTAAGTGCCTCAAAGTTACATCACGCTTGAATGGCAGGGCATACTTGGCAGCAGGTCAGGCTGGTGCAGCGTTGCACACGATGGCAGTGCTGCAAGCGTACCAGGCTGATTTGCTGAAGGATCTGGATCAGGGGCAAGGTTTGTCCTCTGAAGCGGTGGATGAGCTGCGCCGCACCACAGATCTCGCTCTCCGAGCCACTCAGCAGCATTTAGAACCTGCATCCCGCTCAGATCCGAATCTGGGCCCAGACAGCCGGGAGGTCCTGGCCTGTCTCGAGCCGAGGCTCAGAGGCAGGGCCAGAGGTCCAGTGTCGCCGCTCGAGCGCCTCCTCCTCCTAGGAGCAAGTCGCAGAAGCGGCGGGACGCGAGGAGGAAGAAGCAGGATCTGAGGGAGGTAATCGAACACAGGTGTCAGCAGCGCCTGTGATCGATCCCCTCTCTTGCGAGGGCGACTATAAACCTGCCCTCGCCCCTTCTTCCTCCGCCTCCCGGGGATTTTGTTTTGGATACTGTTAACATGCTCAGGCGCTTCTAACAGTTAGGCTGATGGTTGGGCCCATGATGAAAAATTTTCTGAAGGCCCGCCTTCTGGCTTGATAGTGAAGAAGTTCTTTTAGGCTTTAAAGAACCTTAGATTCCATCCTTCTTTATGGAAACAATGAGGAGGAGGAGTCTTCGGTCCTCGAGCCACAGGAAGGTAAGCTGGGTCTATATTTATGTTCTAAATATGTTGAACTTGTTTCTCCTGTATAGTTTTTCCTGAGCATGTAGCCGTAAAAATTTAGGGTTTTTTGGGCAGACTGAAGTTGTTAGCCTGGCTAGAACAATTTCTGTGCAGGCCACAAAATGGCTGCCGTTTAGCCACCTGTGTATAGAGTAGCTTCTCAGCTAGTGTTTGCTAGAATAGTTTGAGTTAGCACTCGTCACTTCAGTTATTCAGTTATTCCCTAATTGGCCGCCTGGCATTATTGGCTTGTTGAGCTTCACTTTATTTCCTCTTATCTGTGAAGATTTAGAGTGAAGCCCAGGCTTTGCTAGGCGTGTGGCTCTGTAGGCCCACAGCCTAGCGGCCCAGGCTAGAGCTAGTTTAGGTATTTATTGTTATAAATCACCCTCTGTAATTACTATCCCTTGTTAGGTTGTATAGTTCCTAGTTCTGGCCTCCTCCTGAGGGAGTTGTTAGGCTGTATGCCCATTTCCCCTTACTTTATGTAGGTGCAATGAATGAGGTTAACAGCTAAGGTAGCAGGCTGTTATTAGCCTCCCTGATGCTGTTTCTCAGGTGGTAGGCCCTTATCTTTGCATAGATAAGTTTATGCAGTGTATGCAAGGCCCCACTCTCTAGAACTTCATTCATGGTATGATTTGTCTTTCCCCTGAACCCCTTGAATTAACATTCAAGTTTGAGTTACGGTGCTAGCTTTTTAGCTTCTGTCCTCTAGGGTTCAGTACATATCTGTAGTTCTGTTTGGTGAGAGCATTTATCCTCTTTAAAATGGCATGCATTTATAAAGCATTTGTCTGCTTTGAGTTCTAGTTTTGCCCTACATGTATGTGAGCTTTACTCAAGTGCTGCCACAGGTTAGCACCTGTTCTCAGAATAGTAGGCTTGTGTTAGCCTCTATTTAAGAGCGTGGTGACTTTTGTACTCCCCGGTTAGGGTTTGGTGCTTCACTGAGTGCATCACCTGTTGGATTGCACACTCAGGTTGAGTGTAGAGAGCCTCACTTTCAGTTTGGTTTCTGTTAGCTTCCGCTAGGTGATCATTGCCACAACAGCTATATTGCATATAACTGTAGGAGTTGTAGGCTCTAATGTATTTAGCCTCCTTCTAGTTTGCAGCTTGTGTTTACAAGTGTTTTTGGTATATGGTCATGAGTTTTGCTCACGTATTTTAGCACTGCCACAGGTTTATGCTTGTGTCTGTTTGAGGTAGTAGGCCTTGTAGGCCTCCCTTAGACTGTGATAGCATTTCATTGTACCCCTATTATGGTACATTGCCTGTTGGAATGTGTAGACTCAGGTTAAGCTAGTTACCCACAACTGTCTGCTGGGTTAGAACTGGTCCCCCTTTGAGCTTGGGGCTGGAGTGGCTGGAGTTGTAGGTCCTGTTTAACTCCCTCGGGTCGGCGGTCACGCCGGCGATACCACCTCGGTTTTTTCTTACCAGTGTGAAAGAGACTCAAAATACTCAGTCAATGTTGCACATACAATTAAGAGTTATACACCATTTTAAATCTGTGGAATATCTTCTTTTATTTGTGTACACTCAGAGTAAAAACAAAATGTTGTGCTTTTTGCAAAATAAAGAAAACTAACATGATGCGTGATCTGTCGTCTCCCTCTGAACAAAGTCCAATCTGATAGTTCTCAGAAAATGAACTGTAACTTAATACTGAATACTAATCACAAAAAAATTAGACTTATGTCTAAAGAAACGTTGAAATGTCAGGTTTTAAATCGTGTAAGTCAAATCAAAAACAAAAATTCTGTGTTTATGTAATCTGTATGAAAAGAGACACATGTCAGAAGTCCGTGATTCAGCTCATTATCCACTAATGCGGCCACGCACACGGAGCGAGCGCTATTCAGACGCAAATTCTGAGGCAATACATGTATACATCGTCTCAATCGTGTATTTATTGTCTTGAAAAGTGTTTATCTGTATGTTAAAGCCATGGTTAGAGACCTCTGGAAGACATGCCGTTAGTTCCTGGAATGTCCTGTTCTTCTTTAGATTAATTTGTGGACTAAATGTGCACAGAGCGCCCTCCGGCTGCAAGTATGAATTGAAAACACAGTATCCAGCGTTCATAGTGATGACAATAAATATTGAATAAATATTACTCCTCTGTATAGAAAATTGACATAAACATATGAGAATCCATCAATATTTTTCCAAATGTGCATGCTTTTAAGCTAAAAGGCTATATGAAATGCCATAGAGGTAACATGAATGTTCAGACGCTTTGCATAACAGAAATACATTATATTTTAAAGTATATAATAGAATACCATTATATTAAATTGTAATAATATTTCACAGTATTGCTGTTTTTTCTGTATGTTTGATATACACCATGATGAGCTTGAGACATGATCACAGAGGGTTTTTTCACAGCCTACCTGACTGAAAGGCCTTATTATTATGCAGGTCATTAGAGGTCTTTATGCGATTCTTTTGTCTTCTCAGGTGTGAATTACCTCATTATTCATGATGATTCACGCCTCCACGCATACTGTGTTTCTTGACAAAAAGTGTCTTACAAAAACTAAATCAATATATCGTTTTATATGAATGAGTAGGCAGGATAATTTTTACATCATTTTGAAGCAAAAACTCTAGTCTACAACCTCCAATACCCAGAAGTCTTGTGAACACAGATTTAATATTTTTTTTTTTGGCCTTATTTCAGTGACTTAAGTTTTTTGTTTTTTCAATAACATGTACATACATGTTCCTCACATATTATTGTAGCCTACTTTGTGCTGAATACAGTGTAATGACACTTTTTCCATTAATATGTTTATGAACAACTGAAAAAAGCACAAATGTCAGGGCATGTCAAAACTTCTCTAGGGCCCCAAAAATCCTCAGACCCCAGAGGGTTAAGCCTCCTTTCAGATTACATGTTGGCACAGTTCTGTTTGGTTTTTGGATGACCCATCACCATTGATGTGGTCATGATTGCCACTAGCCGATGCCACGTGTTTACAAGTTGTAGACCTTCTAGGCCTCCTGTGTAGCATGTTGGAGTTCGGTTGTGTACTCCTCTCACTCTGAGAATAAAAAGTGTTTTTACTGAGTATGTTTCTGAGTGGCTGACCTCTTAGGGTGTGTTTTTGTAATTAACCTTACTGTGGTTCGGTTTTCTACATTTACTTCCTTGAGCATGGTTTATGTTTATCATTTAGCTCTAGTTGAGCTAAGTAGCTACCTCGTAAATACGTTGGTTCTATTTTGCTCCTAGAACTTTAGTGGCCACTAGACTAACGCCACGTGTTTACAAGTAGTAGGCCCTCGGGGCCTCCTTTTTAGAACATGCTGGTGTATGTAATAGTGTACTCCTCTCGCTGAGAGAGTTAGAGGTGTTTTGCTGAGTACACTTCTGGTTGGCCAGGGCCCCAGGTGACTTATTAACCTCCCTGAAGTTCGGTTGTTTGTCCTTCCTGGAGCTTGGTTTTTGGGCCTCCTTTAGTTCATGATGGCGTATGTTGTACTCCTTTAAAGAGTAAAAAGGTTCTTTTACCGAGTACACTGCTTGTTGGATTGTGTTGGATTGTGTTAGGTGGACTGTTATGTGGGCACTTTACAGTCTTATCTGCTGTTACTGAAGTCATGTGGTTTATTCTTGCTTCCAGCAAGATAGATGCTCAAAGTGTGCGGCCTTGTCAGGCTGCCCTTGGACTTTCCACTGTTGTGACTAAGTATATTAGCATAAATATGTAGTTTCTACTTCACGTGGAACTTTTGTCATGTTGTAGGCCCCTCTCTGGCCTCCATGATTATGTGCCTACAGTATGGTCTATCTGTTAGGTTGAGCTTTGTACTCCCCTGTTAGGGTTGTTTTGTAATAGTGCTTAGCTCCCTAAGCTGATCATTGGTGAAGGCTTCCATGAGGCCTTCCGTTGAGGATCAGCCCCCAGGCTGGTTTGTGCTCCCCTTTGTCAGGGTGTCTTAGCGCACAGCCTCCTCAGTGCAATATTAGGCGCTGAGTAGATCCTAGGATTGAGCGGATTGTACTCCCCTCGATATGAGGGTTCATAGCATTCAGCTGAGTTCTGCTCTCCAGAATGCCCGTCTCTACGCGTGGGTTTGAGTTGCTTACTGCCTTTTCGCAGTCGTTCTTATTTGCTGTCTTCTCTGAAGAATGCGTTTGTTGAGACTCTGTATTCAGACAGGGTTGGCCAAGACTGAGTTTGTCCTATGTCAGATTAGGTCGGCCTCCCTGGTGGCATTGGGGTGACTATGTCCCCCTTCTAGTGACTGGCCAGGGGTTCCCTTCGGTTCCTTGGCCACATTCCCTTAAAGGGACCTGCTTTCTGCGGAAGATTTGGTCCCAGAAGCCTTTGAGCAGCCTTGGTAGGCTTTCTACGGAAGGCCTCTTTGAGGTTCAGCTTGGGCGGTTGGCCGTAGGGAATGCTGTCACTGACAGCCTTTGTGTGACCCGAGGGTGAGTTGCTATCTGGCGTTTCTCTCGAAACTGCTGGACGTTTGTCTAGCCATTTTGGCATGAACTCTCCTCAAGCCATGGCGGCATGGGTATATTGTTCCCCATATGCAGTCAATGCAGAGTAGAGTTCCCTTTCGAAAGGGAACGTCTCAGGTTATGCATGTAACCATGGTTCCCTGAGAACAGGGAACGAAACTCTCCGTTGCTTTGCCATGCTTCGGGGCTGCCTGCTGAACAGTGCCTCAAGACGATAAGGTACTGACTGATTCTCTAGGCACTCCTTATATACTTCCGGGTCGCACTATGATGATGTCATAGGCTGTCGCCGGCCAATAGGATTGGAGTGGTTTGATTCCTTGGCTTTCAGACATCGGTTCACATGTGATGTTCCCCATATGCGGTCAATGCAGAGTCTCGTTTCCTGTTCTCAGGGAACCATGGTTACATGCGTAACCTGAGACGTTACTTGTACTTGCGTTACATACTGTAAATTAGTTCAACAGTTCTGTTTAAATCAATATTGAATTTAAAATCTAAATTTGTCTCTAAAGGTAAAAGTGAACGCTGCCTCTTTAAATCGTTAGCTGTAGCGCAGTTACGCGTGAGTTCGCAACTTTGCACTAGTTGGCTGTATAGTCGCTGTCTGAAGATGTCGGCAAAAGCGAGTGGCTGTTTTGCAGAATGGAAATATTCCAATTACTTCACTTTCTTGACACAGGGTGGCAAGAACATTACGGTAAAATGTAAGCTATGTCCTAGAGAGAAAAAAACGTCTCAGGTTACAGATGTAACCCTGGTTCCCTGAGTAGGGAACGAGACGCTGCGTATAACGCATTGGGAACCTTCTGCGTGATAGCGTCATTGAAGCACTCATGTATCTAACCAATCGCGTAGCGAGACGTCAGAGGCGGGTGACGTCACGGACAAGGAAACTATAAAGCATACCCGGATGCAGAGATCGCTAGCTTCTGGGATAAGTCTGAAGCAAGCACTCTCAAGTATGCTGGGGGTACAGCAGGAGACGCAGCGTCTCGTTCCCTACTCAGGGAACCAGGGCCACATCTGCAACCCGAGACGTTCCCTTTCATGGGAACTGTCGACGCTGCGTATAACGCATTGGGAACGCAATCCCAACTGTGCCGTAGCTTCAAGTACTTGCCAATGTTAGCTTGACAATATAGAAGACCCCGGAGTGGAGCCGACATCCAGGTTGTAAAACCTAATAAATGTGTGCTGGAATGACCATCCAGCTGCATCACAGATATCATTGATGGAGATTCCAGACATCAAAGCTTTTGATGCCGCCATACCCCTGGTAGAATGGGCACGGACGTTCAGTGGGGAAGGCTGTCCGGCCGCTTCATATGCAAGTGAGATGGCCTCGACCACCCACTTGCTCATCCTCTGCTTAGATGCTGGGCCCCCTTTCTTAGGGGACCCATAACAGACAAATAGTTGATCTGATTTTCGCCACAGGGCAGCTCTGTGGACATACGCATCTAAAGCCCTCACTGGGCAGAGCAGATTCAGCTTTTCCTGATCCGAAGTCCCAAAGGGAGGAGGATAAAAGGCCTGGAGCACAATAGGGCCTGGGACATTGGTGGGGACCTTCGGCACATAGCCAGGTCTAGCATGAAGGAATGCCTTCACCATTCCTGGGGCAAATTCCAGGTAAGATGGAGCAACTGAAAGTGCTTGTAAGTCTCCTATCCTTTTCAGGGAAGTGATAGCAAGTAGGAAGATAGTTTTTAGAGTGAGGAATTTTTCTGGAACCTCCTGTAATGGTTCGAAGGGAGCCTCGGCTAACCCTTGCAATACCACGGCCAAGTCCCAGGCCGGAACCCTTGTGCGCACTGGAGGCCTCAACCTCAGTGTACCACGGAGGAAGCGTGTGACGAGGGGGTCTCGTCCAACCGAGGAATCCCCCTCAAGAGGAGCATGATAGGCTGAGATAGCCGCAACATAGACTTTTAAGGTAGAAGGAGATAAGCCCTCCAAGAATTTTTCTTGGAGGAATCTTAGCACGAAGCTTATAGAAGAGTGGACAGGGTCCGTATCATTTCGTCTACACCAAGTAGAGAATAAATTCCATTTATAGGAATATAGCTTCCTCGTGGAGGGAGCTCTGGAGTTAAGGATGGTCTCCACAACCTCAGTTGGGAGACCAGCATCTATGAACCTGGCCCCCTCAGAGGCCAGGCCCATAGCTTCCACAGTTCTGGGCGAGGATGTACTATCGTGCCGCCGCTGCTTGCGACAGGAGATCCTGTCTGAGGGGAAGCTCCATTGGGGAGCCGTCTAGTAGGGACACTAAGTCCGAGAACCATATCCTGGTTGGCCAGAACGGGGCTACCAGTATTAGGCTGGCCCCCTCCTGGCGTACTTTCAATGCTAGAAACACCACCATCATCTCCAGCCGATTTATGTGCCAGGAGAGCTGATGGTCCTCCCATAGACCCTGAGCTGAGCGACCACTCATGATCGCCCCCCAGCCCGTGAGGGAAGCATCTGTCGTAAGCATTACACGACGACCAGAAGTCCCCAGCACCGGTCCCTGGGACAAAAACCAGGGGTTTTTCCACATGGCCAGAGCACGAAGGCATCGCCGCGTGACTTTGATCATGCGAAAAGGATTTCCCCTCGGAGAAAACCCCCTGGTCTTGAGCCACCACTGTAAGGGTCTCATGTGCAGAAGGCCAAAAGGTATCACGTTGGACGCAGCTGCCATCAGACCCAACAATTTCTGAAACTGTTTTACAGTGAGTGACTGGCCTAATTTCACCCTTTCACGGCTGCGAGAATGGAACTCACACGAGCAGGGGACAGATGTGCCCGCATCGTGGTGGAGTCCCAGACTACACCCAGATAATTGGCAGTCTGAGCCGGAACTAGCACACTCTTTTTGGCATTGAGCCTCAGCCCAAGCCTTTTCATGTGGGACAGGACAGCATCTCGATGCTGAGCTGCTAGTTGCTCTGATTGAGCTAGAATCAACCAATCGTCGATATAGTTCAGTACACGGATGCCCTGGAGTCTCAATGGAGCCAGAGCTGCATCCACGCACTTCGTGAATGTGCGGGGTGATAATGACAGGCCGAACGGAAGAACCCTGTACTGGTAAGCTTCGCCCCCGAAAGCAAACCTGAGGAACTTCCTGTGAGAAGGATGGATGGACACATGAAAGTACGCATCTTTCAGGTCTATCGCCACAAACCAGTCCTCGGACCTGATTTGTGGGATAATCTGTTTGAGTGTAAGCATCTTGAATTTTAGCTTTTGTATAGAGCGATTTAGCACACGTAAATCTATGATAGGACGTAGTCCCCCATCCTTCTTTGAAACGATGAAGTAGCGGCTGTAAAAACCTGACAGCTTGCTGGGATGAGGAACCCTTTCTATAGCTCCTTTTTGCAAAAGTGTCACAGCCTCTTGTTCCATCACCAGAGACTGCTCGGGGGTCACCACTGTGGGAAGAACCCCATTGAACCTGGGCGGGCGAGACCCGAACTGGATTCTGTAACCCTTCTCTATAATGAGCAGCACCCATTTCGATATATTCGGTAGAAGTTTCCATTCTGCCATAAAATCTACTAAGGGAACCAGTCTCTCGAGACTGGCCTCTGGTGTTTTTTGAGCACTTGGCTCGGCCCTCTGAAGCAGCACACCGGCAACAGACAGCCGAATCAAGTGACGACCGGCCCTCCTCGGAGGGTCGGCGGGGACCGCTGTGCCCTGACGCACACTGGATGGCAGGGTTAGCATAACGGTCCCCTGAGGGCGCCGAAGGGAAGCGGGTGCCAGATATTCTAACACCGGGCTCCCTCCGGAGGGGGCCGCCCTCATTGGGTCCTGACCCACAGATGTCAGGACCGCTTTGAAGCCTTCTTGGCGATAATAACGGCCCGCAGGTCCGCTTTACCCCTAGAAGGCTTCTGCTGTGTGGACCGCCCCGACCCCCAGGTTTTCTGCGGAGGAGTACGGGTGGCCACACTAAACTTTTGTTGCGCTCTGTGGTGCGCAGAGGAGCTCGTGGACGGCCGAGGCTGCTCCCGCTCAGCAGCCCCGGGGGGAATTTTTGAGCGGCGGGGGAGGAACCTCTGGAACGCCGCAGATTGTTTTTTGGTCTCCTGGAACCTGTCGACGACTGACGTTACAGCGTCGCCAAACAGGCCCGCAGGAGACAGCGGCACGTCCATAAGGGCAGTTTTGTCTCTGTCCCTTATGTCCGAGAGGTTCAGCCACAAGTGCCTCTCCGTGGCCACCAAGGCTGCCATAGAGCGACCTACTGACTTGGCCGTCTCTTTAGTGGCACGGAGAGCCAGGTCTGTTGCTTTCCTAAGCTCTTGGATGCACTCAAATGTGGCCTCCCCGCTCTCATCAATTTCCCCCAGCAGGTCAGCTTGGTATGCTTGCAGCAGCGACATTGTATGTAGACACGCTGCTGCCTGACCTGCTGCAGCATAAGCCTTGCCCACCAAGCCCGATGTTGTCTTTAGGGGCTTAGTGGGCAGCGTCGGGGTTTTTAGGGACAATGCGGACTCGGGCGAGAGATAGCCCGCGAGCGTCTCTTCAACCCGAGGCATCGCCCCGTAGCCATGCTGTTTCAGCCCCACTATATTGCTATAGATCGATGTTTGGGGGCTGAACACTCTGTATTGTACTGGCCTTCTTCACGATCTCGACACCTCGGTGTGGAGATCGGGGAAGAAAGGCAAACCCCGACACTGGGGTAGTGACCGGGCAGGGAGAAACCGTTCATCGAGTTTACTTTTCGGTTTCGTTTCAGCTCTCTCTGCTGGCCAGTCGATTTTTAACTTATCCACTGCCCTAGTCACTACCTCCAAGAGCTCCTCATATGCTGGGGAAGAGGATGGCGGGTCCTCCTCCCCAGCCTCGACGCTCACCGCATCAACCTCCTCGGAGGAAGAGAGGTGGAGAGGTGAAGCGCTGGTGTCTCTCTCCGGGGGGAAGAAACCGCAGCGCGTGCTTCCACCACCAGAGGAGAGACACTGGACCTGGCAGGTGAGGGACGAGATAAGGCTGGGCCCGTCTCCATCCCCTCTGCCAGCTCCATTTGTGAACCCCACGAATGAAGTCTGCACTGTGCCTCAGCAGCAGCGGGACCCGATCCGCGGGGAACACCAGCCAAGGCACCCTCCTTATCAAAGAGTGCCCGGCGTGATCTTAATACTCTGAGGGTGAGCTTATCACAATGCACACAGACAGCCCCCTCGAGAGCTGCCTGTGCGTGCTCAACCCCCAGGCAAACAACACACATTTCGTGTGTATCCCCTGGTGTCAGATATCTATCGCAGGGATGAACACACTTGACAAAATGCTGCTGTTTTTCCGCCATTTTTTCGTGTCTTTTATATATATATGTAACGTTATATATATGTGGTGTGCAGTGAAACTCTTGTCCTCAGACGAAGAGATCTTATTCAGGCTACAGATGGTAGACAAACAACACCAAATAAGACACACAAGATAACATAGAGTGCTTGCTGAAGACAACAGAAGCTAGCGATCTCTGCATCCGGGCATGCTTTATAGTTTCCTGGTCCGTGACGTCACCCGCCTCTGACGTCTCGCTACGCGATTGGTTAGATACATGAGTGCTTCAATGACGCTATCACGCAGAAGGTTCCCAATGCGTTATATGCAGCGTTGACAGTTCCCACGAAAGGGAACTGTGCGCACTCTCTGAGAGATGGTCTTCAGTCATTGCGCTCTCAGCCAAAGCGCACACACATAGCCGCCTCTCGCGAGTGTCAAATTTTCGCGGTTTCTTACACATAAATGTTCAAATACACACACAGTTATGTCAAAATGCCCGTCTTGTTATGTTATGTTAATGTGAACAGCATGTGTAACAGCATATTGTCTCCGTCCATTAAGTCTTAGTGACAGCAGTCTTTAAAACATGCTACTGTCTACTATTGGCTGTCTGTATTATAAATGATAATCAAACACCAAAAGAAAAGCTTTAATAAGGATTAATCTATATTTAATTTATACAGTTATGACTATTTATTTTGACTAGTTATTTTATATTTTATATATTATTTTATATTTGATTATTCAATTTCTGTGGTAATTTAACTTACTACTATTAGACCTACCTGGAAAAAAAAAATAGCATTGTTTGATTTGTATTTTTATATATTTTTACCGTGGTATCGACTTTGGTATCGAGTATTGTGCAGTTTTGGTGGTATCGGTACTGACTACTAGATTTTTGGTATAGTGACATCCCTATTTGTTACTAAAAATTTTTTAAGTATTATAAAGTAAATAAAAGTATTATAGTATATGTTTTAATAAAGTTAAAATGTTTTAAAAAGCTATAAAAGGCTAAACTATTCCATGTTTGACTAAATTATCTGGTCAAGGTTTATAGGGATTTTAAAAAGTAATTAGTAATAAGTTATTGAGTAATTAAATTACTTTTCAGACAGAGTAATTAGAAAAGTATTTTAAATACAACATTGATGATGTAATTAGTAATTAATTACTTTTTTTAAGTAACTTACCCAACACTGATTACAATATTGTGTTACTCCCTAAAAAAGTAACTAATTGCTTACTTACTTACTTTTTCTCACCTGGGCTGGGCTTGCTTGTTTGTTTGTTTTTTAATAACAACAATTTATTTAACAATTTATTTTATTTATTTTAAATCTATTTTTGGTAAATGTTAAGGCCCTTTCACACCAAAAGTGAAATGAATAAGCCTCAGGCTAAAGGAAATGCATATTTACAAATCTTTCAGATGTGCTGTCATTCTGGATTAAAGAAGAATATGATACAGGAGAAGGAAGTTCAACACTCTTATTTCTAAATCTAATCTAAAGTCATTTTTGCTTATTAGTTTGGTTGAATTGGATCATTGAAGGTCGGCAGCATTGAAGGTTAATAAAGTGAGATTAAATACAAAAAGTATACTTGTGTAATTTAATATAGCTAATTATTACAGGTTTGTGCAAAATTCTGAGATTTCATTTCACTGTTTTTATTCATTTTGAGGAATACTGAATGTTTTCGTGCAAGTGAGATGAGTTAATGCATGTTCACATTTAGTCAAGAACTACAATTAGCATCATGTTTACACAGCACACAACAATGCCTCTGCACTTTTATTTCTATCAACATGGGGACAGGAGAGCTGTCAGTCAATAAATGTGAAAAAGTAACTTGCGTTACTTATTTGAAAAAGTAGCTTAGATATTTTGTTGTAAATTGAAAAAGTAATGGGTTACTGTACTAGTTACTTGAAAAAGTAATCTGATTACGTAACTCAAGTTACTTGTAATGTGTTACCCCCAACACTGATTATTAATGCGCAGTCACATTAGCAAAATTTTGTGGACAAAAAAGCCATTGTCAGTACCGTAGCACAGCTTCATACATTGCTACAACCAGTTTTTTCTGTTTTCAGTTATGCTGTAAATACCTAAATTTTTTAGTTTGCTTTTCTGAGCACAGTTTTGTATGATTTAAACAATATCTCAATGAACACAAAAACTATTTCCAAAATGTTGACAAGACTAAGTTTTATATAACATCTGTTTAACTTATAACATGAAAGTAAGGTTAATAATATAACTTAGAAAACAAAATCTTCAGTTTTACTCAAATTAGGGTGATGCAAAAATGAGTACACCACACTGAAAATCTCTGGAGCAAAGCTAAATTTTAGACTACAAATGTCTAATTTAACATGAATTCAACCACAGGTGAGTCTAATTATTCATTACACAGGTGTCCAGCAGACAGTTGACTATAAAAGGGTGTTAAAACCCCTTCCCATTTCATGCTGTCAGCAATGGCACCACATGGAAGAGAAATATCACAAGACCTGAGAAAGAAAATAATTTATTTACACCAGAAAGGTGAAGGCTACAAGAAGATCAGCAAAGCTTTACTTACCAGTCAGAATAATGTAGCAAAAGTGGTACAAAAATTTTAAAAAGATGGAACTGCAACCATCTCACAGAGACGTCCAGGTCGTCCACGGAAGTTAACACCTCGACAGGAGCGTCTTCTGATGAGAAGGGTTGAAGAAAATCGGCATGCAAGTTCACTGCAGTTATCTAAAGAAGTAGAAAGTCAAACTGGGGTGACTATTTCCCGTGACACAATACGGCGCACACTGCAGAGGAATGGTATGCATGGGTGCCGTCACGGAAGAAGTCTTTCCTAAAGCCCAGGCACAAAAAAAGCCCACCTAGAGTTTGCCAGGGCCCATGCTGACAAAGATGAAGACTACCGGGACTCTATACTCTGGAGTGATGAGAACAAGATAAATGTTTTTGGAACTGATGGCTTCAAAACTGCATTTCATTGATGGCATCATGAATTCACAGATGTACTGCTCTATACTGAGAGAGATGCTACCATCACTCCGTGCCCTTGATCGTCATGCACTTTTCCAACATGACAATGATCCTAAACACACATCTAAGGCCACTGTTGTATTTTTCTCAGTGGCTCCTGATCTGAACCCAATCGAACACCTATGGGGAATTCTGAAGAGACAAGTTGAGCATCACTCTCCATCCAGCATCCAGTCTCTAAAAGAGGTCATTCTTGAAGAATGGAAAAAGATAGATGTTGCAAAATGTCACCAACTTGTTCATTCCATGCTTAGAAGATTTGGTGCTGTCATTAAAATTCATGGAGGCCATACAAAGTACTATATATATATATATATATATATATATATATAAATAAATACTATTTGTACATTAGTTTTTAACCATAGTTATGGTTAAATGTGTTAAACTTGTGGATAATTTAGCTTTTAACTTCTAATTTAGCTATAACTTAATTCGAAACATGCAGATTTATTAATTCGTATAACTACTGCACTTTAATCATGACATGGATTTTTTTTATTATTATTTTAATATGTTCTGTGGGCACTAATAAAGTTTTTGTACAAAACAAGAAAAAACACCCCCCCAAAGCTTTATGCAATTGTTTACTTGAGGTTTGTGATGCAGCTGCTGTCAAATCCAATACAGTTGGCTGCTTCATCTGTCAACAAAAGTTTCTTTGCGAACTGTGCCTCATTTACAAAATAATCTGCGGTCAAATTCTCTCATTTTCAGAAATTACTTTAGTTTTCCCACACAATCTTCCACTTTTTGTATAGTGACCATAACTGTAAATAAAATGTCCTGATATTTGTGTACTGCATGTGCTTTTCCCTTGTTTTTGGATTGTGTACAGCTAAACAAATGTCAGATGGAACTATTATTTTCTCAGACTTCCCTAAGTAAATCTATAGGCTAAGCTGAACTTGTATAAACCTACCGATAATCGTCACAGTTCTTAGCTCAGCTGTTTTCGCATTGTGTGCTGCCCTCTGGCGCAGATCTCCAACTAAATGGCTCACTCTTTTGTGAGGGGGGAGAGATATGAGGGTCTTTAATCTGGAAAATGTGTTTCATTCCCACCAGATGGTTTTAATGACTGCGGCAGAAGCCGATCCAGAATCACAGTGAATGGAGTTGGCGTCTCTGGGCCTGGGCTTATTCCATTGGGCCTCTCTGATGGCATTTTGCTTTCCGCTAAGAATAAAACTCCTTCATAAGTCCTCCACTCCTGCTATGACCTCTGCATGTCTCTATGTGCCCACAGAAATGTTAATTGCAAAGGGTGAAGAGTGTAGCTATGACGTACGTGCGGACAGGCGACACTTATATGGTCTGCAGTTGATGCTCTGACTGCGCTCACACTAATAAAGTGATTCACACACTCAAATAGAGTTAATCACACTGATACACATGTGCTTTCTGAAGTACATGCTGTATTACATGAGGTAAAGTTCCTCCTGCTCTGGATCTTTATGACTTTGAAACATGTACAACATGCTGCTTTACTACGGACACATAGTTTAGTAAATAATTACTAAACCAAATTACCATTTAATTAAACTGTTACATTTATTCAGCTTTCTCAGTGATATTGTAGGAGAGTGTGGATTTTTTTCCCTTTTTCATCACTTTTGAAGCTACTAAAAGCAATATTTTAAAATATCATGTGAAAATTATTATTTATTATTATTAAACATTAAAGGCACAATAAAATATCCAAAAACCACTAGAACAGGGTTATATATTTTGTTGACTTGTGTACTTGCATTAGCCCGAATGTTTCGAAGAATGTTTAAATCCAGAGGAGTAAGTCATTTTTACATAGGACATGGACCGTGTCCGTGCGTCACCTGTCAGTGACATCATACCTGCATTACCCTCGATTTCCCTTGAACACCAAAGACGCTTTAATATATTATGTGTTTTATTAGACAAGGGAACAACTGTTTGGATACATTTATAGACAGAAAACTAATCATTGTTATCGATCATTCTTATTATTTGAATTTCGTTTTCTTGATTTACCGCGAGTACCATGTTTTACCGTGACTAATATCGATATAGCTTACTGCAGTGTGCAACAAGTGTCTCATAGCAGCCGCCGAGCGAACGCACAGAGTAATAACATCATTCTAACATCATTCTAACATCATTTTCAAAACTCTCAAATGGTATCTAATATGATAAAGAGCACTGCGTTACCCCACATACGCTTGGCCGGAAAAAGCGGAAGCGGCGACTGTGGCATAATAAAAGTTCCACTGCTGTCGAGCCGTGTCACACTCGTCTCTCATTAGCAATCGCTCCAGCTGCCTCTTTGCGCTCCCACAACACTCTGCCCTGCTCTGCTTTATACTACAGTAACATTATTAATCTCATCCATGAACATAATTTCTGCCTGAGTCCCGTGCCGATTCTTTTCCACTGGTTGTGAAATGAAGACGATATCTTCCAAGAATCCGCGCTCAATCTCAGCGTCATCAAGCTACGCCTTTGTTTTGAATAGGTGACCTCGGCGAAAAACTACATAGTGTGCCCTTAACTGATTTTTTAAAATGTTTCCTGAGGTGCACTTATAATGTCAGTAGGATGTTTACATCAAAACTATCACAGAAATATAATGCCACTTTCTACTCTGATTTTAGTCCTCTGGTGCCGTTTAAAAGTACGTCTTCTTTAAGACTTTATTGCTATGATTAGGTAACATCTTTGCATATGAAATTACATGTGGAACTCTTTTGAAAAACTCTTTTGTGAAACTCTTATAATAGTAAAAAAATGTTTTTACTATTACAGCTGCCGACAACTAATCATGAAAAGTGTTGATTATAGCATTATTATTATTATTTTTTTTAGATCTGCTCCCATTGCTAAAAGGTTGCTGCTCTGAGCATTGTAGCCGATCAGAAATGCAATGACCTTGCCACTGCATCTCAATTTCTGCACTCATCAACGAACACAGTGCAAACACGATGTAAATAAGAGATTCATTAGGCAGTGTAGACAGTGTCATTTACTATAATGGGAGTTTTGCTGAAAATCACTCATGCTGAACTGAAGTGATTGCTTCAATGATTTTAAAGGTTCAATGATTTGCTAGCTTTCTGAACAGATGTATAAAACACACCCCTGTTAAAACTGGTTTTCACATGTTATGAAAATAACATTTTATAATTATTATATCAGTGGCATTGCAATCTTTATTACAGTGCCACTGATATAATAACTATAAAACGTCATTATTTTAATAACCACACACATTTAGGAGAGAGAGAAAAAAACACACACCCTTTGAACTAATACTCAGCACCTGTCACGGAGTCACAGCCAACGCCCACCAACATCCATGCATCGTCACCGGATCTCCATGCTCCACCCACTCGTTCACAGTCTCCTGAATACTAATCACCTGCACCTGCACCTCATCACCCATGGACTATATAAAGCCATTCACTTTCCTCACTCCTTGTCTGGTCTCGTCTACGTACCTGGACTCCTTACCCGCTACTTACCTGAGTTTTCAGTGTTCCCATCCTGTCGTCTTCTGTCTCCAGTTCTCCGATCCCTGTGTTCTCCAGCATCTGCAAAGACATTACTCGGTTATTCAGCCAGCTAAGTCACCATTCTAAGTGCTTGCTCATTTACTCACCTGCATCCACCATCTGCCTGTGTTCGTGCCTCTGTTAAATAAACTTGTGTGTTTCACTCACCTCTCAGAAGGCCATGGAGGTGTATGTACAGGAGGCTCTAAAACAGTTCACCTATCCCCTTCCTCTGGTCCCTGTGGCTCTGGAACAGCTACGGGGAGCTTGCATCTTCTCCAAGCTGGACCTGCGGAGTGCGTAGAACCTCGTGTAGTAACAGTAGGAGTGTCTGTCAGCCTGTCGTCTGGATACCACCCTCAGACCAACGGCCAGACTGAGCGCAAGATCCAGGAGATCGGGAGATTCCTGAGGTTGTACTGCCACTAGAACCAGGACAACTGGAGCCAGTTTCTACCCAGGGCGGAGTACACCCAGAATTCCCTCCGGCAGACCACTACTGGGCTCACCCCGTTCCAATGTAACCTGGGCTATCAACCACCTCTCTTCCCTTGGTCGGGTGAGCCCTCCGAGGTTCCAGCTGTCAACCACTGGTTCCAGCAGAGCGAGAGAGTGTGGGACTCAGCCCACGTCCATCTCCAGCAGGCAGTTCGGAGACACTAGCGGCATGGCGACGCCAGAAGGGGCCCCTCTTCTCGTTACCATCCTGGCCAGAAGGTGTGGCTCTCGACGCGGGACATCCGTCTCCAGCTGCCCTGCCGCAAGCTGAGTCCCTGGTACATAGGTAAATTCACCATACAGAGGCAGCTCAACGAGGTCACCTATCTCAATCTTCAAGCACAGTATTGCATCTCACCTTCATTCCATGTCTCACTGTTGAAACCCCACACTGATCCTATGCCCTCTCCTTCCATAGATTCCGGTGGCGATGCAGTACCTCCTCCTCCCAAGCTCGCTGAAGAGGAAACCATCTACCGGGTGCAGGCGATCCTCGACTCCCGACGACAGGGTCCACAACTAGAATAGTCAAGTCAAGTCACCTTTATTTATATAGCGCTTTTTACAATGTAGATTGTGTCAAAGCAGCTTTACATTGATAACTGGTACATTATTTGGCTGCACAGCAGCTCTTAAAAGAATAGTGTCAATGCAGGCAGATCAAAGCACTGTTGAATATCAAATGTCAAGTCAAATGTCAAGTGTCCCCAACTAAGCAAGCCAAAGGCGACAGCGGCAAGGAACCCAAACTCCATCAGGTGGCAGACAAGTGGCAAATAGGTGTTTAAATGGAGAAAAAAACCTTGGGAGAAACCAGGCTTAGTCGGGGGGCCAGTTCTCCTCTGGCCAACAGTGCTTTGTTACGATTCAGGTAGCTATCATAAGTCCGATAGGATCGCAACATTCAAAGTATTTATTCCAGTTCCATCCAATTGAGGATCGTATTCATCACGGCGGTATGGACGGTTGTTGAGGAACTGTGTCATGGCTGTTGTGTCGATGAGGCCCTCACAGTGGATGATCTAGTTGACTCAATCTCTGCTGATACTTCAGGGCTGCGTTGTGGTCGTGTCAAGGCGCAGGTCCTTGGTCTCACCTGGATACGGCCCGGATCCGGTTGACTACGGTGAACCTCGGGATAACCAGAAAGACTAATATTAGCATAGATGCCATTCTTCTTCTGATGTAACGAGTACATCAGGCGTGATAAGAATACTTCGTCGACTGGGAGGACTATGGCCCAGAAGAACGTTTCTGGGTCAACCGTCACGACATCCTGACTCCTCGCCCTGCTACACGGGGTCCAGGTAGACCCCGTCGTCGTTGGGTGTCTACATACCTGGACTCCTTACCCGCTACTTACCTGAGTCATCAGTGTTCCCATCCTGCCGTCGTCCGTCTCCAGTTCTACGATCCCTGTGTTCTCCAGCATCTGCAAAGACATTACTCCGTTATTCAGCCAGCTAAGTCACCATTCTAAGTGCTTGTTCATTTACTCACCTGCATCCACTGTCTGCCTGTGTTCGTGCCTCTGTTAAATAAACTTGTGTGTTTCACTCACCTCTCTGCCTCCGTCTGTGTCCTGACAGCACCCTTCGATTTTTATCAGCACTCAGTCTGTTCTGATCTGGATGAAGTCCTTCTGTCTATTGTATTACTATACTCCTGTCTATTAGCTTGGTACAATTTGACTTGGGAATATTTTCCCACTCTTCTTTGCAGAATCATTTCAGATCTGTTAAATTGTGAGGGCATCTCCTGCACACAGCCCTCTTCAAGTCCCACAACAGATTTTCCATAGGATTCAGGTCTGGGCTCTGGCTGGGTCATTCCAAAACATTCATCAGTCCTGCTCCAGGGGAGCCACTGTCCTGCAAAGTTTATCTCTAACTTGCTTCAGAACACCTGTCTGTGATTTTCAAGTGATCCTAGAGGCACATTATGTAAGTTTTGCCCCTAGAGGTCGCTTTTTCAAACAATAAAAAAAAAAAAAAAAAAAAAAGCGTAGTTTGATGACGCCGTGAATGAGCGTGGAATCATGAGAGTTGTCGTCTTCACCTCCACAGCTGATGGAAAGCAATCCAACAGGACTCGGGCAGAAATTATGTTAATGGGTGAGCTAATGTAATAAAGTTTTATTAACTTTACTGTGGTATGAAGCAGGACAGGGCCGCGAGCCTGGAACATTTACTGTTGCTGTTTGCCGCTCTTTGTATTATTTGTTTATTTTACAATTAAAGTTATGTTAAATGTATGCCTCCTTCCCTGAACTTGAACTTTAATACAGTTACGTTTGATCACTTAAATTCACATTATTTTATTTCATTCTAATGAAACAGCCGCAAGTGCTGACTACTCATACAGGTCACTTTATCTGACGAATTAAAATTGTGGGGTAACGCAGCGCTGTTTTACTTGGTCAAAACAATTATACCAAATAGATTTAAGTGTATTGAAAGTTATTATAATGTTACTGAATTTTTCTAGTTATTTCGGATCAAACCAGGCCGACACCAGATTGAACTTGCCATCCGTCTACTTTTCAATTCTTACGTGATGACGTTGATGACGTCACATCAATACACAACATCCCCCCTCTACTTGAATATGAACTTACCCCACTAAAGTTCTCATTCACATTTTACTTAACTTAAACTTAAGACAGTTCAGAACACTCACAACACATGTAACATACTCTGCTTTTTTTCAGCTTTTACAACTTGATAGAACATCAGCACTTTCACTTTCAAAACAGGTGCACTAAACCATAACATACAGTGGGTACGGAAAGTATTCAGACCCCCTTAAATATTTCACTCTTTGTTATATTGCAGCCATTTGCTAAAATCATTTAAGTTCATTTTTTTCCTCATTAATGTACACACATATTGACAGAAAAACACAGAATTGTTGACATTTTTGCAGATTTATTAAAAAAGAAAAACTGAAATATCACATGGTCCTAAGTTTTCAGACCCTTTGCTGTGACACTCATATATTTAACTCAGGTGCTGTCCATTTCTTCTGATCATCCTTGAGATGGTTCTACACCTTCATTTGAGTCCAGCTGTGTTTGATTATACTGATTGGACTAAGGAAAGCCACACACCTGTCTATATAAGACCTTACAGCTCACAGTGCATGTCAGAGCAAATGAGAATCATGAGGTCAAAGGAACTGCCTAAAGAGCTCAGAGACAGAATTGTGGCAAGGCACAGATCTGGCCAAGGTTACAAAAAAATTTCTGCTGCACTTAAGGTTCCTACGAGCACAGTGGCCTCCATAATCCTTAAATGGAAGATGTTTGGGATGACCAGAACCCTTCCTAGAGCTGGCCGTCCGGCCAAACTGAGCTATAGGGGGAGAAGAGCCTTGGTGAGAGAGGTAAAGAAGAACCCAAAGATCACTGTGGCTGGGCTCCAGAGATGCAGTCGGGAGATGGGAGAAAGTTGTAGAAAGTCAACCATCACTGCAGCCCTCCACCAGTCAGGGCTTTATGGCAGAGTGGCCCGACGGAAGCCTCTCCTCAGTGCAAGACACATGAAAAAACACCTGAAGGACTCCAAGATGGTGAGAAATAAGATTCTCTGGTCTGATGAGACCAAGATAGAACTTTTTGGCCTTAATTCTAAGCGGTATGTGTGGAGAAAACCAGGCACTGCTCATCACCTGTCCAATACAGTCCCAACAGTGAAGCATGGTGGTGGCAGCATCATGCAGTGGGGGTGTTTTTCAGCTGCAGGGACAGGACGACTGGTTGCAATCAAGGGAAAGATGAATGCGGCCAAGTACAGGGATATCCTGGACGAAAACCTTCTCCAGAGTGCTCAGGACCTCAGACTGGGCCGAAGGTTTACCTTCCAACAAGACAATGACCCTAAGCACACAGCTAAAATAACGAAGGAGTGGCTTCACAACAACTCCATGACTGTTCTTGAATGGCCCAGCCAGAGCCCTGACTTAAACCCAATTGAGCATCTCTGGAGAGACCTAAAAATGGCTGTCCACCAACGTTTACCATCCAACCTGACAGAACTGGAGAGGATCTGCAAGGAGGAATGGCAGAGGATCCCCAAATCCAGGTGTGAAAAACTTGTTGCATCTTTCCCAAAAAGACTCATGACTGTATTAGATCAAAAGGGTGCTTCTACTAAATACTGAGCAAAGGGTCTGAATACTTTGGACCATGTGATATTTCAGTTTTTCTTTTTTAATAAATCTGCAAAAATGTCAACAATTCAATTTTTCTGTCAAAATGGGGTGCTATGTGTACATTAATGAGGAAAAAAAATAACTTAAATGATTTTAGCAAATGGCTGCAATATAACAAAGAGTGAAAAATTTAAGGGGGTCTGAATACTTTCCGTACCCACTGTAACTCTTCTCTTTTTTTCTTTTTTAAACTCCACCTCACTTCTCTTCGTCAATACTTTTGAATTTCATTAGTCACTAAATAACATAGTCTCTAAACCTTTCAGGCAATTTGATTTGTCTCTGAGGCCTGCATGGTTTAGGAATCTATTCCTCTCTCTGAATTGTTTCACAGTTCATTTTGCATTCATCTGCGATTCCTTTTTGCTCCTTATCACAACTTGACTCTTGAGCACATTTCATTTCTCCATTCACTGTTGGTGTTTCCACAGAATAAAACTTCTTGACAAATGTCATGTTCCGTGCATACTTTGCTCCAGTGGGTGACTGAACGATAACACTGTTACCTTCTCTGTGTATGACCTTGTGAGCTGTGCTGTGAAATGTTGTTGTGAACTTGTCTGTTTTAACCTGCTTCACAAGCACTTGATCTCCAACCTCTATGTCTGATGTCTTAGCGCATTGTCTGTTGTCTGTGTATATCTTGGCTTTTCCTTTATGCTCTGCATCTTTGTCTCAAGCTTCAAGATCACTGTGTGGTGTTGTAATGTCTGGTAACTTTCCTCTTATCTTCCTCTGAAAAAGAAGTTCCGCTGGGCTTCTGCCCGTTGTGGCATGTTGTATGGACCTGTAGAAAGTCACATACTTGCGAAGCTCTCTTTTCCAATCCTGGCCCTCAGCTTAGGCAATCCGTACTTGTTTCATCAGTGATTCGTTTTGTCTTTTCACTTCTCCATTTGCTTGCGCCCACTTTGGAGTCGTTTTGATATGGTGGATACCGTTCTCCTGACAAAACATCTGAAACTGACTGGACTTGAATAGTGGTCCACAATCTTACCTGATTGTTAAGGGAAGTCTGTGCCGACTGAAAGTGTCTTCCAAACAGTCAATCACTTTCTCTGCTGTTGTGGACTTGAGGATTGCATATTCATAGTACCTGCTGTAATAGTCAACGACAACCAGAATCGAATGTCCGTCAGGCAAAGGACTGAGCAAGTCTGTGGCTAAGTTTTGCCATGGCCCTTCAGGCATCACTGTGGGTGACAGTGGTTCTGGAACATCTGGTTTTGCTACTAGCTGACACCTGTGACATGTCCTCACAAATTTTTCTGTGGCCCTGTCCATTCCGGGCCACCAAACCTTTGTTCTGAGGTGTTGTTTTGTTCCTACAACACCAAGATGACCCTCATGAGCCAACTGTAATGCTCTTCCTCGCAGTGATTGTGGCAAAACAATTCTAGTATCGCCCATTGACACATAGCTCACCTGCAATATGCCTATATGCAGGGCAGTCATTAAAACAACCTGTTTGAATGGCCGTTCTCAGTCTCTGTAATTCCACATCATTTGCTGATATCTGCTCGTCTTCCTTGGTGGTCAGGGCGCTGGGTGTCGCACAAACAGCTATAAACCGCACATATTCTTCTGCTTTATGTGTGTGTGTCTCACCTTTGGCTGATGGGCCCATCAGGCGTGACAGGATCTGCAATGTTGTGTGTTACCAGTATATGAATCACTCGAAAATCATAGGGCTGTAATCTCAAGACCCACCTTTCGATTCGTGCACATGGTTTTGAACGAGGGCTATAGATTGCCTCCAGTGCTTTGTGGTCTGTGACCAGAACGAACTTCTGACCATAAACGTAAGAATGTAATCGTTCACATGGCCACACTAAAGCAAGTGCTTCTCGCTCTGTTTGCGAATACCTTTGTTCACACTCTGTCAAGCTCCTGCTCACATAACAGACAGGAACTGTTCCTCCTTGTTGGCCCTGCACTAGTACTGCTCCAATTCCCTTTGGTCCAGCATCGGCAATGACTTTTTTTTGGTGCGTCCTTGTCAAAATAAGCCAGTGTTGTGGCCTCAGCCAACTTATCTTTGAGAATTTTGAAAGCTTCCTTTTGTTCAGTTCCGAAATAAAATTTGGTATCTTTTTTTTGTTAGTCTGCACAGAGGTTCTGAGATACTTGCAAACTGAGGTATGAAACGGCTACTATAGCCGGCTAAACCGAGAAAACTTTTCAGGCTCTCTTGCCTCCACAACTGCTCTCACCCTCTCTGCCGTTGGGCCTTTGCCTTTCTCTGACAAAAGCATGCCCATAAAAACCAATTTGTCCATGTTAAACTGGCACTTCTCTACATTCAGAGTCAAGCTGCAGCTTTCCAGTCTCTTTAGTACTGCATGCATTCTTTTGCACAGTCTGTCCCGTTTTCTGCTTTAGCTGATAGAACGTCTGTCTTGCAAAAGCTGTGTTTACCTAAGGCACAAAGTATGCATAGTCGTGCGTAGTCTGTTGGCCCTCCTGTGTTGACGAGTGTGGAGAAAATATCCTGCAGGTCTGTCCATGGTGTAAAAGCAAGGCTCTCCATCTTTGTTTTAAAGCAACACTTGTATCATCGGTCAGGATCAAACCCTTTCCATCGACAAAGAGTTCAAATGCATTTAGCCATCTTGTCCACCGCGGACCCAACGTGGCTGGATCGCTGTAACAGTCGAACTTGGGAACAGTACCATCCATAGTTAACGCTCGCTGTCTATCTCAGCTAAACTTTTCAATTAACTGAGGAAAAAAAAATGACTGAGTGGCGAGCATCTAACTTACTTAAGGTTTAACTAATGAGTGAGTCCTTGATTCAACATCTTTGTCGCCAATGTTATAACCTTTCTAGTTATTTTGGATCAAACCAGGCCGACACCAGATTGAACTTGCCATCCGTCTTTACTTTTCAATTCTTACGTGATGATGTTGATGACGTCACATCAATGCACAACACTCTTTGCGTTCGCTCGGTGGCTGGTATGAGACACATGTTGCACACTGCAGTAAGCTGATCGATATTAGAATATCATATTAATAAAAGCTGGATGACTTGTGTTGCTAAATGGCATGCAATTAATTTTAAAATATATTGTATGGTGGTGAAAATGCTGTATTACTGTAACTACAAATAAAGCTCTTTCTGATTATGCTACAGTATGTTAGCCACTTGACAGCATTCTCTGAGGCATGGTAGAAACATGTTACTCACAGTAAATCAAGAAAACAAGAAATTCAAACAATAAAACTAACCGTGTTGAGCTATATAAGAATGGTTAGTTTATCTGTCCATAAAAGAATCCAAACAGTAGCTCATGTGTCTAATAAAACACATAATATATTAAAGCGTATTTGGTGTTTCCATGGTTTCTATGGAAGTAAAATCAGAAATCAAGGTTGGCGCAGATATGATGTCATTGACAGGCAACACAATAAAATAGCTGTTCATTTTGCATACTACACTCGTACTGCGTCGCTAGGCGCATATGGGGAAAACTCCTTTTCTTCCGATTACTGAAGCCTTTTTCAATAACGCAGTGAAACTGCACGGTCATTGGTTTGTGCAGGAGAAATAAACGAACCAATGACGGCGCGGCAAAGCCACGCGAGTCTATGGCGAGAAAGCCGCCGGAGCCTGCCAAAAGGGGCGGGGCATCTGGCTATATAAGCAGGCATTCTGGCATAGGATCCTCAAATCATTCTCCTTCAGCAACGACTATTATCTCTTCACTGTTACAGAGACACCTAAATGCCTTCTCGCCGTTGACACGGCTCGCAGCGGATTTGGCTGATCCTCACCTGCCTGCTTCAGCGCTCACGCAGCCAGCTCGTGAGCAGCTTTGTCGCCTGCAAGCAGCCGATCAGTGCTTCCCCTGCCACCATCCGGCGAGTATCTAAAAGAGCATTTCAGCGGCGCTGTTTCAATTGTCGCGCCACAACTGTGGCAGCGGATCAAGCGTCTCAGCGCCTGCTCTGCTCTAGCTGATCACCTCTCTCAAGCAGCCTGATCAACGCGCTGCTCACGAGCCGCCTTCAGAGAGCACCTGTTTCTGCTCATCTCCTGCCGTCTTCCGGCAGGTCAGCATGCAGAGCTTATTTTTCTAAAAGAGCATATTCTCGCGGGCGTTTGTTTCAAAATGCCGAGCCTCTGAGCACATCATTTGCCAGGTCCACCCCCACAAGACGCGTTCATTGAGGACGAGTGCTCTCACTACGAGTGTGCGAGAGCGAGTTCAATGCTGACACTCTCCCCTGACTCAGGTGAGACTCATGGAATATATTCACTCTGAAAGAGCATATCTCTCTGGTGTTTGTTGTAAAATGCCGAGCCTCTCAGTGCGTCGCTTGCCGGCTCCGCCCCCGCAAGCTGCGTTCATTGAGGAAGAGCGCTCTCACTGAGAGAGTGAGCTCAATGCTGACAGCGCTCAGCCAAATATGACATGATGCTTTTCCCTGACTCAGGTGAGACTCATGGAATATATTCACTCTCAAAGAGCTTATTTCTCTAGCGTTGTTGTAAAATGCAAAACCTCTATGCATGTCGCTTGCAGGCTCCGCCCCCGCAAGCCACGTTCATTGAGGACTAGTGAGAGCATGAGTCTCGCCTCGCTGCTGTAGTGATTTTGGATTAGCCTCACATGAGGGCACCACAAATGTAGTTATTTATGGTCTTAAATATTAATATTAATATTAATATTGAGTCAGATGATTCCTTCCAATATTTCGGGGCACCAGTCAGGAATCTTACCTTGACAATTAAGAACAATCATGATTGATGACTGAATTCGAATTTTATAAATTGGAGGAAGTTTATCATCTGACCAATCTGAAGGATTTAGTGAGATTCGGGCGAGCTTGTAGAGCCTCTGATTATCAACACAAGAATGACACAGTTTGCAATAAAATGAATTTATTGACAAAAAGATATACAACAGTAAAATATCACACTCACTAAATACTAAGAAGGAAAATGACTAAACTACTAAGGAAAATGACTAAACTACTAAGAAAACTGAATCAATAATCAAACAGAAACTACAAACTACAACACAAATGGATGTTAACAAAACTGAATGCCAAATAGATGAGCAACGGATTGGACGAAGCAATGAATGGGTAATTAACAGTCTATGAAGGGGGGCAATTGTGGTCTTTCTGGATGCTGGTATTAAAAATAGTAAATAAGCATTTACTATGAATACAGATAACGTGTCTAATGTATCTATCTGTGTACGCTGACCCTAGATAAACAGTCTCTACACAAATAGCAATCTCATTTAGCAAGAACCTAATGCCAAGGCCTTTGGGAAAAGGTTTAGTTAGCTTATATTTACGTTTCACTTGGTCAGGTGATCAGTCCGGGAATGGGAAACGTTGTCCACTGGAATCCTTCTGTGTGCAGTGGGAGACTGGATTGCTTTCCAACAGCTGCAGAGCTGCACTGAGTGCTGGAGGTCTTTGTGTAATCCAGAGAACTGTAGGTTAGATGGTGGTCGGTCCATAGGATCTTCTGTAGGTTGGAGGTACTTGAGTTATGCAGGTCAGGAGTCAAAGTCCTCTGCAGAAGCACTTGGGCTGCTTGAAGATCCATGCAGTGAAAAGTTTACTCGCAAGAGTCTCACCTTGGTCGTGCTGTTGTTCTTTCCTCGTCAGGCCAGAAACTCAGAACGAGGGTTTGTTCAATTGGGGAAGCTTTTATTCCTTCCTGCTGGGGAGGGGATTACAAATCCCCACCTTTCCTGATGTGGTGATGTGATTGGGTCACAGAATTCCAGGTGTCCGTCCCTTAACATGCCCACCTTTCATCCTGTGAAACTTGTTGTATTGTCCCAAAATACACAGTTAAATAAAAATGTGAATTGGTTGAGGTATCACACTTCTGTCTCAGTGGGTGCAGTTGCATTGGCTTTTACTCCAGGTGTGGTTTCCACTGTGTGTGCACAGTTTCCTGGATGAGTAAAAGGATGTATAGGACATGTTCCTTACAGTATTCCTGTCCATTTTTGGTGATTTCAAGCCGATATGTTTAGAAAATGTCTTTCTTTCTGAGCATTTCTTTGTTCTTGCTGTGCTCTAGCCAGAACCAGTTTGGCAGCCCTAGGAGTCCATGGTCATTCACACCTTGAACTCAGGCATGGAGGGCTAAGGTGAACAAAGGCAACTCGTGATGAGATTAGCCTATCATCAATGGGCCGTTGATGTCATCTTTCCTGTCCTCCACCTTTGGCAGTTCTGATTACAATAGTCATTTAGTTGAGGGTGTTGAGGGTCCTATCAGACTCTTTTGTATTAATCAAAGTGGGACAAAAGAATGTCTGTTGTGAAGCTTGGGTGCCATCACGTCTGTTGTTCACTACACTGCGTTCACGGAGTGCTTTTTCCAGAAAGCGGCTCCTTCCCTCATTTTCCTCTGTTCTTTCACTCAAACTGAGATGAAAAACAAAAGGTTACAGGGCCAAGTGTACAGGACTAAGTGAGCTTTTTCCGGTCTGTACCCGCGTGTCTCACTTTTCCTGCAGCAGGGGATTTTCCGGTGCTGTGCGCGCTTTAGGGCGAGTACCACACTGACAGCTCTATGCCATGCCTAGCTCCCCTATGACTATCAGATGAGACTCACGGAATATATTTCTTCTAAAATAGCATTATTTCACTGATGCATGTGGTAAATACTGAATGTCTGAGTGTGTCACTTGCCAGCCCCGCCCCCACAAGCCGCCTCCATTGAAGATGGACGCTCTCACCATGAAAGCACGAGTCCCGCCTCGCTGCATTCAGACCACTTTCACTGAAAACTGCCTCTGTTATGCCTCCTGCCACCTCGTTCAGTTCCGGGTGTTGGAAACTAGGGCTGCCCTCGACTAAAGATTTTTCTAGTCGACCAGTAGTCCTTCATTTAAGCCATTAGTTGACTAATCACACATTTATATTAATAAGCCATAAATCATAATAATGAGCCTTTAATCTTCTATATACATATCCTAATCAGCGCTCAAACGCACACATAAAGCTTGCCTCAGCGCACCCACAAATGTAACTATTATGAATGTGTCGTGAAAAAACAGCAAGGAGACTGTCTAAACATATCAATAAGTTATTTATAATGTTTTCTGTGTTTTTGGCTGCAGAGATTAAGTCAATGATGCTGACTCGTCATCTCCACAGTAGTAGACGCGCATATATGCAAGTTTCATATGGATTACATAATCTGAGAATATTTCTTTTCCATTTGAATTGGCTTGTTTACAGTGGACATTCCAAGCTTTGTATATATATATATTTCTCATGTTTGTGAGGCAAGTATATGATGAGTTTCAGTTTATGTTTGTTATGTGCTCAAGTTCACTGAGACCGAGAGCAGAAAACGCATCCTGATTGCTTTCATTGTTGATCGCACCGGCGCCTCCATGTCATGCAGTAAGCGCGCTCTCCACACAAGCACTCCTGGTCGAGGGAGGAAAGTTGGCTACACAAACTGCCTAGAGATGCTAGCAGATTTTTTTGAGCTTTTCAGGCTTTCCTTCCAGACCTGAAGGGTCACCACGTCCTAGTCCGATCGGACAGCATGACCGTGGTGTCTTACATAAATCGCCAGGGGTGGTTATTGTCGAAGCGTTTTCTCACACTAGCGAAAAACCTAGAATGGGCACAGCCCAACCTGTGTTCACTGAGAGCATTGCATGTCCCGGGCAAACTGAACCAGGGAGCAGATATGCTGTCCAGGAGCAATGTCCCCACAGAGAAATGGACGCTCCACCCCCAGACGGTTCAAGAAATTTGGGAGATCTTCGGGAAGGCAGAGGTCGACCTCTTCGCCTCAGAACACAACTCCCACTGCCCAACCTATTTTTCGAAGGACATGGATGCGCTGGCCCACAAATGGCCCAGCCTCCTCCTTTACGCTGTTCCCCGATCATACTTTTCCCTCAGATCATCAGATGCATCAGGGAACACAAGCACAAAGTGCTTCTGGTGGCAGTTGTCTGCCCCACATGTCGACCCTAGTCAGACACCGCTAACAGCACAAAACAGCAACAACAACAACAATAGAGGACTACATGCTTGTGTTCGTGCTGCAGAAGCTACCTAGCACATTAGCTTTACTAAAATAAAGCTTTATTTCTAAGCTTTAATAAAGTTTGTATACAGAGTGCAAGGTTTATGCACCAAGTCATATTCTCCATTTTTAGTGTATCCCTGTGGCAGAATTACAGCGCCACATACTGATCGGGCATGTATACTACATCATTTTGAGTCAGTTTCAGTGGTTTCGAGTGTACGCAGATATTTCTTGAGATGAGGGGACAAAAAAGATCAGATAGGGAAAGCTTTGGCTTCGTGTGGATATAGCCTTAGACATTTGTAGTCTAAAATTTAGCTTTGCTCCAGAGACTTTCAGTGGGGTGTACTCATTTTTGCATCACCATAATTTGAGTAAAATTGAAAATTTTGTTCTTTAAGTAATATTATAAACCTTACTTTCATGTTATAAGTTAAACAGATGTTATATAAAACTTAGTCTTGTCAACATTTTGGAAATTGTTTTTGTGTTCATTGAGATATTTAAAATGTTACTTTTGAAAGGGGGTGTACTCATTTACGCTGAGCACTGTATATATATATATATATATATATATATATATATATATATATATATATACACACACACACCAGTGTTGGGTAAGTTACTTCAAAAAAGTAATTAATTACTAATTACATCATCAATGTGGTATTTAAAATAGAAAGGAAACTCTTTTAATAACTTAGTCAAACATGGAATAGTTTAGCCTTTTATAGTTTTTAAAAAAATGTTAACTTTATTAAAACATATACTATAATACTTTTATTTACTTTATAATACTTTTTTTAGTAACAAATAGGGATGTCACTATACCTAAAATCTAGTAGTCGGTACCGATACCACCAAAAGTGCACAATAGTCGATACCAAAGTCGATACCATGGTAAAAATATATAAAAATACACATAAAACAATGACACTTGACACTCGCGAGAGGCGGCTATGTGTGTGCGCTTTGGTTGAGAGCACACTGACTGAAGACCGTCTCTCAGAGATTGCGCGCAGTTTTTTCTCCCTAGCACATAGCTTACATTTTACCGTAATGTTCTTGCTACCTGTGTCAAAAAAGTGAAGTAAATATTAGTTAAATAGTTTGGAAATGTTGTAGTCTTTTGGAATATAAAGCACAATGTCTGTTAATAAAACACAATTCCAGTTAAATATTGTTAAACTCTATTTAAGTGTTATACTGAATACATGATATACAGTACAACAGTTTTTCTATTAGTGAGAGCTGTGTGTACAGTTGTACTATTTTAAAAAAAGTGTGATAAATAGCATGGATTATGGGATGCTAGCAACACAATGTCTTTGCATAAGGCCCGAGATTTGGTGCTATGCCCCTGGTTGCAAGTAACTCGAGTAATTTACTCTCAATTTCATCCAGCGTAGCTTCCTACACAGGCAACATGGCCACTTACTGAACAGACTCATGTAACTCACATTTGCAGTTATTTTTCCACCGTTTCACAGTCCTCTCTCTGCGTGACTCGCGGCTCGCTTCATCACTCGCTGGCTACTCCGTTGCCGCACTTGTATCAAATTAGATTTGTGCCAAAATATATTGAACGTAACTTGTTAAGAAACTAATGAAAATATAAAGTGAAACTGAATAAAATGTCTTTGAAACTGAAAAAAATAAATTGCAGGCAAAAATTGTCTACTTCATTTTTAATACACTGCATGTTTTGCTTTTTTTTTTTTTTTTTCCAGTTTTGCCTGCAATTATTATTTTTTCAGTTCCCTTTCGAAAGGGAACTCTACACTGCGTTCAAAACGCATATGGTGGAACGCCATCATGTGAACCGGTGTCTGAAAGCAATTGTCAAATCCTACCAATCCTATTGGCCGGCGACAGCCTATGACGTCATCATAGCACGAATCGGAAGTATATAAGGAGTGCCTAGAGAACCAGTCAGTATCTCATCGTCTTCAGGGACTGTTTTCTCTGTTTGCGATTACTTTGAATCCGGTAAGAGTATTTACTATGTCTGACAAACGTTTTAGAAAGTGTGCTGATCCCTGTCCCAATTTTTTGACACCTGGTGACACACAATCTGTGCGTTTTCTGTCTGGGGGAAGAGCACGCACGGACAGTGCTTGAGGGCGCTGTCTGTGCGAATCGCTCTCGTCTGGCCCTCTTCTCGAGGGGAGAGGATCCGGCGTCGGTGCCTGGTGGTTCTGGCCCCTGAGGCAGAGCGGCGGCTGAAATCATGGCGTTCGCAGATGGAGCTCGCAGAGAAATTTGAGAGAGGTGTAAATCTTTCTAAACCCTCTGTAGCTGACGAGGGTGAGCTGTTGGATGATGACGATGTCTTGTCATTGACATCGTCAGATCCAGCAGCGAGTGCTCTTCTGGCTACAAGCCCAAGAGAGCAGGAGATGGCTATTGGCTATTGCAGGTGAGCCTGCTGAAACTTCAAAGCCTCCCTGCCCTGCGTATGTGGAGCTGCTTGAAGTTATGGAACGTGCTTCTGGCAGGCTGCAGCTGCCGTGGGAGCGTGTTAAGAGAGGGGCCACACGCAGACGGCTTGATGAGCGGTTCCTTTCTGGCCATAACAAAGCAGCCACCATGAGCCTTCCAATCCTTCCTGATCTTCATGTTGAGATCGAGAAGGCATGGAAGAACCCATATTCGGCTCGTATTCATCTGCATCAGCGGGCGAATTTCACTGATGTGGAGGGATTGAGCCAGCATGGGTATGTGTCGATGCCCCCTATTGACAAGACGTGCGCAAACTATCTCGTCACAGGGCAGGCCCCGACACTGAAAGCTCCGGTTCTGCCTTCCAAGCCCCTTAAAGTGACTTCTCGCTTGAATGGCAGGGCATACGCGGGAGCGGGTGAGGCTGGTGCGGCCTTACACACCATGGCGGTGTTACAGGCCTACCAGGCTGACTTACTGAGGGATCTGGATCAGGGGCAGGGTCTGTCCCCTGAGGCGGTAGAAGAACTGCGCCACACAATGGATCTGGCTGTCCGGGCCACTAAGCAAACCGCTGCTTCGATTGGAAGATTGATGGCAGCGACGGTGGCCATGGAGAGACACCTGTGGTTGAACCTGGCTGACATTGGGGAGAAAGAAAACGGCTTTCTCCTCGATGCACCGGTTTCGCCTCTGAACTTTTCAGTACCTCCATCGAGGCGGTGGTAGGAAAGTTCAGAGAGGCGAAGGCGTGCTCGGCGGCGTTTAAGACCTGCATACCGCTCAGATCCGATCCTGGGCCCAGACAGACAGGAGGTCCTGGCCTGTCCCGATTCAAGGATTGGAGACAAGGCCAGAGGTCCAGTGTTGCCTCTCGGGCACCTCCTCCTCCTCGGAGTAAGTCCCAGAGAAGGCGGGACTCTAGGAAGAAGAAGCAGGATCTGAGGGAGGTAATCAACCACAGACGCCAGCAGCGTCAGTGATTGGTTTCCTCTCTGTGAGAGTAGTTCCTCTCCTCTCTTCTTCCACATCCTGGTTATGGAATTTTAAAATGTAACACGCTCAGGCTTTCTTATAGTCAGGCTGAGGACGGGGCCCATGATGAATAAAATTCTGATGGCCCACCTTCTGGCTTGATAGTAAAAAGGCTCCTTTAGGCTTAATAGGACCCTAGATTCCATCCCTTACACGATAGGAGTCTTCGGTCTTCGAGCTGCAGGAAGGTAAGCTGGGTCTATATTTACATTATAGTATATCTGACCTTAAGTTTCCTGTATGGTTTTTCCTGGGCGTGTAGAGGGAAAAATAGTAAGGAGTTTTTAAGGGCTCTGAAGTTTAAAAACCATTATTTTGGCTTGAACAATTTATTTTGGTTTGGCAAACAAAATGGCCGCATTTACAACCACCATTGGTAGAGTAGCTTCTCCTCTGGTTATAGCTAGAGTTGTTTGAGATTAGCACTCTTTACTTCAGATAGATCTATGTTTAGCGTCGGCCTCCTGGGCTGCCTGACATTGTTGGCTTGGGTTGAGCTTTGCTCCTTTGAGCTCTTATTTTAGAGTTTTTAGAGTAGCCTCTTCTCTCATGAGATTTTAGGCTGAGTTTTAGCCCCCAGGCAGATCTATGCTTTTGTGTGGCCCTAGGCTAAGAACTAGGGTTAGGTGTTTGCTTTGCATTCCCCCTTGTATCATTACTTCCCTTGTCAGGTTGTAGAGTTTCCTAGTTCTGGCCTCCTTCTGAGTTGTCAGGCCTTTACCCCTTTAGTGTAGGTGCAAGACAGATAGCAGCTAAGGTAGCAGGCTATCATTAGCCTCCCTGGTGCCGTTGTCTCAGGTGGTAGGCCCCTTATCTTTAGGTGGATAAGAGAATGCTAGTGTTGCGTAGGCCCCACTTGTCTAGAATTTTCATTCATACTGTGTTGCCTTTCCCTTGAACCCCTTGATTTAGCATTTAAGTTTGAGTGTAACGGTGTCAGCTTTTATCTAGCTCCTGTGCCCTAGGGTTCAGTACAGATGTGTAAATTTCGGGTTGATATAAGGCATCCATCCTTGTGTTCAGGATGGCGTGAATGAAAAAATAAAGCATCACTTTTATGCTTTAAGTTCTAGTTTTTGCCCTACACAATGTGAGCTGTACTCTATTGCTGCCACAGGTTAGCACCTGTTTCTGTATTAGTAGGCTTGGTTATGGCCTCCTTCAGAGCATGGTGATTAATTTGTACTCCCCTTGCATTAAGAGTAAAGGTGTTTACTGAGTACATGGCTTGTTAGAATGCATAGCTCAGGTTGAGTTCACTTTGGGAACCTCACTATTCAGTTTGGTTCTTTTTTAGCTCCCTTAGAGTTTAAACACTGCCACAAGAATTGTTTTGCATTGTTGGAGTTGAAGGCTTTCGTCAGATAAGCCTCCTTCTAAGCACTGTAGCTTGTTGTGTCACAAGCTCTTGATGGTGGATGTTTTTGGTCAGAGTTTCGCTCACTTAGAACTTAGACACTACCACAGGTTTATGTCCGTGTCTGTTTGAGGTGGTAGGCCGTTTTTGGGCCTCCTTCAGAGCACGATAACATATTCCTTTGTACTCTCCTACTTCAGGGTTTACAGTGTTGTTACTGAGTACATTGCCTGTTGGAATGTGTAGATTTAAGATCAGGAGTTAAGCTAGGTAACCTCACTTTACTGTTTGGTTCTCAGATTAGGCTCCCTTAGAGCTTAGACAGATGCTACTAGCTGACGTCACGTGTCTTCTGGAGTTGCAGGCTCCGGTTTGGGCCTCCTCTAAGAACATGATGGCGCAGGCTTGTTGTGGGTGTTGACACTGCCACTGGCTCGTTGGATTGTGTTATGTGTTATGTGAGACTGTTATGTGGGCACCCTCAGTCTAATCTGCTGGATTTGCTTATCAGCGAGCAAGCTGTTCAGGTGTGTGGCCTTCACAGGCCTCCCTTTAAGCTTCCTCCTCCCATTTCGGGGTGTTCTCTAAGCAGATTGAGCACATGCTGACCTTTAGCAAGGCTGCTGTAATGTATTTCTACACGTGTAGAATTTGTGTCATGTGGCAGGCCCCCTCTTGGGCCTCCATGATTTTGTGCCTACAGTACGGTTTATCTGTTAGGTCGAGCTCTGTACTCCCCTCGTTTGAGGGTTGTCCTGCATAGTACTTAGCTCCCTAAGATGGTCAGTGGTTGAAGGCCTCTCTGAGGCCTCCCTATGGAGGATCAGCCCCCAGGCTGTTAAATGTACTCCCCTTGTTGGGTTCCTTTGGAGTGCACAGCCTCCTCAGTGCAAATAATCACGTGCTGAGTAGATCCTAGGATTGAGCAGAGTATACCTCATTAACTCCCCTCATTAGTAAGGGTAAAAAAGCGCTAAGCTGAGTCTTGCTCTCCGGAATGCCCATCTCTACGCTCTGGTCTGTTTTAGTTACTGCCTCTTTTGTAGTCACTCTTACTGGATATCTTCTCTGAAGAAATGTGATTGGAGACTCTGTGATCAGACAGGTTGTTGGCCAAGGCTAGGTTTCTGTAAAGTAGACGAGGTCAGGCCTCCCTGGTGGCAATCAGGGTCGATTACGTTCCCCTGACAAGTGACTGGCTAAGGTTCCCTCGGGCCCCCTGGCCACATTCCCTTAAAGGTACCCTCTTTTCCTGAAAGAAGCTGGTTCCAGAAGCCTTTGAGCGGCCTTGGTAGGCCTTCTGCGGAAGGCCTCTTTGAGGCTTATAGCTTGGGCTGCTGGCCATAGAGAATGCTGTCACTAACAGCCTATGTGTGACATGTGGTTCTGGCACTTCAGTTGAAGCTGCTAGTTCTGACGTTTGTCTAGCCATTTTGGCATGCACTCCCCTCAAGCATGGCGGCGTGGGTATATCGTTCCCCATATGCGTTTTGAATGCAGTGTAGAGTTCCCTTTCGAAAGGGAACGTCTCAGGTTACGTATGTAACCATAGTTCCCTGATAACAGGGAACGAGACACTGCGTTTCCTAGCCATGCATCGGGGCTGCCTGCTGAACGGTCCCTTCAGACGATAAGGTACTGACTGGTTCTCTAGGCGCTCCTTATATACTTCCGGGTCGCGCTATGATGACGTCATAGGCTGTCACCGGCCAATAGGATTGGTAGGATTTGACAATTACTTTCAGACACTGGTTCACGTGATGGCATTCCCCCATATGCGTTTTGAACGCAGTGTCTCGTTCCCTGTTCTCAGGGAACCATGGTTACATACTGTAACAAAATTCAATGTTTTAGGAAGGAAGAGGACAGGGTCGGCTTGACTGAGTGCTTTATTTGACAATCCAAAAAACAAACAGAAAATTCGCGCTATACACGCTCAGCAACAATAAACAGCTTTCACAAATGTTGTGACTTCTCTCCGGTGTATCCACACACGCACGAGTCCTCAGTCTGTCCCTCTCTCCCTGCGTCTCACTTCCAGATGGCTTTTATGTGGTCTCTCCACGCCAATTACTGAAACAAGACACAGGTGTTTGTCATTTGAACTTGACCCACTCACCGCTCGTTTCCCAACTCTCTCTCCTGTTGCAAACCTCACGGAACCACGCCCCCCTCGCCACACATACGTAACCTGAGACGTTTCAAAGGCATTTTATTCAGTTTGACTTTATATTTTCATTGGTTTCTTAACAAGTTCCGTTCAATATATTTTGGCACAAATCTAATTCAATGCACTTGGTGCTTTCTTCCTCCCGAAATCCGTCACAACCGAGGAGTAACCAGTTTTCTGTGTTAAAAACACGTTGGATGGCAAAAATAGTTATTCTATTGCCAAAGGCTTGTCATGTTTTCTCAAGAATTTTCTGGGCAATAAAATTTATGTTTTATATTTATGTTTTATATTTATGTTACATGCAAAAAAATCTGAGCAATAAATCTGTACATTAACCAATCTAACCTGTCAATATCTGCTCTTTGTGAGGTATGTGTATATAGACTTTACTGGTGTTTTTAGTTTATTTTATAATTTAATAATAATAATAAAATGAAAACCTTGTTTGACGGCTGGTGGGGCTCACCTGTCTGATGCCATGTGGACATGCACAAATGCCAGCCTATCTGAGGCACAATTTTTGGGGGGGTCTTCTAGTTAACACGTCTTCTGGAGGCTGTCCCTTGCTTATTTACTTCTTTGGGGGAATATTCTGGGTTTGGGTCAAATTCCGAGCCTGGAGCCCTCCCCTCGGATAGCACAAGCATGCATACTTTTCTATATCCGATTATATGTTAGGGTGAACTCGTAAAATGCAGTCGCACCAGCAACAAAATATGCTGAACAACTTGTTCTGTACTTTGCGGCGAATTGGGATGTTTTATGTGTTAAAAACATGTTGGATGGCAAAAATAGTTCTTCTGTTGCCAAAGGCTTGTCATGTTTTCTCAAGAATTTTCTGGGCAATAAAATTGTAAAGTTTTTGTCAACATAAAGATCTGAGCAATTAATCTGTACATTAACCAATCTAACCTGTCAATATCTGCTCTCTGTGAGGTATGTGTATATAGACTTTACTGATGTTTATTATTTTATTTTATATGCAGTTCCTAAATGTGTAAGCCCTTATTAAAATTATTTAATTTTATCTATAATTTATTTATAGATAATTAGGGGTTCAAGCGTGTAGTGTTGAAACCCTATTGTAATTGTTAAATTTTCCAAGGATCAGCATTCTCCCCTTAAAAGTGATTGAACAGGGTAGTGCTTTGAAAAATGAGTCGGAGCATCGGAGCCCCAGTATCAACCGTCCCATCACTTTCTTAAAGTGTGCCTTTAGCCCCGTAGTACTATATCTAACCTGATGAAGAGATATTTATCAAATGTTATCCACATTATATTTCATCTGCAACATTGTGAACTTTTGTAAAGATACATTTAGTCCACTTTAAAATGCATTATTTTGCAAACTGCAAACACATGAGGAGAGTTCTCCGCATTAAAGACCCACGACTAGCAGATTCAAATGCTACTACATTTCTCTACAAAACGGTAGGAAATTAAATGAACCCTTGTGCATCATTTCAAAAAAAAATTTGAAGCTTAGGAGTACAGACTTAGCTATGTTTGGTCTCATTTTAAAGAAGACCCTTGGTAGATTATTGTTGAAGTAAAAAAAAAAGTGAAACAAAAAATGTATAAAGGTTTTAGTTTATGAAAATTATTTATGAGCAAATTTTTATATATAATACATATTTTATAAGTAATGCTGAATGCAAAAGCTGCTAAAAATTTGAGGTTGATATCTAAAAAAAAAAAAAAGAGCTTTCAGTAAGATTTTGTTTGGGCACAGTACCAAATTTCCCATTAGATGCCAGCAAAGCTCCACTGGTACACACAGTGGTTGGTTTTGTGATTCGCAGTAGAGTTTTTCTCTCAAACATTACATGCTAACACAAAAAAAAAAAAAAATTGTGTGTGTGTGTGTTAGCATGTAATGTTTGAGAGAAAAACTCTACTGCGAATCACAAAACCAACCACTGTGTGTACCAGTGGAGCTTTGCTGGCATCTAATGGGAAATTTGGTACTGTGCCCAAACAAAATCTTACTGAAAGCTCTTTTTTTTTTTTTTAATTATTTTTATTACACTCCATATCCATATACCAACACAGCCACACAATTATAGCTGCATACTGGCATAATATGCAGAAGCAGAAAACAGGAATAAAGCGAGTATTTGCTTTATAGGCCATACCTATAAAAATTTTAATTTTGAAGCCTTGCCAACAGAATGAAAGCCTATGAAATAGGCCTCATCATTTTATAGTTAAATGGCACTGGGATTAAAAATGATTTTATTGGGTTTCAGGGTCTTGAGTGTAACTATTTTGTGTACCTAATGTAAAATAGATTTATTTAAGGAAATGAGGGTGAGATATTAAAATTCTAATAAAAAAATACACACTTGTGCCAAAATTTATGCTGTTGGCATTAACACAGGCAAAATTTTCAAAAAAAAAAAAGAAAAAAGAAAAAGACAAAAATGTCCTTAATGACATACAAGGGTTAAATTTAATGTGGAGGATTTTAACTGTGATTAGTTGATTGACAGGTCAGTTTAACTTGATATTCAACAATGTTTTGATCTGCCTGCATTGACACCATTCTATGCAAATTGAACTGAGCTGGATGATGACATCACTGTTTTCTCCAAAGCTGCTGTATAGATAAATGAACTAAATTAATAACTAATGATTTTTACAATGGAATGAATCAATACTGAATGTACTTAAGATGGACAATGACACCATTTTCTTCTAGAGCTGCTGTGCAGCCAAAATTATTTTCCTTTTATCACTATAAAGCTGCTTTGACACAATCTGCATTGTAAAAAGCGTTATATAAATAAAGGTGACTTGACTTGACTTTAAAACAACAGAATGTACGTAACTAAGAAACACAGCTGTCCTTTAAAGATGCAACTATGACAGTATTATGTCCCAAAGCTTGCCTATACTCTTCTGCTACACACTCAAAAGTATATACTTTTTCTTCACAAAAATGGTACATACTTTTAGGGCATAGTATAAATAGGCAAATTGTTGTATATCTATAATTTATATATTTTTTCGCACTCTTGTTTGATTTGCACCTGGCACTGAGGCGAAGTTTGCGTGCACATCTGAAAATTCTCCCGTGCGTTGTGGTCGTAAAGAAACAGTTCTAAGTCTAATTACCATACATTTCTTGGCCACCCCTAAATGGTGGCTAATGCCTTTAGCCTAAAGCCTTAAGCATAATGCACTCTTTAAATTCATAAAACCAGTTTAAAAGGTCAAGAGGCCAGCTCATGGTATGCTATTTCATGCTGGAGCCTCAGATTCTAAAATATACTACAAACAAATATTGAAGCTACTGTGGGATTACAAATTTAAGAATCTGTTTAAGATCTGCTGATCCTACATCCTGACATAACCTCACATGAAATACTAAGGTGAAGTATATTGTATTTAACATTTTGAGGTAAAGATAATGACAATTTAAGGAGATCAAGGCAGGCAGCCCAGGTGTCTGTAACATTAACCTTTTGTCTTCATGCACTTCCTAACCATTTGGCAGGACAAGCTCAAGATACAGCGGTGCCTTTGTCTCTATGATAATGTAAAGATATGGGCGATACTGTCAGACTGAGTGGATTAGTACCTATGCATTTGAATGACACCGTTATGCTGATTAGATCATGGCTGGGAAATGTAGGGAATGGGCTGATTCCTGCACTGCATTTGCATGCTTTGTTTAGATTGTCTCCACCTCTACTTTATGTATCCCTCCCCCTTGAATGTATATGAACTACCAAGTACACTGCCTTAGTTGGACTTGGATGACTACAGCGATGCACAGTGCGTTTCTCAATAAAGAGTAACTTCTGCTTGAAAGATATCCCAACGTCTCCTGGTCTCTGCTTCGACGAGGAAAAAGTTTCCTACACTACAGACTTTGTTATTAAACATAGTGTAAGCCATTTAAAGAGATGCAGTTGTGAACACTTGTTTATTGTTTCCCAGTTATAATGTATGGATTTTAACAATTAGTTTTTATGTGGTATCTAGTGCAAATAAGTGTTCAGTCTTAATTTGTGAGAATCTTAAATGGGTTGTTCAAAGCAAAAGGTGACAACCCCACCCAAAACACACCCATAACACAGGTATAAATTGAGACACAATGTTTAAAACAAAAAACACAGGAGATAAGTTCTTCATTAGCTATTCTTTAGAAACATCACACATTGGTAAGATTCTTTTTATCATTATTTTATTTTATTTTAATTTTATTTTGGTTTATTTTAGCAGTTTTGCTAAAGCCAGGTGCACACTGTGCGATTAATAGAAGTCCTTTACAATTGTTGTTTGTCAGACTGTACGAACATGTCAAACTAGTGATCAAAGAACTTTTTTTCATAAAATGTTGTAGATGTTATGCAAACAAAATATTTTTGGTCTTTTACAGAATACGGTGACAGACCAACTAAACGATGGGGAAACCTGCCCTGTTACATGTTGTAGCACTGCGTCTCTTTTTGCCAGTAAGGCAGTCAGATATTAAATATGAAAATATTTAAAAACTCATTAATTATCAGTTATATCAGTTTTGGATGTTAATTTGCAAAGTTTTGTCAAACATAAAATATCTACTATATAATTTATACAAAAGCTCTGAAAATAACTCTGTTCTGTTTTCACTACACCAGGTGAAATAACCAAGGCTGAAGGTAATGACAATATTATGCTATTACAAATTATATTGCAGAAGATACAGAAGATATTTACATGTTTACAGAATATTTATATATTTACAGAAGATATTTACATGTTTCCCAAAACTACTCAAAATAAGGGATTAAATTGAATTAAGAATCATATATATATACAATGGGTACGGAAAGTATTCAGACCCCCTTAAATTTTTCACTCTTTGTTATATTGCAGCCATTTGCTAAAATCATTTAAGTTAATTTTTTTTCCTCATTAATGTACACACAGCACCCCATATTGACAGAAAAACACAGAATTGTTGACATTTTTGCAGATTTATTAAAAAAAGAAAAACTGAAATATCACATGGTCCTAAGTATTCAGACCCTTTGCTCAGTATTTAGTAGAAGCACCCTTTTGATCTAATACAGCCATGAGTCTTTTTGGGAAAGATGCAACAGGTTTTTCGCACCTGGATTTGGGGATCCTCTGCCATTCCTCCTTGCAGATCCTCTCCAGTTCTGTCAGGTTGGATGGTAAACGTTGGTGGACAGCCATTTTTAGGTCTCTCCAGAGATGCTCAATTGGGTTTAAGTCAGGGCTCTGGCTGGGCCATTCAAGAACAGTCACGGAGTTGTTGTGAAGCCACTCCTTCGTTATTTTAGCTGTGTGCTTAGGGTCATTGTCTTGTTGGAAGGTAAACCTTCAGCCCAGTCTGAGGTCCTGAGCACTCTGGAGAAGGTTTTCGTCCAGGATATCCCTGTACTTGGCCGCATTCATCTTTCCCTCGATTGCAACCAGTCATCCTGTCCCTGCAGCTGAAAAACACCCCCACAGCATGATGCTGCCACTACCATGCTTCACTGTTGGGACTGTATTGGACAGGTGATGAGCAGTGCCTGGTTTTCTCCACACATACCGCTTAGAATTAAGGCCAAAAAGTCCTATCTTGGTCTCATCAGACCAGAGAATCTTATTTCTCACCATCTTGGAGTCCTCCATGCGGGCTTTCATGTGTCTTGCACTGAGGAGAGGCTTCCGTCGGGCCACTCTGCCATAAAGCCCCGACTGGTGGAGGGCTGCAGTGATGGTTGACTTTCTACAACTTTCTCCCATCTCCCGACTGCATCTCTGGAGCTCAGCCACAGTGATCTTTGGGTTCTTCTTTACCTCTCTCACCAAGGCTCTTCTCCCCCGATAGCTCAGTTTGGTCGGACGGCCAGCTCTAGGAAGGGTTCTGGTTGTCCCAAACGTCTTCCATTTAAGGATTATGGAGGCCACTGTGCTCTTAGGAACCTTAATTGCAGCAGAAATTTTTTTGTAACCTTGGCCAGATCTGTGCCTTGCCACAATTCTGTCTCTGAGCTCTTCAGGCAGTTCCTTTGACCTCATGATTCTCATTTGCTCTGACATGCACTGTGAGCTGTAAGGTCTTATATAGACAGGCTTTCCTAATCAAGTCCAATCAGTATAATCAAACACAGCTGGACTCAAATGAAGGTGTAGAACCATCTCAAGGATGATCAGAAGAAATGGACAGCACCTGAGTTAAATATATGAGTGTCACAGCAAAGGGTCTGAATACTTAGGACCATGTGATATTTCAGTTTTTCTTTTTTTAATAAATCTGCAAAAATGTCAACAATTCTGTGTTTTTCTGTCAATATGGGGTGCTGTGTGTACATAAAAAAAAAAAAAAAAAAAATTATATATATATATATATATATATATATATATATATATATATATATATATATACAGTGGGTACGGAAAGTATTCAGACCCCCTTGAATTTTTCACTCTTTGTTATATTGCAGCCATTTGCTAAAATCATTTAAGTTCATTTTTTTTCCTCATTATTTTTTTTCAATTTAATACTTGGCTGTTTCTGCAATATGTAAATTTATGAGCACAGTTGTAAGTTCTGAGGCATGACTAGAATTTTATGAATAATTTTTGTATGTTGTAGTTTTTTTTAAAATTGTTGTGTTCCATATATTGTACTATTAATTATAATTAATAAATAATTATTACAGTATCTCACAGAAGTGAGTACACCCCTCACATTTTTGTAAATATTTTATTATATCTTTTCATGTGACAACACTGAAGAAATGACACTTTGCTACAGTGTAAAGTAGTGAGTGTACAGCTTGTATAACAGTGCAAATTCGCTGTCCCCTCAAAATAACTCAACACACCACCATTAATGTCTAAACTGCTGGCCACAAAAGTGAGTACACCCCTAAGTAAAAATGTCCAAATTGGGCCCAATTAGCCATTTTCTCTCCCCGGTGTCATGTGACTCGTTAGTGTTACAAGGTCTCAGGTGTGAATGGGAAGCAGGTGTGTTAAATTTGGTGTTATCGCTCTCACTCTCTCATAGTGGTCACTGAAAGTTCAACATTGCAACTCATGGCAAAGAACTCACTGAGGATCTGAAAAAAAAGAATTGTTGCTCTACATAAAGATGGCGTAGGCTATAAGAAGATTGCCAAGACCCTGAAACTGAGCTGCAGCACAGTGGCCAAGACCATACAGTGGTTTAACAGGACAGGTTCCACTCAGAACAGGCCTCGCCATGGTCGACCAAAGAAGTTGAGTGCACGTGCTCAGCGTCATATCCAGAGATTGTGTTTGGGAAATAGACGTATGAGTGCTGCCAACATTGCTGCAGAGGTTGAAGGGGTGGAGGGTCAGCCTGTCAGTGCTCAGACCATACACCGCACACTGCATCAAATTGGTCTGCATGGCTGTCGTCCCAGAAGGAAGCCTCTTCTAAAGATGAAGCACAAGAAAGCCCGCAAACAGTTTGCTGAAGACAAGCAGTCTAAGGACATGGATTACTGGAACCATGTTCTGTGGTCTGATGAGACCAAGATAAACTTATTTGGTTCAGATGGTGTCAAGCGTGTGTGGCAACAACCAGGTGAGGAGTACAAAGACAAGTGTGTCTTGCCTACAGTAAAGCATGGTGGTGGGAGTGTAGCGTCTGGCAATATAAACACAATTGTAAAAGGCAATCACCCATGCAGGCCCCGTAAGGTCTGGCTCCCCCACTGAGCGCTATCACCCCATCTGCACCATTTGCTCTTTACACACATTTCAAAGACACTTAGGAGATAGGCCACTAGAACCATACATTGTCTATAAAACTGGATTCTTTGCCATTAATTCATTGACAACCTCGTCTAAATGAATGAACATGCATTTCCCCAGTACATCTTGTGTATTATTAATGTTTGTATATTGTTCTTTCGTATGTTGTATAGTGTTATGCATGCCTGAAAGTTGGAACTATGAGATAATGTATTTCATCTAGGTGATGTTTACTATCAAATTACTCCTTGTTTAATGACTCACATGTTGGTGGACATCAAAATATCATAGAATGCATTGTACGTTTGTTATATTTATTAGAGTATAAATGGACACAAACCTACAAACCCAGGCAAATGAACTCACTTTCAAACAAAGGAAATCCCCCACCAGAGAATTGCACCTATCTCATTGGTCAAGCCATGACTCGAAGGTGTCGACTGTCTGGAGAGTTCAGAAAGCCCCCACGAAAATCACAGTTAGTTCTTCTGGTTCTTTGTTCTTGTTCCTGTTGATACTACGTGAGGGCCACCCGGCCTGAGCCGGGCTGGTAGGCCTCCATTTCACTTCAAGCCATGCACAACTGCAGCGACCACAAAAGAGTCAAATTAACAGCTCAAAGTTTGTCTTCATTTTCTTCATCAACGCAGGAGATATTTATTACAACTTCCACGCCAGCGGACCGAACAATCAAGGATTTCTCCTGAGCCTGCAGATCCGGACAGCTAAGACATTTGCAAGTATCGTTTGAACACTATATGGCAATTTAGTATTAGGATTGTGAACCCCTTTTAACAAAGGTGCTTTATAGTATTGAAACTGATGGTTCGTCCAGCAATTGTTAATTTACCCTTCCCATTGTTTCATTCCCCTGTTGTGATACGGTTCAAATTCATTTTCCACTTTCTCACTGTGTAAATGGTATGTTTGTGATTTAGTTATATTAACTTGTGCACACTCTTGCGAGTTTGATTCTGATCTGCTTATAAAACCAATGTCCCTGATAATGATTCGATCACAGCTACATGCTAAGAAAGCGATGTTTTTCTGTGGCCACAGAAAATATCCTTCATATAAGAGTTGATAGACGATAAATACTGAGTGTTCGCTGGCCAAACAGATTAATTGATTGTAATATTAATTCAGCTACATTAAGTTAATTTGATTAACTGATTCAAATATTTATAATTATTATTACTATAAATATTTATATTTATAAATGAGTTATGACTAATTATTAATATTTCCCCTTTTGAGCTAATTAATGTCGTTACAGGAGTGTCATGGTCTGGGGCTGCATGAGTGCTGCTGGCACTGGGGAGCTACAGTTCATTAAGGGAACCATGAATGCCAACATGTACTGTGACATACTGAAGCAGAGCATGATCCCCTCCCTTCGGAGACTGGGCCGCAGGGCAGTATTCCGACATGATAACGACCTCAAACACACCTCCAAGACGACCACTGCCTTGCTAAAGAATGTCTCCAGACCTAAACCCTATTGAGCATCTGTGGGGCATCCTCAAACGGAAGGTGGAGGAGCGCAAGTTCTCTAACATCCACCAGCTCTGTGATGTCGTCATGGAGGAGTGGAAGAGGACTCCAGTGTCATCCTGTGAATTCCTGGTGAACTCCATGCCCAATAGTGTTAAGGCAGTGCTGGAAAATAATGGTGGCCACACAAAATATTGACACTTTGGGCCCAATTTGGACATTTTCACTTAGGGGTGTTGTAGCGGCAAAAACTCCTATTTGTTTACCACATGGGAAACGTCATTGACCAGTGTTTGACTCGTGCTTCCTCTTGAATAAAATCCACAAAGTTGTCGAAAGTGCATTTCTTCTTTATTTTACTTTTAAAACTCAAAACAAATCAGCAAATAAACAAACAAACTTCATGGCCTCTGCTCTTTCTTGTGTGCACGCCAACTCCTGTGAGCACGGTCAAAGATAATATCCGCTCACAGCGCTTCCACCTGGCACTCCGACATAATGCCAATATATGCCAATGGCGCCACCTAGTCCCCACCTCCTATAGAGAACTCGTACACACAAACATACAAAACAATACGAGGCAATCTTTAAATAAAAATATTATTATAAATACATTCGAATAAACAATAATTATGGCTCCTGCACACCGGCCCCTAATTGTTTTACATAACTCAGTAAACAATTACTTTAATGTATAAAAGAAAAGGAGCCAATAAACTAAAAATATATATCTATGAAAACGTCTCGGTTACAAAGGTAACCCTCGTTCCCTGAAGGAGGGAACGGAGACGTACGTCGGACAGACCGACGAATAGGAATCTCGCTAGAGAGGCCAATCTACTTCGAGTGTAACTACAACGAGCCAATGCACATTGGCATGCAATCATATGCATCAGCTGCTCGCCTCGCAGCGCGGGTATATAACGAGCAGCAGGTGCGTTGCATCTTCAGGTTTTCGCTGAGGAGCCGAACCGGATAGGCGGCAGCATCAGCGGGGTACAGCGACTGTGGCGACGGGACGTACGTCTCCGTTCCCTCCTTCAGGGAACGAGGGTTACCTTTGTAACCGAGACGTTCCCATTCAGTCGGTCACGTTCGACGTACGTCGGACAGACCGACGAATAGGAATCCCTACCAAAGCGCCACAGGGGCTGCCCTCTTCCAGCGCTCTGTTGTAAGCCACCTGAACCCCCTTGCCTACGGACGGTGGGACAGGGCTAACACAGAGAGTGTCGATCACTGCTGTTCCCCAAAACCCATTCAGTGAGACTATTGGATATCGCTGGGAAAGCGTACCCTTCTGCTGGGAAAGGAACGCTGCGGAAGCCACATCCTTCCCGAAGGAGTTAAGTGGAGAAGTACATATGGACTAACCCGTAGGCTGTACTACATATGGAAGAACTGGGGTGACTCCAACTCGATGAGAGGTGGGTTCTCCCAGAGGGAAAGACACGGGCTTCGTTTAGGAGCAACCGTGGAACTAGACATATGGGATCCCAGTAGGGTCACACATATGGTACCCAGCCTGAACCCGGTTCTCAAGGATACAACGGAGTATAGGCCTAGCGCCAGACGCTCCGCCACGTCGGCTGCCAAAGGGAGATCGGAGGACTCAACAGGGTCTGCCTTGTAGGGACTCTCTGGAGAAAAAAGCGCATGTAAGCGCAGCAAGCCGACACTAAGCCGGGGCCTCTCCGTGCCTCTGACCTGAGGTGAGAACACGGGAGGAGACCGGCTCGACACGAAGGCTATAGAATCTAGCGAACGTGTTAGGTGTCGCCCAGCCCGCAGCTCTACAGATGTCTGTTAGCGAGGCGCCACGAGCCAGCGCCCAGGAAGATGCGACGCCTCTCGTGGAGTGCGCATGCAACCTGAGCGGGCAGGGCACGCCCTGAGCTTGGTAAGCCAGGGCGATGGCATCCACTATCCAGTGGGCCATCCTCTGCTTGGAGACAGCCTTTCCCTTCTGCTGGCCTCCGTAACAGACAAAGAGCTGGTCTGAGGTCCTGAAGCTTTGAGTTCTGTCTATGTACAGTCGCAAAGCGCGAACTGGACAGAGCAAAGCCAGGGCTGGGTCTGCCTCCTCCGAGGGCAGCGCTTGCAGGCTCACTACCTGGTCCCTGAAGGGAGTGGTAGGAACCTTGGGCACATAGCCAGGCCGGGGTCTCAGTACCACATGGCCGTCACCCGGCCCGAACTCCAGGCACGATTCGTCGACCGAAAAAGACTGCAGGTCCCCTACCCGAATGAGCCAGCGAGACGGACTGGGGAGCGCTAACCAGGCTCACAGAGACCGTACAGGCGGGATCAAAGGGACCGCAGGCGTACCCGCAGTGAGGCAGCGAGGTGGAACACAGGGACGCAGCTCGGGAGGCTCTCTCTGCGAGGCGGCCCGAAGCGGGGTCAGAGTGTGCTGTGCAACACCTACCTGGTTCCACGGTTGGGCAGGGGGCGCAGGAGAGGCTTTGCTGCCTTCTCGACTGCACACTGCTGCCCTCTGGCGAAGGAAGAGGGGGATGAGAGTGGTGAGGCTTTCCTCCTCCCACTGCTCTCCGAGCCCTCTTCAGACCCAGAGATGGAGGAACTGCTCTCTTTTTGAAAATTTGGGTACCGCTGGCTGTTGGACCAGCGGGAGAACAGAAACAAACCCAACCAACAGGATTTACCACCCGGCCCTCCTCCGGGGGGGGGGGAGAGAGCAGCCCCACCCGTCTCTGGGTCACCCGTCTCAGGGGTGATTTTTCACTAACCACTTAAACAGTAGCAGAGACGGGAGGTGTCATCTTCCTGCAGCGGACACAGTAGAGCAGACTGGGCCGGAGTTTTTTTTTTTTTATTCTGCAGGGGACGACACCCTTGGCGACGAGCAGACTGAGGGCCCACGAGGAACTCAATGGTTTGTCGGGGGAGGCTCCCCGGTCTGCCACTAACTGAGGAGAACTGCTGGGCTCAGTCCCCGACAGTGTCACCGAAAAGGCCACCTTGTGAGATGGGAGTGTCGAGAAAGCGTTTAGCTTGACGACCTCTTGCACCTCAGCAAGGTAAGCCAGGGGGGCGCTTCTGGACCACTGAGGTGGACATCGTCTGGCCGAAGGCCTGCGCCGTGACTTTGATCACGGTTAGTCAACAAGCGCAGCTCAACCCCGGCTCAGAACTACCCTCATGCATAAAGAGTGCCTTGGCCTCACATGCAGGGTGGGTGTGGTCTGTGAACAGCCACCCCACCCATAAGGGTAGTGAGAGAGTAAAAACTTATGCAGATTTTGGCACTTTTGGCATTCCATATTTATGGCACCAATATAGCTCCATACTGCCAAGTTTTTCATGCACATCCGGAACACCCGGGAAAGCATGGCTGTAAACTCTGAATCTGAGTCAGCATAAGCACACACCATTACAGTGGGCAGCGTCACCCTCATTTCCAGAGCATAACAGCCCTCTCTCCGATGCTGCAATCGACATCTGACCCTCAGCTGGAGCCCTAAATGGAATGCTAGGTTCCCCTATGAAAAAGGACCAGCAATCCAATCCAGAAGCTGCACAGCATGTAATGCGCTAGAGGGAGGGGCCCTAGGGGGTTGGTTCCCCGAAGAAACCCCTCAACCTCAAGACACCCAAGCCATTTCACCAAAGTAGACCTCTTCTGGTGCACCAGAGAGGGCGCTACAATGGAGATTAGGCAAGGAGACCGCGCATCTAGAGCGCCGAGCGAGCGCTGGGTTGCCGTGACAACCCGCGCTGCAGCCTGACAGCTCGACGGCACACGACACGCAGAGGAGGGAGAGGTTTGCTCTCGCTGATCTCCGCGGTCTCCCAGAGTGTCGGGCAGACCCGCGGCTGTGCTTTTACACACAAGCGGCAGCTGGCCAACAACAGAGGGGACTCAAGCTTCCCAGAGAAAGAAGAGTCACGACCGGCGTGTCGACGTGATCATGTTCTCATACGAAAACATGAACCACCCACGAACATCGTTTCAGCACGCGCCCAGACATGTGAAACAGTGATCGTGGCCGTCAGTGAGGACAGGAAACGACCGCATCCAGAAACACACAAATAGAATGTCATCTTTAAAAAGACGCAAGCTCTATTTGTGTAAGCTCTTTTAGGGACTTTACTCTTTTAGAGTGCTGAAGCACGCAGGGGAACGGCCGCCGCAACACAGACAGGGATTGTGTGCAGCCTGTCGTGTGCTCTTTCTCTCTTTGAAGGCGCTCACTCTTACCAGCCGTAAAAACGGCTTTCAGCGCTCGAAGCGCACCGTACCGGCCGTGAGAACAGCCTTCTGACGCTGTCAAAACAGCTATTTGCTCTATAATGGCAAACGAAACAAAAAACAGAAAATAAAGAGAGGACTTCGACCCCGCTGCTGTGCTGTTCGCCCGCACTCGAAAAAAAAAGAGAAGTTCAACCAAAAAGCTTGACTCGTCTTCTAGCAGACACTTGCTTGCAGAGAACAGGAACAAACACCGTTCGGCTCCGAAGCGAAAAGCTGAAGATGCAACGCACCTGCTGCTCGTTATATACCCGCGCTGCGAGGCGAGCAGCTGATGCATATGATTGCATGCCAATGTGCATTGGCTCGTTGTAGTTACACTCGAAGTAGATTGGCCTCTCTAGCGAGATTCCTATTCGTCGGTCTGTCCGACGTACGTCGAATGTGACCGACTGAATGGGAACTTAAATTACCTTAATGTAGTTTCAATTTTCTTCTTCAAAGACTAAGCATAGTTTAGTAACAGATCTCTTAATAATAGAAGTTTTGGTCTTGAGAGTTACAGAACATACTAGTCCTTTTTTATCGGGTTCAACTGTTAGTATTTTTCCCAGGATCCATGAACTTCGAGGAGCGTTGGGGTCAACCACCACAACAATGTCTCCAATGTTAATGTTTCTTCTTACTTTTACCCATTTTTGCCATTCTTGTAGTACTATAAGATATTCTTTTGTCCATCTATGCCAGAATAAGTCGGCCAAATACTGAACTTGTTTCCAACGTTGTCTTGCATAGGAGTCTGACTGTGAGAATATTCCTGGAGGTAAAATAGGTTGCGATTTCAAGAGAAGGATATGATTTGGAGTCAGCGGTTCTATGTCATGGGGATCAGAGGACACAGTAGAAAGTGGTCTGTTGTTCAAAATTGCCTCCACTTCACAAATGATGGTTTGAAGACCTTCTTCATCAACATTTTGCTGATAGAGGATAGAGTTAAGTACTTGCCGTGCAGATCTGATGAGTCGTTCCCAGACACCGCCCTGATGTGATGCGACAGGAGGGTTAAAACTCCATTGAACTCCATATTTGAGTAGGCTATCCTGGATCTGATTTTTATCTAAATCATTAAGAGCCTTTTTAAGTTCCTTTTGAGCGCCCACTAGATTTGTTCCATTGTCCGATCTGATATGTTTAACTTGTCCTCTTCTGCAAATAAACCTTCTCAGGACATGTAGAGTCGGTTTCCAGTGAGTTTGCTACTTCTAAATAAACGGCTCTGCTGGACATGCCAGTAAATATTACTCCATATCTTTTCACATACATTCTTCCTCTTTTCACTTCAATTGGGCCAAAATAATCTAATCCAACATTAGTGAATGGTGGAAGATCTGGTAGGATTCTCTCTAATGGCAAATCTGCTTTGCCTCTTACACGCCGACAGATCACACACTTGGAAATTATCCTTCGTGCTGCAGAATTACCCTTTATAATCCAGTACTTCTTACGAAGGTGGGACAAGATGTAATTTCTACCACTGTGACCAGACTGCTCATGTGCATGCCTTAGCAAAAAGCATCTTTAGGCAGAATGACTTGATGTTTTGTTTCTTCTGGCATTGCTAACTTGTGTAGTCATCCACCTACTCTTAGGATACCGTCATCAAGCATGGGATCCAGCCGATAGAGTGCACTTTTCTTTTGAACAACAGAAGACACTTTTTCCAATGTTGTCATTTTAGCTGGAAATGATGTTCTTTGAGTGTATATGATAACAGCCCTTTCTGCATAAGCCAATTCTTCCACAGTTAGGCACTGTCCTTTGAAGAGTTTCAGCTGGTGGTGACTTTGAGAACTATCAACGTTTAAAGCAGACTCTTTTCTTTTCTTAACCATCAGCGACAACATGTTTCTTAGCCTGAGATACCAGGCTACAGCTTTCAATAGCTTCATCCAATTTGAAAAGAAAGAAATCAGTTTACTTGTTGGTGTTTCTGTCTCTTTGATAACAGTAACATAGGTCACAATCTCCCTCTTCACTTCAGGGTCGTCTTTTGACAAAAGGTAGGAATTCACTGACTCTTGTTTAGGCCAACTTCCCTCAGTATACCAGAGAAATTCTGGACCATGAATCCATCGCCTACATTCCATAAACTTCTCAGCATTCATTCCTCTTGATGCTTCATCTGCGGGATTACATTTACTACTCACATATCTCCATTGAGAACAATTGGTATTCTCTCTTATAAGAGAAACTCTGTTGGCAACATAGGTTTTGAACCTTGTGTTGTCATTTCCAATGTACTTAAGCACAGATGTATCGAATATCGATGGTTCTAGAGAAAGATGCAATTCTTTTCAGAGCAATTTATCAATTTTTACCAAGAGTACTGCTGCTGCCAGTTCCAGTCTGGGCACTGTTATCTGTTTTAGAGGAAGGACTCTAGATTGTCCAATCAAGAAAGCAACATGTACCATATCCTCTTCATTTATCTGTCTGAGATAACTGACTGAGCCATAACCACTTTCACTGGCATTGGCAAAGTGGTGCAATTGTACCTTTACAGTCATTCTGAAATCCTTTGGTTTGATACAACGTGCAACACTGAAACACTTGATTTTTTCCAAACCATTAATCCATTCAGTCCATTGCTGGGTTACAGCATGTGGCAATGGTTCATCCCATCCATAGCCTTTCTTGCATAGTTCTTTAAGAATTTGCTTAGCTGGCAGGATAAAAGGGGCAAGAAATCCAAATAGATCAAAGATGGAACTTGACACAGATAGAATGCCTCTTAGTGTGTATGGTTTCGCTTTGATTGCAATGTTGAACTGAAATTGGTCAGAATTTACACACCATTCGAGACCAAGAGCTCTTTCTGTGGGAAGATGATCTTCGTCTAAGTCCAATGTTCTGATTTCTTTTGCTCTTTGATCCTCAGGTATGGAAACAATAACAGTGCGACTGTTGCTGATCCATTTAATAAGCTCGAAACCTCCCTTGTTGCACAAAGCTGTGAGATCTTTCACTAGCTGCACTGCTTCAGCTTCACTCTTGGGTTTTGAGTGAAGTCACCTTGTGGTCACCATAAAAAGCGCAAGTAGTTTACATCAGAATTTGCTACTCTGACCTGATGAAACATGGACTTTATATCTGCCATAATTCCAATGGGCTTTTGATGAAACCTCAATAAAACTCCAATAAGTGAACTGGTCAAGTCTGGACCTTGCAGGAGTTTTGAATTCAGAGAGATACCTTTGTATGTTGCTCCACAATAAAATACCACCCTTAGGGTTTTCTTTTTAGGGTGGTATACGCCATGTTGAGGAATGTACCAAGTGGATCCCTCGGACGGTTCTAATTCTTCTAGTGGGACTTCCTCAGCATAGTTTCTCTCTATAATTTCATTCACAAATTTGACATATTCCTGCCTGTACTGTTCACTAGTTTTAAATTTTCTTTTGAGACTGAGGAGACGCTGCTCTGCAATGCAGCGATTGTTAGGCATCATAGAATGGTCTTCTTTAAATGGTAACTTGAGACTATAATGATTGTCCTGCAAAATTGCAGATTCATTTACTATCTTTAGGAATTTCTTGTCTTCCATTGAAAGTTCCTTCTTCTCTTCCGAAGTTACTTCACTGAACTCTTGGTTATATTGTGAAATTTGTAGCTTCTCTAAACTTGCCACTGAAATTCTGTTCACATAGACAGGTGTTTCAACATTCTCTGTCATTTGACCACCTCTTATGGGTCCATTTACTACCCATCCTAGTAGGGTTTTTACTGCATATGGACCATCATCCTGAGAGTTAACAATCTCCCACGGCTCCATTAATTTTGGGGCATTTGTGCCAATTAACAGCTCCACCTTTGCACTTATATAAGGAAGTTGAACGTTCTTTAGATATGGCCACTGAAACAGCTCTCCAGGTCTGGGAATGTTGTCTGTAGTGACAGGCATTTCTTTCTGTGTGAAGACATCAGGTAATGGCAAGAAATTGTTATCATTCAATGCAGAGACCTCCAAACCAGGAATAATACTGGTGGGAACAGATCTCTCGTGTCATGGTGCGCAATAGGATACTAGTTTTGTGTCCTTTGATGTTGAGCTGAGACATGAGTCTTTCAGTGCAGAAGGTAGCAGAGGACCCTGGATCCAGAAGAGCATAGACCTCTAGCACTTTACTGCCCTTTGCAGCTTTAACTTTGACAGGAACAATGGGAAGAATACATTTTTGGTCACCAGCCCCAATGTGCCCACAAGATTTTGGGGACACTAATGCATTACCTCTTGCATCAATTTGTCTTTCTGCCTGCTTTTGGCTTTTAACTTGCTGTTCAATGTGCAAAACACTAGGGTGTGATTGATTGCAACTCTTGCAAATAAGACGATTTGAGTATTCTTTACTCACATGACCAATGCTGAGGCACCCGAAGCATACACCTTTCTCCTTTAAGAAGGTTAGCTTTTCTCTGTGGGTTTTCTTCATAAACTGTTTACACCTCTCCAAAGAATGTCTACAGTTGCAAAATAAACAGGTAACCTCTGGCATGGATGTTTTAGGGATGCTAGCAATACCAGTGACAAAACTACTTCCAAAGGCTTTGGTCATTTCTGGCTTAACAGGAACCTTTGTCTTTCCTTTCACAATAGGAGCACCTTGTATGTCTCCAAATGCTGGATCAGCTGAAATGCGTGCTTGTTTTTCAATAAATGCAATTAAATCCAACATCTTTACTCTGCAGCCGCGTTGCTCTTGCAGCTCATATGCAACAGTGCACCACTTCTCCCTAAGTTTGAATGGGAGTTTAAGTATAATGCTTCTCATGTTAGAGATTGTATTGAACTCCTCCATATAATCCATGTCTGACACAGCAGTACCACAAGCTCTAAGGAACATTGCAAAATCCTGCAGTGCCTTTGAATCTTCAGGTTTAATTACCAACCAGGACTTTGCTTTTTCCATATAAGCACATGATATCTTGTACTCATTTCCAAAATTTTCTTTAAGCAGCTTTTTAGCCGTTTCATAGCCTTTAGATGGGGACATATATTCACAGCTTTTGACAAGTTTTTGAGCTTGGCCTCTGGTCTACTGAATAAGAAGTTGCAACCGGTCTTGATTATTCTCAGTTTTTCTCTCTACCATGTTTTCAAAAGAGTGAATAAATGACTTATATTGCAAAATTTCTCAATCAAAAACAGGAATATCAACCTTAGGCAAAGTTGACAGAATGTGTTGTTTTATCACACTGTAAAAAATATTCCGTAGTTTTTACAAAATAATTTTGGCAGCTGTGGTTGCCAGAATAATTTTGTAAAAAATACAGAAAAAAACTGTAAACACATTTACAGAACAAACTGTCAATTTTACAGTATAAAACTGTAATTTACAAACATACAAACAGAAAATTTGAATGTAAACAAGTAAATTCAACAATGCACACTACTAGTAAAATCTGTTTTGTACCTTTAACATATACTGACAACCACCATAATAATGCAGGTGGTAAAAGAGAAAGCCACATGAAGAATCAGAGTTCATCACAAATAGCTTTTCCACTGGCTGAAGTATATACTAATGTAAAGAGGGTGCAAAGAGTCATTCACGCAAATGCAAAACACCATCATGGTAACCCACAACACTTACATAATGCAATAAACATTCATTAAACAACAGAAGATGTAACATAAAACCCTAATGTACATAACTGATAACAAAAACTATTAAGAAACATGATTTTTTAAACAAAATACTTTCAAATGTGGAGTGTCACACAGGGAATTGTGGGAATATCAGTTTACAGTTTTTGACTGTAAATTATACATTGATTTGTTCTTTTTTACTTCTAAAAATTGTAAAATTTACAGCATTTTACTGTGAAAATTACATAAAATGTCTGGTAAGAGCTTTTACAGTTTTTCCCTGTATATAGTACTGGAACTTACTGTTAACCTATTTACATTTTTTTTCCGTAACGTTTTTACAATATTTTACTGTTAAAATCACATTCATTTTTTACAGTGCAGGATTTTGGTTAACTCATTCTGGTTTTCAATAACTCTAGCAACATTGTTGTCTTGGTCTGTATTGAATGCATATGACTGTTGACTTGCACTTGCTGGCAGGACTGCAGACTGCTGACTTGTAGTTGCAGGCAAAGTAATATAATCAGACACCTTACGTTGATCTGTTGCTGTGTGAAGTGTCACCTCTTTATGTTTAGGCTGCTTACTTTTTCCTTGAACAAATGATTTTGTCATGTTTTTAAAAGGAGCCACACAAACACCTTCCTTTAGTTTATCATCTGCTGCACGTTCATCCACAGAGTGTAAGACATCACCCATATCGTCAAACTGTACACTTACATCTTCTCTTGTGGCAGATTGAGGATTACTCATTGCTTCTTCTGCATTTTTTAGGTAAGTGCTCTTTACTGTAGCAGCTTCTAATTCCCCTTGAATTTCTAAAGCTTCCAATCTTTTTCTTAACAGCTCTTGATGTTCCTCCAGCTCATGCCTTTTTTGTAGAGTAGCAGCCTTAGCTAATAGTGCTGCTCTTTTTGCTTCTTCTTGAATGCAAACAGAGCTGGTTGATTTGATACTTAATCTACTTGAACCTTTCGAACTATTGCTGCACGCAGAACTACGATCATCTTCAGAAATGGGTTTTGAGTGAAGTCACCTTGTGGCCACCATAAAAAGCGCAAGTAGTTTACATCAGAATTTGCTACTCTGATCTGATGAAACATGGACTTTATATCTGCCATAATTCCAATGGGCTTTTGATGAAACCTCAATAAAACTCCAATAAGTGAACTGGTCAAGTCTGGACCTTGCAGGAGTTTTGAATTCAGAGAGATACCTTTGTATGTTGCTCCACAATAAAATACCACCCTTAGGGTTTTCCAAATTTTTGGTTGCACACAGGAATTTACATTTGAGGTATCACCTGGCAAGTTTAAGGAGTCAGGATTTTCTACAGTGGTAATCCATTTTGACACATCTGATAGAAAATTATTTACTTGTACCATTCTGGGCTCATACCAAGTTCTTATATCCTCATTTTTATCTTCTTCCTCCAACATTTCTACATATGTTTCATGCAGAGCCTTAAAGTCTTTTAAAAGTTCATTAAACTTAATCATATTGCCTTTAACTTCCTCCAGATAGTCTTTGTCAACCATTAAAGAATTCACAATTCTCAAGCGTCGGGTAACATGTGATAGTTTTGCTGATCTGGATGAACGCAACTTCGACACATCTTCACTTAGGCCTTTCATCTCCATTATCTCAGTTTCATTTGCATCTGCATCTGACTCATCCATTTTATTTGATTATGCTTTACCAATGCCGTGGAACATTTAAAGACAATGATGCTTGATCACGCTGATATTACTCTATAAATCTCGTTGCTTAGCCCGCCAACATCGGGAAGTTAATATTAACAGTTCATTAAAACAGCGACTCTTCATTCAACGCTCTTCATCTGGCTTTAAAATAGTTCAAGTGCATACCTCGATGTTAGATCCTTTTGATGCGAACGATGAACAATGCTCTTTCGCCACCATCCATCCAAAGTTCCACTTCACGTTCATATTCAAGTCGCAACGATCCTATATCCAATGTCCAATACGACTCCACGGGTTATCTTTGACTTTGTAGCGGCAAAAACTATTTTGACCAGTGTTTGACTCGTGCTTCCTCTTGAATAAAATCCACAAAGTTGTCGAAAGTGCATTTCTTCTTTATTTTACTTTTAAAACTCAAAACAAATCAGCAAATAAACAAACAAACTTCATGGCCTCTGCTCTTACTTGTGTGCACGCCAACTCCTGTGAGCGCGGTTAAAGATAATATCCGCTCACAGCGCTTCCACCTGGCACTCCGACATAACGCCAATATATGCCAATGGCGCCACCTAGTCCCCACCTCCTATAGAGGACTCGTACACGCAAACATACAAAACAATACGAGGCAATACTTAAATAAAAATATTATTATAAATAAATTCGAATAAAAAATAATATGGCTCCTACAGGTGTACTTACTTTTGTGGCCAGCGGTTTAGACATTAATGGCTGTGTGCTGAGTTATTTTGAGGGGACAGCAAATTTACACTGTTATACAGGCTGTACACTCACTACTTTACATTGTAGCAAAGTGTAATTTCTTCAGTGTTGTCACATGAAAAGATATAATAAAATATTTACAAAAATGTGAGGGGTGTACTCACTTCTGTGAGATACTGTATGTTAGTAGGTCAAGCAGACCTTAACATGTTTTAAAACAGTTCACCAATTTCACCAAATGGAATATAACAAATAGTAATCACTGTAAATAGCAGATCAAAACAGTATTATAAAAAAAGGGACTCTACAAAAAGAGATCCAAATATAAAACAAAATAAATGAGAACATATGATAAATAAACCTGTATCTAACAAATATTTTTTTTAAAAAAAACATTTAATTGCATTTAATATTTTCATTTTCGCAAGCCGTGAATATACTGTAGCCTACAGTAATTACAACTTGTCAAATGTTATTTTATGTTTTGCTTTTGGAATAGTTTATAGTTAAGATGTGTGTGTGGGAATTATTGTGTTATGATGGCAGAACACTTAAACTTATGTCCAAAACAATTCTGCACCTTGTTCAAGCCTTGTCATTAGAAACAGTGATACTTTAAATTAACATGAATAATTTGTATTGTTATTGTACTCTGAAATCTATAACAGCTCTTTTAATAATTGATGCCAAAAGTCTTTTAGAGGTTCTGGGTTCTAATATGCTGATGCAATGAGATCCAGGCAGACAAGCAATACTTATGTCAGAGTTCAGATTTGAGTAAGTACATCCTCCTAAACTTGTGTTTTGTTCTGATAAGAAAAGAAAAAAAATGTCTCAGTTACACAGGTAACCCTCGTTCCCTGAAGGAGGGAATAGATACGTACAGATCGACGAATAGGAATCTCGCTAGAGAGGCCAATCTGCTTCGAGTGTAACTAAAATGAGCTAATGCACATTGGAATGCAATCATATGCAGCAGCTGCTCGCCTCGCAGTGCGGGTATTTAATGAGCAGCAGGTGCGTTGCATCTATAAGTTTTCACTGAGGAGCCGAACAGGTTAGGCGGCAGCATCAGCGGGGTACAGCAACTTCAGGGAACGAGGGTTACCTATGTAACCAAGACGTTCCCATTCAGTCGGTCATGTTCGACGTACGTCGGACAGACCAACGAATAGGAATCCCTACCAAAGCGCCACAGGAGCTGCCCCCTTCCAGCACTCTGTTGCAAGCCTCCTGAACCCCCTTGTCTAAGGACGATGGGACAGGGCTAACACAGAGAGTGTCGATCACTGTTGTTCCCCAAAAACCCATTCAGTGAGACTATTGGATAACACTGGGAAAGCGTAACCTTTCGCTGGGAAAGGAACGCTGCGGAGAGGTACATATGGACTAACCCTGTAGGGCTGTACTACATATGGAAGTACTGGGGTGACTCCAACGTGATGAGAGGTAAGTTCTCCCAGAGGGAAAGACACGGGCTTCGTTTAGGAGCAACCGTGGAACTACACATATGGGATACCTGTAGGGTCACACATATGGTACCCAGCCTAAATCCGGTTCTTAAGGATACAACATAGAGTATAGGCCTGGCGCCAGACGCTCTGCCACATCTGGCTGCCGAAGGGTGATCGGAGGACTCAACAGGGTCTGCCTTGTAGGAACTCTCTGGAGTAATATGCGCATGTAAGTGCAGCAAGCCGACACTAAGCCGAGGCCTCACCGTGCCTCTGACCTGAGGTGAGAACACGGGAGGAGACCGGCTCAACACGAAGGCTATAGAATCTAGCGAACGTGTTAGGTGTCACCCAGCCCGCAGCTCTACAAATGTCTGTCAGCGAGGCGCCACGAGCCAGTGCCCAGGAGGATGCAACACCTCTCGTAGAGTGAGCATGCATCCTGAGTGGGCAGGGCACGCCTTGTGCTTGGTAAGCCAAGGCGATGACGTCCACTATCCAGTGGGCCATCCTCTGCTTGGAGACAGCCTTTCCCTTCTGCTGGCCTCCGTAACAGACAAAGAGCTGGTCTGAGGTCCTGAGTTCTGTCTATGTACAGTCGCAAAGCGCAAACTGGACAGAGCAAAGCCAGGGCTGGGTCTGCCTCCTCTGGGGGCAGTGCTTGCAGGCTCACTACCTGGTCCCTGAAGGGAGTGGTAGGAACCTTGGGCACATAGCCAGGCCGGGGTCTCAGTACCACGTGGCCATCACCCGGCCCGAACACTAGGCACGATTCGTCGACTGAAAATGCCTGCAGGTCCTCTACCTTCTTGATGGAGGCCAACACAACCAGCAGCAAAGTCTTCATAGACAGAATCTTTAAGTCTGCTGACTGCAAGGGCTCAAAGGGAGCATTCTGTAGTGCTTGAAGCACCAGAGCAAGGTCCCAAGAGGGTATGGAGGGGGGTCGAGGAGGATTTAACCGTCTCGCCCCCCTAAGGAACCTGACGATCAGGTCGTGCTTACCAACAGACTTGCCATCGATGTGGTCGTGTTATGCGGAAATTGCGGCAGTATGAACTTTGAGGGTGGAGGGAGACAGCCTACGTTCCAACCCTTGCTGCAAGAAGAAAAGCACGACTCTGATCAAACATCTTCGGGGGTCTTCTCGGCGAGAAGAACACCACTCGATGAACAGGTTCCACTTCAAGGCGTAAGCACGTCTCATAGACGGTGCACATGCTGAAGTGATGGTGTAAAGTCCGCTCCATCTCCAGGTCGCCCGCCCGAAGAGGCCAGTCTGGGACATGGGGGAATTAAGAAACCTGACTTTGTCGGTATCCCTCATGTCGGCCAGACACAGCCAGAGATGGCGTTCCTGGACCACCATAGTAGACATCGCACGACCCACCGACCGAGCTGTAACCTTCGTCGCATGAAGCGCGAGGTCCGTTGCAGCATGAAGTTCCTGAAGAACTTGTGGATCGTGACCACCCTCATGCAGGTCCTTCAGTACCTTGGTCTGATGGACCTGCAACAACGCCATAGCGTGCAGGGTGGAAGCGGCTTCCCCGCAGGCCTGGTAAGCCCTTCCGGTAAGATCCGATGAGTGCTTACAGGCCCGGGAAGAGAGAGACGGCTCCCCCTGCCAGGTGGAATTAGGGCACAGTTGCATAGCAATGGCCCGGTCCACAGGGGGGATGCGCGTATAACCCTTCGCCGCACCGCCATCAAGGGTGGTGAGGGAGGAGGACCCACCGGAATGGTTTCGGGCAGTAAAAGGTGCCGTCCACGTACTGGTGAGTTCTTCATGCACCTCCGGGAAGAAGGGAACCGGGGTGGGTGGCTGAGAACCAGCACACACCACCCCGAGATACCAATCATCCAACCGTGAGGGCTCGGAACACGGTGGAGGATTCCACACGAGTCCGACCCTGTTGGCGGCCCGGGAAAGCATAGCCATCATCTCCGGATCCGAATCGGGCACCGTTACTGTTCCCGAAGGAGGCAACTGCGCCGACTCGTCATCTCCAGAAAAATCTGGCTCACCCTCCGATGCAACTATCGACATCTGGTCATTGGGGGGAGCTCCGAAGGAATACGGATGGTGCACACCTTTGAGATGGCCCACCGCGCTCCCCCGGCAGCTCTACTGGCTGCGGAGTGCAGGAGGAGTGAGGGTTCCTAGGGGGTTGGTTCCAGGAAGGAAGAACACTCACTGTAATCCTTAGATCACCAGTGCCGCTACCCGCAGCAACCCTGTGTCAGTTTAAATCTAGACTAAAAACGCATCTCTTTACCCTGGCACATTATCAATCGATGTTTTCAAATCCGTTAAAGGATTGTTAGGCTGCATAAATTAGGTCAGCCGGAACCGGGAACACTTCCTATTACACCAGATGTACTTGTTACATCAGAAGAAGAATGGCATCTACGCTAATATTAGTCTCTCTTTTTATCCCGAGGTTTACCGTAGTCAGCCGGATCCGGGCCTTATCCAGGTGAGATTGAGGACGTGTGCCTAGACACGACGACAACGTAGCCCTGAGGTGTCAGCAGAGATTGTGTCAATTAGATCATTCTCTGTGAAGGCCTCATCGACACGACAGACAGTGGCACAGATCCTCAAAAAACCGTCCCATACTGGCGTGATGAATACAATCCTCAACTAGATGGAACTGGAATAAACACTTTAACTGTTGCGATCCCAATCGGACTTATGAAAGCTGCCTGAATCATAATCATGTACTGTTCGCTGTTGGCCAGAGGAGAACTGGCCCCCCAACTGAGCCTGGTTTCTCCCAAGGTTTTTTTTTCTCCATTTTAACACCTGTTTGCCACCTGATGTCACCTGCTGGAGTTTGGGTTCCTTGCCGCGTCGCCTTTGGCTTGCTTAGTTGGGGACACTTGACATCTGATATTCAACAATGTTTTGATCTGCTTGCATCGACACCATTGTATACGAACTGAACTGAGCTGGATTATGACATTACTGTTTACTCCAGTGCTGATATAGAAAAATGAACTAAATTAATAACTATTGATCCTTGCAACAGAATGAATCAATACTGAATTTACTTAAACTAGACAATGACACCATTTTCTTTAAGAGCTGCTATGCAGCCAAAAATGTTATACCAGTTATCACTGTAAAGCTGCTGTGACACAATCTGCATTGTAAAAAGCGCTATATAAATAAAGGTGACTTGACTTGACTTGACTTGATTGGATTGAGGCAGCAGCACTGGGACTCTGCTCCTTTGCAGGAATTGGAGTCTCGATCGCAACTCCGAGATGGTCATCTTCCCACAGTGGGTACATGACTCATCCACGAATGCTGCCTCAGCGTGCTTTAAGCCCAGGCATGTGATGCAGCAATCGTGACCATCCCTCGGTGCCAGGTAACGACAGCATCCAGAAACACACAAGTAGAATGTCATCTTTAAAAAGAATCAAGCTCTATTTGTGTAAGCTCTTTCAGGGACTGAAAGCACGCAGGGGAACGGCCGCAGCAACACAGACAGGGATTGTGTGCAGCTTGTCATGTGCTCTCCTCTCTTTGAAGGCACTCACTCTTACCAGCCGTCAGAACGGCCTTTAAGCGCTCAAAGCGCACCGTTACCGGCCGTGAGAACAGCCTTTTTTAAGCTGAATCACAGCTTTTTGCTCAAAAGGCAAAACAGACACAAACACAAAGAGAAAAAAAAAAGAAGAGAGGACTTCGACCCCGCTGCTGTGCTGTACGCCTGCACTGAAGAGAGAGTTCGTCCTCTAGAGCTGACTCGTCTTTTTAGACGCTTGCAGAGAGACAGGAACATAAGCGTTCGGCTCTGAAGCGAAAAGCTGAATATGCAACGCACCTGCTGCTCATTAAATACCCGTGCTGTGAGGCAAGCAGCTGCTGCATATGATTGCATTGGCTCGTTTTAGTTACATTCGAAGCAGATTGGCCTCTCTAGCGAGATTCCTAAATCCACTCACATCATATTCAAAATATATTTTTATGGACGTACTGGATATTTATTCAGCGCCGTGATGAACATCGCATTGCAGGGAACACTGCCGGCATGAAGAATGCTGCCGTCTCGATGAAGATATTGGTTGCGCAGTGAGTTGTGTTGACAGAATTTAGCGATTTGGAGAGGAGAAAACTTCAGAATAATGTCACAGAGTTCATTCATGAAGTTGTGTGAACAACACATGGCATCTGTGGGCGGGTTCTGGCAGCATAGCACCAGAGATTTGACAGCACTCGCAAGGAAATGGATAAGTACATAATCAAATTCACAAATATTACACCATTTAAACATTAATAAAAATACATATTGAGATACTAAAACAATCGTTGTCATCTAATACACTTGTTTGTTCACAGTTTGAACGTTCTTGCTTCCATATGTTTAATTTCAAGATCTGAGGTGAATTATCCATTGTTGCTTTTACTACAGCTACAAAGCTGGGAGCACTAAATGATATTCAAAATCACGTTACAAGCTTTTAACATTAAATAAAGCACATAAACATTACCTGAGAAACCGATTCTAAAATAGAATCGTCGCGGCTGGTTAGGACAACTGGTAACAACCACCTCTGATTGGTCATTATTTTCAGCAGAAATCACTGTGATTGGCTAAAATACTCAACGCAGCAAAATCATGTTGTGAATCATACACTGTAAAAAATATGGACGACGCACCTTCACCAAAGAATATACACTAACAAGAAGCGACACTCAATAGAACGTTCCATTGCAACACCGGCGCCCAGCAGCGGCCCTGCGTTTCCGCCATTTTGTGGTGAAAGCGACTCGTCAGTCCACTAGTTTCTATGGCAATATCAGCTGCTTTGTTAAAAAAAAAAAAAAAGTACATTAAAGCTGAAATCCAACCTGAATGATGACAACACAGAATAAAATACTACCACTAGTGATCATCAAATCCTTTTAACAGTTTATTTTCCAGACTTTGTAGGCTATTTAAGTCTTCCACTTTTCTCACAAAACCTTTGCTCTCTAGAAACCCAGTCAGTTTGGGTTAAAATTCTTTGAAGTTCAAGTATTAGCATTATAAACACTGAATTAATACCAACATATGAAATTAAATTAAGGACATGCATCAGAAAAATCGGGAATGTTGGACAATAAATATATGAATATAACAGCTTGATTTTGCAGTGTTGTCTAATGTCCGTTAAAGCAAAAGTGTCCAAAAGTGGGAATTATGCGATAACGGACACAGCAATGCATCATGTATTATAAGATCGTTATGTTTGTATCGTGATCCATTAAAACGTACAATATAGTCTATTTCAATTCAGACCTAGATACTATTATTACTAGGCTATTACTCCACTAGGTCTGAAATATATTGTTTGCTGCAAACATAATGATCTTAAATTTATTAATTATTCATTTACTATTAATAAATGTGTAAAGTTGCATAAAATGGAAATACTCAATAAAGTAGGCTAACTACGTTATCTCAGATGGTTGAATGGTTGGATTCCACAACTGGTAAAATAAAACATATATAAGACAATACAACATTTACTGTAGGAGCCATACAATTTACTGGTGACTTAATTTAAAAAACTGTTCTACTGTGCTTCTGATTTGGCAGTGAAATTCGCCGATTTTAGGTGCGTAAGATGTGAAGGATTCTGTGGTCCAGTTAGTATTTTCACCCCATAATGGCGGCCGTGCTACCGGAGCGCCATCTAGTGGCTGTTACCCAAAAAGTATCAAAGTGTCGCCTCTTGGGTTCTATACTCTTTGCCTTCACTCTCTTCCATTCTTGAGTCTCGAGTCTGTGCATAGTGAACTTGGAGCCCGAGTCTGCGCAGTAGTGAGCGTGAAGTGGAGCCGTGATATCAAGGTCCTGTCCAAACTCAGAACAACTCATTATTTTGGTGTGAAATAAACAGTTATGGAAATGTAGAAATTAAAGTTAAAGCTCCAGTCACCTCGCGAAGATCCAGAAAAAAGTCAGTTGGCGCCTCAGTGACTTCTTCACTCAGAGAAGCTGTTAACCCTTAGCTCTCACCCCTGTTTTTATAGCATCAAATAACTAACTAAAACCAAACTTAATTAAAGAACGAACACTTGAACTAACACCAGTGTGATAAAAAACTGCCTAATATGACAGAAATTGTCTTCGAAAAAAAAAAAAAAAAAATTTGAAGTGTAATTTAATTATTTAGTTTGTCTCACGTCCCACTGGAATAGAGTGGTGCAGGTATGACATCACTTTGTAGGCCAAAACGCGGAAGTGAGTTAGCATTTTAGCACTTCCGGTTCCATTGCCCCGAAGTCAATGGGTTTTTTGAATGGGATTTTGGTTAAATGACTGAAATAAGGTCTGTGGTGAACGCAAGCTCAAGACAGTTTCACGTTTTATTCTACGACATAAAATGCATCAGTATTACCCCACTTGTGATTTTTTTTAAGCTGTTATATGTCTTGAAAAAGGTGGTTGCTAACAAGTGGCTAAATGGGACTACACAGGCAGTCAGGGACATTAAACGTCATCACGGCGAAAAAGTAAGCTCAGTCTGCTTTTACAGCCTCATTATGCTCATACTGTAATTGTACTCTTATAAACTAGTCTAACTCAAACGTGCTGGGAAAATGTTTTTAGATAAAAACTGAAAGAGTTGTTTGAAGCTTAGTGATGGTGACGTTGAAGTTGAGCAACCATGGTGTAGTTCGTTTATAGCCTACCTTTAGTTTTTTACTTCTGGCGACTGCATTTAGGCTTCAAACTTCATAAAAGTTATGTTCACCTGTGAAAACTATCTTGATAGACAAAACGTGTAAGTATTATAACCCTTTGTTAAACACAGAGCTTCTTTTGTTGTGATTTTCCAAAAGACTATGGGAAAAATGCATAGGCTTTCGATCGAGGGAACCCGTGCGCCACTAGCTTCCAGGTCAGCCTACAAAGTGACGTCATACCTGCACCACTCTATTCATAGAGAGGGCGGGGTTTATGACCTATACTGCATCCAGCCACCTGGGGGCGATCGAGACGCTTTGGCTTCACTTTGCAGGACTCGTGTGGCACACTTGTTGTGAATAGACACATTGGCAGCACCGTTGATCTTACATAACATGAATATAACAACCAGATCGCTTTAATTTACTTACTTCTCTGTTTTATTTAAAAATACAAATTATATGTTACACATAGTAATAAAACTCCCTTAATCTTGCATGCAGTGAATGAAATTATATAAATTGCTTTGACTTGACCATGCAGCCAAGGTATAGCAGTCGCCATACCCTGCCATACATTGACGCCCCGGGTCCGAGCGGTAATAATGCAATTAAGGTGTTTACATGCCTGTTTACTGCGATTAAAATCGGTGTACGCCACATGAGTGCGTTTACATCATAGACTGTAAAAAAATATGGACGACAAACCTTCACTCTCTTCCATTGTAGTAACTGAAGCTGCCAGTGTGTCTATATGGCGCTAACATCTTGAGTCTCGAGTCTGTGTATTGTGAACTTGAAAGTAGTGAGCATGAAGTGGTCTCACCCAAACTTCATTATTAACAGTTATGGAAATGTAGAAATTAAAGTTAAAGGGTTAGTTCACCCAAAAATGAAAATTCTGTCATTAATTACTCCCCCTTATGCCGTTCCACACCTGTAAGACCTTCATTCATCTTCGGAACACAAATTAAGATATTTTTGTTGAAATCCGATGGCTCAGTGAGGCCTGCATACCCAGCAATGACATTTCCTCTCTCAAGATCCATTAATATACTAAAAACATATTTAAATCAGTTCATGTGAATACAGTGGTTCAATATTAATATTATAAAGCGACGAGAATATTTTTGGTGCGCCAAAAAAACAAAATAACGACTTATATAGTGATGGCCGATTTCAAAACACTGCTTCAGGAAGCTTCGGAGCGTTATGAATCACTGTTTATAAGCTTTAAAGCTCCAGTCACCTCGCGAAGATCTAGAAAAAAGTCCATTGGACAGAGAAGCTGTCACCCTCAGCTGTCAATCATGATGTCTCACCCCCTGTTTTCATAGCATCAAATAACTAATTTTCAACCCAACTTGGGCTGTTTTTAACCCAGCATTTTTTAGGGTGTAATAATAGTTGCAACTTGCACTCTTAAATGTGCAATGAAACTTGCCAGCTGAAAAAAACCTATGCTCCAGGGATCATATTCATATAACATCTATGTTACGTACACAGAAGGGGACAGCGACACAGGGATACAGGTATTAAAGTTTATTGAGCAACCAGAACGTGACAGGGGGTGGTAGCCGGAGGAGAGGCTGACGGTCACACCTAGGAGGGTGAAGAAGGCCTTCCAGACCCTGGAGATAAACTGGGGCCCTCTATCTGACACGATGTCCTCCGGAATGCCATAATATCTAAAGACATTGTTGAACATTAGCTCAGCAGTCTCCATGGCCGTGGGTAGTCCCCTTAAGGGAATCAGGCGACATGATTTGGAGAATCTGTCAACGACAACTAGGATGCAGGTACAGTTATCTGAAACAGGGAGGTCGGTGATAAAATCCACTCCTAGGTGTGACCAAGGGCGGTTGGGAACGGGCAGAGGTTGGAGTTTGCCGGAGGGAAGGTGCCGAGGACTCTTTGAGATGGTGCATTCCTTGCATCCCTGCATGTTCCTTCTGACATCCGATGCCATGCTCGGCCACCAGAAGCGCTCTTTCAGCAGCGAGAGGGTTTCATTGACCCCCGGGTGGCCAGTGCCCAGTGACGTGTGAGATGCGTGGATGAGGGGAGTGCGCCGTGTCCGAGTGATGTAGAGCAAACCGGGGGGGCAACCCAGCGGAGCGTTGGTGGAGGCATTGGGCTCGGGAAGCGTTTCCTCAGACCAGACGATGGGGCTTATGAAGAGCTTCTCAGGTAGGATAGGCTCAGGAGTGTCTGAGGGTTCATCGGGACCATCTGCTTTCACGTTTTTAGAGCCTGGACGGTAGGAGATGGAGAAGTGGAAACGAGTGAAAAACAGAGCCCAACGTACTTGGCGGGGGTTAAGTCTCCTTGCTTCACGAAGATACTCCAGTCAGTTTTTTTATGGTCAGTTAACACAGTGAATGGGTGTTTAGCACCTTCGAGCCAATGCCTCCACTCTTCCAGGGCAAGCTTGATGGCGAGAAGCTCCCTGTTGCCATAGTTAGTCATAGTTGTCATAGTTAGTCTCCGCTGGGTTGAGTTTGCGGGAGAAGAAGGCACATGGGTGGAGTCTACTTGGATTCCCCTGCTGCTGTGACAACACCGCTCCCACTCCGGTGGTCGAGGCGTCGACCTCCACGACGAAGGGTTTCTCGGGGTCCGGATGTACCAGGAGGGGAGCGGTGATGAAGGCTTTCTTGAGGGTTTCAAAGGCTTGGGTGGCTGCTGGGGTCCAGGACAGAGACTTGGGCTTACTGCGCAGGAGGTTGGTGAGTGGAGTGGAAATGGTGCTGTAACCTTGGATGAAGCGACGGTAGAAATTAGCAAAGCCCAGGAATCTTTGGAGTTCTTTTATGGTGGTGGGAATGGGCCAGTCCTTGATAGCAGAAACCTTCCTCTCGTCCATCCGGATGCCACTGCGGTCGATGTTGTAGCCAAGGAACTGCACTGAGGGTTGGTGGAAGGTACATTTCTCTGCTTTGAGGTACAGGTGAAACTCCCTCAGGCGTTGCAGGACCTCCGCAACGTGGTGGCGATGGTCGGCCATGCTCCGGGAGTAAATCAGGATGTCGTCAATGTAGACCAGGACTGACTTGTGGAGGAACTCCCGGAGCACCTCATGGATAAAATCCTGGAATACGGAGGGGGCGTTGACCAATCCATACGGCATGACCAAGTATTCATAGTGGCCAGTAGGGGTCACAAATGCGGTCTTCCACTCGTCCCCCTCACGTATCCGGATGAGGTTGTACGTGCTGCGGAGGTCCAACTTGGTGAACACAGTGGCACCCTGGAGGTGTTCAAGCGCGGATGGGACGAGAGGAAGTGGATAGCGGAATTTGACAGTTATCTTGTTGAGGGCTCTATAATCTATACAGGGCCGCAAGCCTCCGTCCTTCTTGGCCACGAAGAAAAAGCTGGAAGCAGCAGGGGAAGTAGACGGACGGATGTAGCCTTGTGACAGAGCCTCCTGGATGTATTCCTCCATGGCCTTCTCCTCCGGGATGGAAAGTGAATAGATCTTCCCTTTGGGCACTGGCTCACCCGGCAGCAGATCGATGGCACAGTCCCATGGCCAGTGTGGAGGCAGCGTGGAGGCTTTCTTGGGGCAGAAGACATCACTGAAGTGGGAGTAACATTGGGGAATTTCCACGGAACGGTTTTTAAGGGGGCTTTCGATGGACGTGGCGAAGACTGGCAGATTCTCAGTGTGAGGAGGGCTTGGAACGGGAAACTTGGGAAAGCAGTCCAGGAAACACTTGTCACCCCACTTCAGGATTTCTCCAGTTCTCCAGGAGATGACAGGATTGTGCTGCTCCAACCATGGGCGCCCTAGAATCACGTCGGAGGTGGATTCCTCCAGAACCAGCAGATGGAGTTGTTCAACGTGTAGGACGCCGACTTGAAGTTGGATGGGTCCAGCACTGAGACAAACTTGTCTTCGGCTAAGGGGTTTTCCAGTGACCGAGTGGATTTCGTAAGTCGTCGGCGTGGCTGTTGTCTTGAGGCGTAGCTGGTGGCAGAGGGCGCCGGAGATGAAGTTGCCGGCTGACCCAGAATCGAGGAGGGCACTAACTGGAAGAGACAAACCGGCAGCAGTAAGGTTTACTACAGTGGTGAGTGGTTTCATCTTATTGAGAGAGGGAACGATGACACTCACCATTGGACGAGCTGGGCGAGTGGAGCATTCGGAGATGTAATGCCCAGATAATCCACAATAGAGGCAAAGATTCTGGGTCAGCTGCCTCTGCCGTTCAGCCGAAGACAGACGAGTATTCTCTACTTGCATGGGTTCGTTGGCTGGTTCTGGAGAACTGACGGATTCTGGTCGGCGGAGTGGCGATGGAAACAACGGCTGGCCCTGGTGTTCTTCAAGACACGACTGCATACGAGTGGCGAAGCGGATGGAGAGTTGAACGTGACAGAGTGCAGGTAAGTGAAGACAGGTTGATACTTTGATAGGTATGGCAGATGAACCGATACTTGTCTTGGTTTTGCAGGATAGGCAGACGGATGGCAGACTTGAGGCTTGAGCAGACACAGATGAACTCACAGGAGATGAGGAGACAACGAGGAGTCAAGGGAACACAGGAGACAGGTAAGTATCTTCAGAGGAGTCCTTAAGGAAAGCAGTATGGTGAGAACCAAGTGCAAACGAGACCGGACAGTGACTGAGTGAGAGCGTGGGCCTTTTGTGCTGCTAGTGATGAGGGTGCTGATGAGCTGCAGGTGTGAGTGATCAGTATTCTGGTGATGACGTGCGCTGTGTCTGTGAGAGTGTAGAGCCTGGTGTGTCTGTGACAATCTAAGGCTAATGTAGATCTTAACTGGCTGAGTTAGATGGTGATTGACACTAAACAGTAGAAAATCAGTCTAGTCTCTCTCCAGCTGTAAATGTCATTGGCTGTTAAAGTCTTGTGTTGCTTGTAATAAATTGACATGTTGATTCTTTCGGTATGCTCTCAATTACATGTAGCCTAGATCAGATGCATACTATATGCATTAGTAAGTGTGGCGGTGCTTATGCGTTGTCGCTCTGGGACGGGTGCACATGAGGCTGGGAGGGAAAAAAAATCACAGTATACTCACTACAAAAATCTAGACTATACCACTGGTAAATAGTATGCCTAATAGTATGCCTATTTGGAGAGGGCTCCGAGCTCGGTATTTGGCCCGAACCCAGAGTACTCCCCCCGTAGTAACCAGTCGAGTGTGAGGAGACGGGGTGGTGGAGGGATGCTGAAAAAAGCTGTCGAGGAATATGGGTGAGTCGACTGTGTTTATATATAGGCCTTCACTCATGCTGATTGGGTAGATATGTTTATTACTGATTGTGACAGCTGGCTGAAATGATGTGATGATTAGTCAGATTATTCGAACATTGCTCCTCCCGAATTTTGTTAATAAAACATCATGTATTAAATCGCAGATCTTGCATTATCTGACATTAATTAATTTTTACAGTCTATGCATTAAACAGACATATTAAACAGACATATTTTGATAAAAGGTACATTACGTAACCAATTCTGAAATATACGCACTCGATCTTTTACAGCACAGAACATAGCAGAGCATATAGTAGAAAATATATAAATGATTAAAAAAAATCAATGACATGTAAAAGAATAATAATGCAACATAGGCAAAGTAATAGGCTATAACAATTAACGATGATTAGATGGATTATATAGCTATCAATGACTAGAATTCATAAAGAAGAGATTAATATGAATAAAAAGGAATAGGACTAATTAATAAAATAAATAAATAAGAAACATTAATTAAAAAAAAATAATAATATGAATAATTTTACACTATATGCCATCATATAATTTATTTTTTATTTTTTAATTATAACCAAAAAATGTTCATGAGTGATTGTATATCAAGAGTGTATATATATATATATATATATATATATATATATATATATAATATATATATATATGTTATTGTGCTATTAAATTAATTTTGAACAGTGAAAGTATCAAAGGCTTGTACAATACATTTTAACAGTCCATGAAAATAACTGAAGGGAATAGCCTATATATTTTTAAACAAATTAAATCAGTGAATATGATTCATTTTATTTTGGTTTCTCTACCTAATACATTTAAAAATTACAAATGCAATGAAAATGCAAATATCGATATCGGCGAGTAGCAAAAATAAATGTATCGGTATGGACCTCGTTCTAGAAAAAGTGTTATTGCTGCATCCCTAGTTTTAACTTAAAAAACATAGCTTAAAAATTAATTGCTGAATAAAATATGATTATTGGGTACATAAAAATACTTTAAAAATACTAGTTTTAATGAACCTGATTTGACTTTGAATTTTAAATCATACTTTTGGCCTGCACATTTAATTTGTTCTTAAGAGTCTTAATAATGTGATGTAATTTACATTGTCTTTAGTTCCAGCTAATTTCCTGGATTTTGGAAATGGAGACACAGTAAACCCTCTTACAGATGATGGTGGCTCTCAAGCCATTCCCTTGCAGCAGCCTTTCAAATACTTTGGACATACACACAGCCATATCTGTGTAAGTGTTGGATTATTTAATTGGTTGCAGCAGATTCATTTATTCATCAATAATTATATTTTAAAAACTAGTATTTACAGTAATTGAAATTGATATTTTTCTTATAGATTAAAATGTATATTTAGCAGTGTGCCATATTTTTCATATTTAATTTGGTCAAATGTTGGTCAAAACTTTCCCCTTTTTTTTTTTCTCTCAATGTTAGGTGAACAACAATGGCCTTATTACATTTACACGGCAGCTGGCCGCGTATGTTCCCATTCGGAACCCTGGAATAGACTTCATTGCTCCTCTGTGGATTGACCTTGACAACAGATATGGAGGAACTATCTCTTATAGAGAGCATACAAGTAGTGCTGTACTGGCACAAGTCACTGAAGCTGTTAATCAATACGTCCCTAACATACCTTTTGCTGCTACTTCAGTTTTTGTCGCTACCTGGGACAGTGTGCCATACTATAATGGTGGAGGGGTAAGATCTAATCATTATTTATCAACAAATTAGTGTTGTCCTTTGAAGGGTGAAGATTTTTAATGCTGTCTGTTGGTATTTCGAAGTTGGTTACTTTCCAGGTGGTTTTAGTCTCCAGTGTTCATTGCTCTTTCATCCTGATCAACTATGGAGACATTGCAGAAACAGGACAAATTTGGCTGGTAAGTAGAGACAGGTCCTTGTAGTTTACAAATGAGATGAATGACAAGGAATTGCCCTTGCCTCACTTCATATCTTACATAACTGGTAATTTTTGCAACATTACAAGCAAAAGACAGTTATTTCTGGAACAGGTTGAGGACCTAAACATGATTTATTTACTGTACTTCTACAGGCTGGTTACAACACGGTGGACTCTGTCAATTCTTTCACAATTCCAGTAACCAGTGCCCCAGAACTCTCATCCAGCAGCAATATCAATGTGAATGGTCACTGGTCCTTCCATGTTGATGGCTCACCAATCTGTGCGTCTCAATAATCGTCTTATTGTTTGCAATAAAAGCCATTGTAACAGGAAACTTACTTTAACTGTACCATTTTAAGTATATGTTTCTGTAGCAGAACTAAAAAATTTATTCTCTTTTTTTTTTTTTTTTTTCATAGTGCCAGCTAATTTATTGCCTTCCGGAAATGGAGAAATAGTAAACTGCATATCTGATGTTGGAAGCTCGGAAGCCATTGCTTTGCAGCAGCCTTTCAAATACTTTGAACACACATACAATCGGACCTTTGTAAGCATTTTTTTGTTGTTGTTTAAAGATATCTGTGAGAATTCTTTACTTCTGAAGAAAGAAAGAAAGAAAGAAAGAAATTCAAATTAATTTTAATGGGTTTTAAGAGGGTAAGTCTTGGTTAGTCAAATATATGTCCTTTAAAACACACTTTTTTTTTTTTTTTTTTATTTTAGGTAAACAACAATGGCCATCTAACATTTTCAGAGCCACTGTCCACCTACACCCCCCCTTGTGAATTCTGGAAGAGACATTATTGCTCCTCTTTGGACTCACCTTGTGTTACGTATCCGGCGCCTGCTGGTTCCTGCTACTCCCCACCAGAGGTCGCCGGTTCACCATTTCAGTGCACACACAGTTATACATCACTCTGGACTACATTTCCCATAATTCCCCATCTAGGAACCAATTACACACTCGCACCTGTTTCCCATCAGTGGACCCTTTATAAGCTGCACCCAGACACACACACAGGGCTGAGTATTGTTTAGTCATATGTTTTCCGTTTTAATCCTTGTTCCTAGTTCCTAGCCTTGCTGATGGCCACAGAGCTTGGCCCATCTTTATTACCAGCATGTACTGTTTTAAAGATTACTAGCCCTGTGCTTTATGCCTCTTCCTGCCCTGTAATTGCCACGCCTGAGCCCTCAGCTAAGATGGCTGCCACGCTTGAGCTCTCAGCTAAGATGGCTACCATGCTTGAGCCCTCAGCTAAGATGGCTGCCACGCTTGAGCCCTCAGCTAAGATGGCTGCCATGCTTGAGACCTCAGCTAAGATGGCTGCCATTCCTGAACCTAGTCAAGTCATAGTTGATCTTCCTGAACCTAGTCAAGTCACAGTTGATCTTCCTGAGTCAGGTCAAGTCACAGTTGATCTTAGTGAGCCCAGTCAAGTCACAGTTGATCTTACTGAACCTAGTCAAGTTACAGTTGATCTTTGTGAGCCCAGTCAAGTCACAGTTGATCTTCGTGAGCCCAGTCAAGTCACAGCTGATCTTCCAGAGCCCTGTCACGTCACAGCTGATCTTCCAGAGCCTTGTCACGTCTCCGTTGATCTTCCAGAGCCCTGTCACGTCTCCGCTGATCTTCCAGAGTCACGTCACGTCTCCGCTGATCTTCCAGAGTCAGTCACGTCACGTCTCCGCTGATCTTCCAGAGTCACGTCACGTCTCCGCTGATCTTCCAGAGCCCTGTCACGTCTCCGCTGATCTTCCAGAGCCCTGCCACGTCTCTGCTGATCTCGGGTAAAAATTGAATTGATGTTCAACAAATAAAAAATAGAGATAATACTGATAAACAAATGATAGAGCTTGGGTTGTTAAATATTAGATCCCTTTCTTCAAAAGCACTTATTGTAAATGATATTATCACAGACAATAATCTAGATGTGCTGTGTTTGACAGAAACTTGGCTAAAACCGGACGATTACATTACTTTAAATGAGTCTAGCCCTCAAGGTTACGATTATCGACACAATCCTCGTCAGAAAGGCAAAAGAAGGAGGTGTTGCTGTAATTTATAGTAATATTTACAGTATTTACCACAGCTGGGAGAAAACAAAACTAGACATTTTTCACATTTCGTGGAGAGAGAGAATGATTCCAGAATGAAATTCAGAAAAAACAGAGATTCTAATTTTTGAACCAAAAACTTCTTCACGTAATAACCTAGAATACTGTCTAACACTTGATGGCTGCTCTGTTAAGTCTTCGTCGTCAGTTAGGAACCTGGGTGTGCTCTTTGATACCAATCTTTCATTTGAAGGCCATGTTTCTAGCATCTGTAAAACCGCATTCTTCCATCTTAAAAAAATATCTCAACTATGACATATGCTCTCAATGACAAATGCAGAACAGTTAGTTCATGCGTTCCTGACCTCAAGGCTAGATTACTGTGACGCTCTACTGGGTGATTGTTCCGCTCACTTGATAAATAAGCTACAGCTCATACAAAATGCAGCAGCTAGAGTTCTTACTAGAACTAGGAAGTATGACCATATTAGCCCAGTTCTGTCAACACTGCATTGGCTTCCTGTGAAACATCGTATAGATTTTAAAATCTTGCTAATTACTTACAAAGCACTAAATGGTTTAGCTCCCTAGTACCTGAGCGAGCTCTTAAAGCATTATATTCCTTCACGTCTATTGCGATCTCAGAATTCAGGCCAGCTGATAATACCTAGAATATCAAAATCAACCGCAGGCAGTAGATCCTTCTCCTATTTGGCACCTTGCATTGTTCAGGAAGCAGACACACTCTGTCAATTTAAATCTAGACTAAAAACGCATCTCTTTAACCTGGCATACACATAACACATTATCAATTTATATTTTCAAATCCGTTAAAGGATTGTTAGGCTGCATAAATTAGGTCAGCCGGAACCGGGAACACTTCCTATAACACTAGATGTACTCATTACATCAGAAGAATGGCATCTATGCTAATATTAGTCTCTCTGTTTATCCCGAAGTTTACCGTAGTCAACCGGATCTGGGCCGTATCCAGGTGAAATTGAGGACCTGCACCTTGACACGACCACAACGCAGCCCTGAAGTATCAGCAGAGATTGAGTCAACTAGATCATCCACTGTGAAGGCCTCATCGTCTCGACAGCCAGTGGCACAGTTCCTCAACAAACCCCATACTGGAGTGATGAATATGATCCTTAACTGGATGGAACTGGAATAAATACTTTGAATGTTGCGGTCCCATCGGACTTATGATAGCTACCTGAATCGTAACAAAGCACTGTTCGCCAGAGGAGAACTGGCCCACTGACTAAGCCTGGTTTCTCCCAAAGTTTTTTTCTCCATTTTAACACCTGTTTGCCACTTGTTTGCCACCTGATGTCACCTGTTGGAGTTTGGGTTCCTTGCCGCTGTCGTCTTTGGCTTGCTTAGTTGGGGACACTTAACATTTGATATTCAACAGTGCTTTAATCTGCCTGCATTGACACCATTTTCTTTAAGAGCTGCTGTGCAGCCAAATAATGTACCAGTTATCACTGTAAAGCTACTTTGACACAACCTGCATTGTAAAAAGTGCTATATAAATAAAGGTGACTTGACTTGACTTGACTATGGCTCCTACCTTCCCCTCATCCATTTGGATGCCACTGCTGCTGATGTTATATCCAAGGAATTGCACTGAGGGTCGATGGAAGTAGCACTTCTCAGCTTTGAGGAATAATTGGAACTCTCTCAGGCATTTCAGGACCTCCGCAACGTGGTGGTGATATTCGGCCATGCTCCGGGAGTAGATCAGGATATCGTCGATGTAGACCAGGACAAACTTGTGGAGGAACTCCCGGAGCACCTTATGGATGAAACCCTGGAATACGCAGGAGGCGTTGACCAGGCCATATGGCATAACGCAGTATTCATAGTGTCCAGTAGGGGTCACAAAAGCTGTCTTCCACTCGTCAGTTCAGATAAGCAATTCAAAATCACAAGCATTGACAGAAACTAACAGGACAGATAGGTCATAATTGGGCACATTTGGGAGCACAGACAAGGCAGACAGTTCATTTGCAGAGCCAACAGGAAGTTCATGTATGGTTTCTGGGGACGTGACAGGGTTAACAGGGCAGGAAAAAGGTTCATTTATGACCTCTGTGGTCAGTTCAGGACTGAATGAAAGTTCACAGACAGCCTCTGCGACTGGATCGAGAAAGGACAACAGTTTACAGACGGCCTCCGTGGCCGATTCAGGACTGGACTGCACCTCTGAGGCTGGGCTGGGACAGGACCCAAGTTCACAAATGGCCTCTGTGGCTGCTTCAGGACTGGACGAGAGTTCACAGACAGCCTCTGTGGCTGATTCAGGACAAGATGAAAGTTCACAGACAGCCTCTATAGCCGTGACAGAACAGGCAGATAAGTGGAAACCACTGACACCTCTGGAGGTTCTGCAGCGATTGCCGCCACCTCTGGAGGTTCTACAGCAGTAACATCGGGAAACAGGGAGGATTCAGTAATGGTCTCTTCAACCACGACACGACAGGCTGAGAGTGTATCGCTGGACGCCACCATCATGCAAGGAGCTGACGCGAGCGCCGCCGCCTCGTGAGGTTCTGCAGCATATGCCTGCCACCTCAAGGGAAATTGCAGCGGGCTCCGCTACCATCAGAGGTTCTGCAGCATAAGCTGCCACCTTTGGAGATTCATTGGTGGTGTACGCGGTCCAGATACACCAGAAAGCGACCCCCATTATGGGGAGCGCTGCGGACAGTGGAATCAGTTCAGGAACAGGAGGGAGCTGATTTGGGGATACCAGCGGCACATGCTGACACCAGCGGTGTATCCCACATACTGGATACCAGACTGGGATACTAAAGGACTGACCTCAAAGATTTGGGTGTAACAGACAAGACATGACCAGACTCTGGATGATCCGCTGTGATGTGACGCGATTCTGGATGATCAGCTGAGACATGACGTGACTCTGGATGATCAGCTGAGATGTAACAGGGCTCTGGAAGATCTGCTGAGATGTGACAGGGCTCTGGAAGGTCTGCTCAGACGTGACAGGGCTCTGGAAGGTCTGCTGAGACGTGACGAGGCTCTGGAAGATCTGCTGAGACGTGACAAGGCTCTGGACGATCTGCTGAGACATGACGAGGCTCTGGACGATCTGCTGAGACGTGACGAGGCTCTGGACGATCAGCTGAGACGTGACGAGGCTCTGGAAGATCAGCGGAGACGTGACGTGGCTCTGGACGATCAGCGGAGACGTGACGTGACTCTGGACGATCAGCGGAGACGTGACGTGACTCTGGACGATCAGCGGAGACATGACGTGACTCTGGATGATCAGCAGTGACTTGACTGAACTCACGAAGATCAACTGTGACTTGACTTGGCTCACGAAGATCAACTGTGACTTGACTTGGCTCACGAAGATCAACTGTGACTTGACTTGACTCACGAAGATCAACTGTGACTTGACTTGGCTCAGGGAGATCAACTGTGACTTGACTTGGCTCAGGGAGATCAACTGTGACTTGATTTAGTGTCGTTGTGGCCTCCATTTTGTGAGCGTGTTCTAGCGCGGCTGCCATTACATGAGCAGATGGGGTGTCGCATTCCTCCGTGACACCCACAGTAAATGCAGAGCCGACAGACAATAACGCAAAATCTAAAAAATGACTTAGGGATGAATTAATTAATGTCCTCACAGAAAAAGTCTATCAGCACACAGTCCGGCAGATCTGAACAATACACAATGTCTAAATATTCTTGAATATAATCCTCCAATGATCGTGTGCCTTGCTTGAGCACCAATAATGACCGTGCAATGTCCATACCTGACCAGTGACCTCCAGAAAACCTGCTGGATCCTTGTGTGGCCAAGTATTCTGTTACGGAGGAACTGCAACGGGAGGCGTGCGGATCCATGTGCAAAGCTTTATTCTGAAACATGGTCAAAACAGGCAAGGGTCTGACAATGGCATACAGATATATAGAGGGCAAGACAGAAGAGTAATCCAGGGAGAAGCATGGTCGTGCTGTGGCAAACAATATCCAGGAGGGCTAGGCTAGAGAATAATCCAGGGGAAACAAGCAATAGTCCAAGAGAGGTGCAAACATAGTCCAAAGGGCAAGGCGAGAGAGAAGTCCAAGACAGGCAGGTAATTAGGAAACAGGCAATCAGAAAACAAGACAAGACAAGACAAGACTTAGACTAGAACTAGAAACTCAGAACAAGGACTTGGAACTGGCTCCATAAAGTAGCTACGCTAAACAGCATAAACACTAAACAATACTCAGCCGTGACAGAGAGGAAGTGCATGGCTTATGTAGGGTGTGTGATTGGCTGCAGGTATGTGTGTAATCAGTGCAATGGATGATGGGAAATGTAGTCTGAGGTGAAGTGCAAAAGTTATTGTGGTTCAAGAGTCCATACAAAACAGAACTGGGATTGTGACAATTTTCTTTTAATACATAATACAGAATAGCAAAAGACATGGGATTCCTTCTTAAGATTCATCAGTGGAAAGACTGAAAAAGAAGAAAAGGAACAAGAGGAGGAGGAAGCCAAGCAAGAGAGAAAAAAAGGACAAAACATGCTACTTTCTATTTTATAATTTGAAATGAAAAGTTGATTTAAAAAAAAAAAATGAATAAATGAATAAGAAGTGTTGTAAACAGTTGTAAACAGTTTTGAATTAAGTTGTTTTTTAAATAAAGGTTTCAGAGTCAGTGATACCAGATAGTGTGTTTTTTATTGTACTTACCTTGTAACTACATGAAACAAGAGGGTAACAAGCATCACTTTCATTTACAACCCGCAGATGTCATGCTTACCCTGTAACTATGGAACAAGAGTATTTCCCCTAGTATAAGTACCCCATAGTTCTAAAATACTTACAGTATAATTAATTTGTTATTTTCCTGGTTGTTACCCCTTTATTCCCCAGACTTTACATATTGTTCCCCTTTTCTTACACATACTTACTTTATAGGTACACTATAATTACCGGAAATTATGCTGGAAATACGTTGTAATTACGCAGTACTTTCCGGGCTGTAATCTAAAGCATTACCGAAGATTGTTTATGACCCTCACCGAGGCAGTACTATGCCCTGTTCTGAAACCTAATTGAAAGGGTTCAAATAGACTATTTAGTGCTGAATAATTATGTAACTGGGCAGCCACAGCACGCTTCAGGACCTTTTGAAGAAATGGGAGGTTATAAATAGGCCTATAGTTAGACAAGTCAGAAACATCACATCTAAGCTTTTTAAGAATTGGTGTAATGGCAGCTAGTTTTAATTCTGGAGGAACAGATCCAGAACTCGATGAATTCACAATTAAAGCAACATGAGAACTGACTGATGAAAGACAATTCTCAAGACAGACTGTTGTTGAGTATACAAAACTCTATGAACTGTTAGTTCAGATTTTTTTGTACTGGGCATTTTATCAAAATACGATCTGACATTGATTCACTCAGCCAGTGATACGATACCTCAAGATGTGCAGTAATATGATTGGATTAGATTCAGGCACCTATGATTAATAATAATAATAATAATAATTATTATTATTATTCAGATATTACATGCCTATTTTACACAACCACAAATGCAACTAAAATATTATATGAATGTTTAAATGAACTTTCTGAAAATTGCATATGTGTATTTTCTGTTAGAGTGTTAGTCTCAATATGAAAAAGAATGTATGGTTACATTGGTTTCCTGACAACCTGGCAGTCACTCATAAACATGATCATCATGATCCTCTGTGTAAACCCTACTACTGGGGGACCACAGAGTTTGCTGTAACCCAGACTTCCCTTTTGAAGTGGAACTTAACACTGTAACATGGAGTTGACACTATGGGAAATAATAATAATAATAATCTTTATTTTCTATAGCGCCTTTAAATGTACATCTCAAAGCGCTTTACAGAAACAAATAAAACAACAAAGATACACCACACAATATGAAGATTAAAGTTAAAATGACAAAATAAACTATAAAATAAGCACAATGAAGAATTACAATTATTCAATTAAAAGCTACCCTAAAAAAAAAAAAGAGTTTTAAGCTGAGATTTAAAAATGCCAAGAGATTTAGCTTGCCTTATCTCAAACGGTAAAGAATTCCAAAGTTTTGGAGCTAGTGAAGAAAAAGCCCTATCTCCCATCAATCTTAAACGAGTTAAGGGAACAGTTAAACGACCAGTTTCAGAAGAACGAAGGTCGAGTATAGGGAATTAAAAGCTCGTCAAATATTCAGGTGCCAGCCCATGTAAGGCCTTGTAGGTAAGCATCAAAATTTTAAAGTCAACCCTAAACCTAACGGGGAGCCAATGCAAGGACTCCAAAACAGGAGTAATATGATCTCTTATCTTAGTTCTAGTAAGGATTCTAGCAGCCGAATTTTGCACTACCTGCAATTTGTTTAAGGTAGCTTTTGACACCCCAGCCAACAAGGCATTACAGTAATCAATACGGGAAAACACAAAAGTGTTGATCAGTCTCTCAGCGACAGTAAACGACAGCATTGGACGCAATCCGGCAATATTTCTAAGATGGAAGAAAGAAGTTTTAACAGTATTTTGGACATGTGGCTCAAATGTTAAATTGGCATCAAGAATTACCCCTAGATTCCTCAATTTTGTTTGAAACTCCACATTTGAACCATCAAGCGTTAGATTGACCGACCCAGCTTTGTGTAGTTGGTGGGGTGAACCAACGAGCATAATCTCAGTCTTTTCACTGTTAAGACAAAGAAAATTTTCTGTCATCCATTCTTTCATCTTAGAAATACATTCAGAAAGAAAATCAACAGGCACATTAGGTTTAAAATGAATGTAGATCTGAGTATCATCTGCATAAAAATGAAATTTTAGACCAAGTGATCTCAAAAGCTGGCCAAGAGGGAAAACATAAATATTAAAAAGCAGAGGGCCCAAGATTGATCCCTGAGGCACTCCAGATTGCACAGCATTAACCTCAGATCTAAATCCACCCGTGGCAACAAACTGCTTCCGATCATTGAGGTAGGACTTAAACCAATTAAGGACAGTAGAAGAAAAACTCTTCTAAGGACCAAAAAACTCAGCCGCTGAACCTCTAGGAAAGCGCTTCACTCAGTAACGGGTCTCCTAGGAAGCTAGTTGACATACAATTGTCCAACTATTACCTCCAGGATAAACCGAAGGGGCTACCGAGAAAGCAGTGCACCATAGCGCTGTCATAGTACTCTCTACCACAGGGGTGGGCAATTAATTTTCCCAAGGGGCCACATGAGAAAATGGGGTGGTTGTGGAGGGCCGCATCAGTACACTTAACTCATTTCACTTTATAAAAACAGTAAATGAAACAATGATACATTGAAAATTTGGAGCACACAATCACTATTTAATCACTATTTAATGAACATCCACAAAATCAGTTTTAAAATGTGCATTTTTATCCAGGGTTTCAAAAAACAGCATCACAACTTTATATTTAAAAAAAAAAAAAAAAAAATTCAAAGACCAGCATCACTTTAACTAAAAAAAAAAAAAAAAAAAAAAAAAACGGCAGAAGGTGGCAGCAAGTCACTGTTAATGAGTTAATCATTGAGATTACACTGATTCATTCAAACACCCGATTCATTCAGAAACGAAACATTTGCCTGCCTTAATGTGGGAGTCATTGAGATTCAACCGATTCATTCAACTCGTTCAAACAGCTGACTCATTCAAGTCAAGTCAAGTCACCTTTATTTATATAGCGCTTTTTACAATGTAGATTGTGTCAAAGCAGCTTTACATTGATAACTGGTACATTGTTTGGCTGCACAGCAGCTCTTAAAGAATAGTGTCAATGCAGGCAGATCAAAGCACTGTTGAATATCAAATGTCAAGTCAAGTGTCCCCAACTAAGCAAGCCAGAGGCGACAGCGGCAAGGAACCCAAACTTCATCAGGTGACATTAGGTGGCAGACAAGTGGCAAATTGGTGTTAAAATGGAGAAAAAAACCTTGGGAGAAACCAGGCTTAGTCAGGGTGCCAGTTCTCCTCTGGCCAACAGTGCTTTGTTACAATTCAGGTTGCTATCATAAGTCCAATAGGAACGCAACATTAAAAGTATTTATTTCAGTTCCATCCTATTGAGGATCACGCCGGTATGGACGGTTGTTGAGGAACTGTGTCGTGGCTGTCGTGTCGATGAGGCCCTTACAGTGGATGATCTAGTTGACTCAATCTCTGCTGATCCGTCAGGGCTGCGTTGTGGTCGTGTCAAGGTGCAGGTCCTTGGTCTCACCTGGATACGGCCCGGATCCGGTTGACTACGGTGAACCTCGGGATAAACAGAAAGACTAATATTAGCGTAGATGCCATTCTTCTTCTGATGTAACGAGTACATCAGGTGTTATAGGAAGTGTTCCCGGTTCCGGCTGACCTAATTTATGCAGCCTAATAATCCTTTAACGGATTTGAAAATATAAATTGATAATGTGTTATGTGTATGCCAGGTTAAAGAGATGCATTTTTAGTCTAGATTTAAACTGACAGAGTGTGTCTGCTTCCCGAACAATTCTAGGAAGATTGTTCCAGAGTTTAGGTGCCAAATAGGAGAAGGATCTACCGCCTGCAGTTGATTTTGATATTCTAGGTATTATCAGCTGGCCTGAATTCTGAGATCGCAATAGACGTGAAGGACTATAATGAATTAGGAGCTCGCTCAGGTACTGGGGAGCTAAACCATTTAGTGCTTTGTAAGTAATTAGCAAGATTTTAAAATCTATACGATGTTTAACAGGAAGCCAATGCAGAGTTGACAGAACTGGGCTAATATGGTCATACTTCCTGGTTCTAGTAAGAACTCTAGCTGCTGCATTTTGTACGAGCTGTAGTTTATTTATCAGGCGAGCAGAACAACCACCCAGTAGAGCGTTACAGTAATCTAGCCTTGAGGTCATGAACGCATGAACTAACTGTTCTGCATTTGTCATTGAGAGCATATGTCGTAGTTTAGATATATTTTTAAGAGGAAGAATGCGGTTTTACAGATGCTAGTAATATGGCCTTCAAATGAAAGATTGGTATCAAAGAGCACACCCAGGTTCCTAACTGACGACGAAGACTTAACAGAGCAGCCATCAAGTGTTAGACAATATTCTAGGTTATTACGTGAAGAAGTTTTTGGTCCAAAAATTAGAATCTCTGTTTTTTCTGAATTTAGTAGTAGGAAATTACTGGTCATCCAATTTTTTATATCAGCTATGCATTCCGTTAATTTTGTGAATTGGTAAGTTTCGTCAGGGCGCGAAGAAATATAGAGCTGAGTATCATCAGCATAACAGTGAAAACTAACGCCATGCTTCCTAATGATATCTCCCAAGGGTAGCATGTACAGAGTGAACAGCAACGGTCCTAGTACTGAGCCTTGTGGTACTCCATATTGAACTTGTGATCGATATGACATGTCTTCGTTTACTACTACAAACTGATAACGGTCAGATAAGTATGATTTGAACCATGACAATGCAATTCCACTAATGCCAACATAATTTTCGAGTCTATTTAAAAGAATATTGTGATCAATAGTGTCAAATGCTGCACTAAGATCCAGTAACACTAATAGAGAGATACAACCACGATCTGATGATAAGAGCAAATCATTAGTAACTCTAATGAGAGCAGTCTCTGTACTATGGTACGGTCTAAATCCTGACTGGAAATCCTCACAGATACCATTTCTTTCTAAAAAGGAACATAGTTGTGATGATACTACCTTTTCTAGTATTTTTGACAGAAAAGTGAGATTTGAGATCGGCCTGTAATTGACTAATTCTCTAGGATCAAGTTGTGGTTTTTTAATAAGAGGTTTAATAATAGCCAGCTTAAAAGTTTTTGGTACGTATCCTAATGATAAAGATGAATTGCCGATATTGAGAAGAGGATCTATGACCTCTGGAAGCATTTCTTTCAATAGCTTAGTCGGTATAGGGTCTAACATACATGTTGTTGATTTTGATGATTTAACAAGTTTAGACAATTCTTCCTCTCCTAAAGCAGTAAATGAATTGAATTTTTCCTCAGGGACACTACAATGCACTATCTGACACGATACTGTAGTAGACGGTTGCATGGTTATTATTTTTTCTCTAATATTATCAATCTTGCAAGTAAAGAAGTTCATAAAGTCATTACTGCTGTGCTCTTTGGAAACATCAGAAGTTGAAGCTTTATTTCTTGTTAATTTAGCCACTGTATCAAATAAATACCTAGGGTTGTGTTTATTTTCTTCTAAGAGTTTTGAAAAATAGGCAGATCTAGCAGATTTTAAGGCCTTTCTGTACTCAATCATTCTCTCTCTCCATGAAATACGAAATACTTCTAGTTTTGATTTCTTCCAGCTGCGCTCCATTTTTCTGGCTGCTAACTTTAGGGCCCGAGTGTGCTCATTGTACCATGGCATTGGATTAATTTCCTTAATCTTTTTTAAACGCAAAGGAGCAGCTGAGTCTAATGTGCTGGAAAAGACAGAGGCAATAGTTTCTGTTGCAACATCGAGGTCTTCTAAGCTGTCTGGTATGCTAAGGCAATGAAACTGATCAGGAAGATTATTTATAAAGTGATCTTTAGTGGTAGAAGTGATGGTTCTACCACATTTATGGCATCGAGGCAGTTTAGCCGCCTTGACTAAATGTAGTATACACGAGACTAGATAATGATCTGAGATGTCGTCACTCTGCTGCAAAATTTCAACAGCATCAATATCGATTCCATGTGACAATATTAGATCTAAAGTATGATTACGACAATGAGTGGGTCCTGACACATGTTGTCTAACACCAATAGAGTTTAGAATATCTGCAAATGCCAATCCTAATGCATCTTTTTTATTATCTACATGAATATTAAAATCACCAACAACAAGGCCTTTATCTGCAGCTAGTACTAACTCTGATAGAAAGTCAGCAAATTCTTTGATAAAGTCTGTATTGTGTCCTGGTGGCCTGTATACAGTAGCCAGCACAAATGTCAACTTACATAATGTTACGTAAAGTACCATAGTTTCGAAGGAATTATATTTGAAAGACTTCTGACTAATACTGTAAATATTACTATAGATTACAGCAACACCTTCGTGTTCACAGTTCACAGTTCACAGTCGTGTGTTGCTCAGAGACGCAAAACTGCGGTGGTCTTTGTTTGGAACTACTTTCGTTGGAGAAATATACCAAAAACAGGCATTATGGAGTAAAATGTAAGTCTCTAATTATTAACTTCTTGTTTATTGTTGTATAAATAGCCATCATTTGTAATCATACTGATACTTGGAGAAAAACGGCACTATTCGTATACCTATATTAAATTTTATATATATAAACAATGTAAACAACGGGGCATTTTTTCTCCTTATCTTGAATCATGTGTGATTTACACTGATACAGTCCTTGTGATCAGGCCACTGTGTGATTTAATCTATTCAAATGCATTTAGAATACCCATTCTAAATGCCCAGGTCTGCTCTACCAATTAGCTTTTGTCGGCTGATGGTTGCCCATTCCTACAGTTCCAGCGAACAAAAGAGAGTGGGTCGCTAACTGTGATGAAGTCCACTTTTATACTTTTATACTATTCCAATACTCCATGTCCAATATAAAATACACTTTATGCTTTTATACTGTTCCAATACTCCATGCTAACCAGAAATTGTGTTAACAGTCGTGTTAACACTATGTCCACATTATCACCTCTAGATAGACTGGAGGGGTGACAAATGAAGGACAGTGACACAGAAACGGAAAGCTCATTCTCCTTGCTGTACTGCCCATCCATATAAGAAAACCGGCTGATGTTGAAGTGTCAAAATGCTATTTCCAATATGAATGTGATTCAACAAGATGTAGATTAATGCCTTTCCAAGCCCCATGCCATAGAAGGCGACATCAAAAAAAGTGTGTTGATCAAGCAGTATTGCCCACTCTTCCTGTCCTGTCCAGCCTATTGACGTGTGATCACGAAGGGAGCACATAGCTAATACCTCTGCACTCCTGGTACCGGAGGGGGAAGGGTGACCAATGAGGATGTAGGACACAAGTTGTGGTATTGTCCATCATCCACATTCATCACAGCCCAACTGTTATAGAAGGAGCATATTGCTACCACTTCTAAACTCCCAGCACCGGCCAACTTCATACTTCTAGTATTAGTCAGGTGACAGATGATAAAGTGATGAACTAAAAAGAACAGACTAAGGCAAGGCACCGAGGGCAAGATCTGTCATGCTGCGGAGCTCCAGGACTGCATCCTGAGATGCTCCCTCACTCAGATCCTTTAATAGGTTGGCTTGATACGCCTGCAACACCGACATGGTGTGCAGAGCTCCGCTGGCCTGACCTGCCATCACATACGCCTTGCCACTGAGCCTAGATGCCATCTGGCATGGCTTCGATGGCAAGGCTGGAGCCTTCCAGTAGGTCGCCACACCAAGAATGAGATATCTCACAAGCAAATCTTCGAACTGGGGCATCTCCACATAGCCATTTTCAGCAAGCCCCTTTAAATTAGCATAGCTTTTCACTACAGGGGTGTAAACACGAGGCGAGAATGGTTTATCCCACAAACTCATTATGGAGATCAGGGAGGAAGGGAAGCTACACCAGACGCCTGGCTCCCATCCCCCTTGAAAAGAGCCAGGTTGGAGGGCTGATCGAGTGTGCTCTGCTCTGAGACGTATACAGATCATGTGAATCTCCTGCTGTTATTTATCTCTAACATAGCATGACACATCTCATAAATGCTTTGCTAGACATGATTTTCTCCTGGCTTCCTGAAGACAAAGAAACAGATGATATTCTTTCTAGGCACCCTTATATACCCTGCCAGTGCACCTGTGATGTCACCTGACTGAGGTAGCCAATCAAGATTGCCGTGTAGCACACGTGCTTCAGATACTGGCTCATGATGAGCGTCAACTCCATGACACGGTGTTGAGTTTCACTTTGAAAGGGAATTGAAATATTATTTTGAGACAATAAAAGTAAACATAAAATAAGTACAATTTGATAATTTTCATGATTTCATGAAGCTCCAATAATGTTACTGGTAACAGAGGAATACATTTCTTAATATGGTCTATTCTAAATGTTTTATATTGGTAACCAAATCAGTTAGGAACCAGAATCATTTTTATGGCCCGAGCACCGATGGTGTGAGGACCCTATTATAATTGCTCGGCCAATTATTCTTCTTCTCCGAAATGAATCACATTTTTGAGGGGCTTAAACATGCTCATTAAACTTTGCACACGTGTCAGAAGTGGTAAAAATTTACTTCTGATATGGGTTTCAGAATTAGGTGTGGCAAAATGGCTCGATAGCGCCACCTATAAAACTTCAATTAAGTGCCCTTCACGCTACGTTTCACGTACAGGTATGAAATTCGGTAGACAGATGTAACAACCCAATACCTACAAAAAAGCCCCTGGGTGCAAAATCTGTAAACCCAACAGGAAGTGAGATATTTTGAATTTTCTCTGCAAAATTTTGGCAGTTTTTGCCGTTTCCACATGTTGTACTTTAACAAACTCCTCCTAGAGCTTTAATCAGATCAACATCATATTTGGTCAGTCTAATCTAAAGGCCTTCGAGATGTTAAATTGCAAAGATCTTGAGTTTTTGCTGAAGGGCGTGTCCATGGCGGCCTGGCAAATTTCGATGTTTCGCCATGAAAGAGGAAGTTGTTGTAACTCAGGCATACAGTGTCCGATCTGTCTGAAACTTCACATTTAATTAGAGTCCTGACCTGAAGTCATCTACATGGCAATATTCAGTTACAGTCATAGCGCCACCTGTGGGTAACAGGAAATGGCATGCTTTCCACTGTAATTCACTCCCAGAAACACATTTCAATATGTCACAAAGTGCCAAACATACTAGAAACATGTTAAATCATGCAACACTTGGCTAAGTGCTAATGTATGCGATTAACACCTCGAAAGAGGAAGTTGTTGTAACTCAGGCATACAATGTTCGATCTGCTCCAAACTTCACATGTTTGATAATAGTCCTGGCCTGAAGACATCTACATGGCAATATTCAGTTACAGTCAAAGCGCCACCTGTTGGCAGCAGAAAGTGTGGCACTTTGAAATGACTTTGCCATATTTCCCTTGTATTTACTCGCTTACATGCATGTCGCCCACTGTTCACTGTTTTCCTAAGGCCAACGGGTGATGGTGAGCCCGGGTGCGAGGGTCCTTTCATCGCTGCTTGCAGCTTTAATGTGGAATTAAATTCTTTGTGCATCCCAACTATACTGTGCCTCTGTAGTGTTTGGTGCTAATTTTTCATGTCTTGGTCATGCCCATTGCTGCTTATTCCTTTCTCATATTTTTTTTCCCCATTGTGTGTGTACTGAAGAAAGAGTTAATGTAACTTTTACATTGTGCCCCACAGTGTGGTAAGCATAGACCTTCCTGGCCAGGGCACATACCAGATCTGCATGATTCCTTGATCATGATCTTGATCATGATGCACAGTTTACCAGCCCATATGAGGGGGATGTGGAAGTGCAGGTGAACCAGCAGATGTACATGACGGTGGAAGCGAAATGATCAGCGAAATGATCGGTTATTTCTAAAAAAAAATAAAATACAACCGTATATGCTTTATAAACACAAATGATCACAAATGATCTTCCGTATTCTTCAAAAAGCTTACGCTGTATGTCCTATGCCTTCCCTACTTACGGAACGAACGTGGCGCCAGTTCCATTTTTTCCGTAAGTAGAATAGGGAAGGCGTAGAACATACAGCTTACGTTTTTTGAAGAATATGGAAGGGGGAATGGCGGAACCACTTGCAAGGCTATCATTTGTGTTTGTAAAGCATATACATTTGTATTTTTTTCCAGAAAATGACCAATTGTTTCACTAGATAAGACACTTATTCCTCATCTGGTATCATTTAGAGCCCTTTGAAGCTGCACTGAAACTGTAATTTTGACCTTCAACAGTGGAGTTCATTGAAGTCCACTATAAGGAGAATAATCCTGGAATGTTTTCATCAAAAACCTGTAGGACATGGACATCTTGGATGACATGGGGGTAAGTAAATTATCAGGAAAATTTTATTTGAAAGTGGACTAATCCTTTAATACTGTGTCTGGTTACCTGGATGATCTACGCCACTTTTTTTTTTTTTTTTTTTTTTGTGATGGTTGTTCATGAGTCCCTTGTTTGTTCTGAGCAGTTAAACTGAGCACTGTTCTTCAGAAAAGTCCTCCAGGTCCTGCAAATTCTTCAGTTTTCCAGCATCTTTTGCGTATTTGAACCCTTTCCAGCAGTGACTGTATGATTTTGAGATCCATCTTTTCACACTTAGGACAACTGAGGGAATCAAACACAACTATAAAAAAAGGATCAAACATTCACCAATGCTCCAGAAGGAAACATGATGCATTAAGACCCGGGGGTGAAAACATTTTGAATTTGAAGATCAAGGTAAATTCTATTTAATTTGTCTTCCAGGAAACATGCAAGTATCTTCTGTTGCTTCCGAAGGTCAGTACTAAATGGAAAAAAAAAACAAAAAAAAAAAACAAATTCAACAAAATAAGAAAAAATTGGACAACATCATCCTGTTCAAAAGTTTTCACATGAGTTTGCATAAGTTAACACCAAAGGTTCAGTGATTCCCAAGACAAAACTTCTTAAGACCTCTGAGTTACCTCTGGAACACAGGACTGAAATCCACTCTAAAATCCACAGAGATCAAAATGCATCAGATTCCAAAATAATGCTAGACAGACTAATCAAATGTCAAATAATCAAATGTCATTTCATTGCATAATTCTACATAATGTCTGCAATGCACACTTTTAAATATCATTTAATCACTCCTTGTTTATGTCCTTTTGATAACTATTTATAGTTCATAGAATACCTGTGGTATGAATCAAATCTGTGTAAAATGTTTCATATTTGTTTTATAGAAATAATGTTTAATTATCCCCTGCTACAGCAGGCAAGTTAAGAGACCATGTGACTAATAACAACTGTAATTTATGTGAGAGGAGAAGAAACAGTCACACCCTTGAATCAAAGATGTACTTGGTCAGAACTCTTTCAAAGGGTTGGACAAACATCTGAGTTTAAAAACTCTGGATACAAACAAAGCATTAGGAGAAGGATGTGCATAGCACTGGTAAAATGGGTTAGAGGCTAAAACAACATCATGCAAGCCATCTAACTACTCTCGTCTCATTTAATTTTCCTTTTTTACTTAGGTTCTTTTCTTTTCCATTGAGAGTCTTGTTTTCCAAGTTAAGTTTTTGCAGCAAAGCCGCAGTCCATAACTCTATAGTTGTTGCTTCAAACTGCAGTCACTTTGCTTCTATTCATTGCCAACACACCATCTGATTGGCTGCCCAAGACATCACTTCAGACACGAAAAGCCCTCCAGCGAATCAACGAACCTGGAAAATCCTTTTTCAGCAAGGAAGCCACAGAAGGGAATCCCCATCAAAGACACAAACAACAAAAGCAAGTAACGCCTCCAAACTGGTGCATTGATATAAAATGTAATAACCCCGCCTAAGAAACGATAGCGTCACAAAGATGAAGACAGACAGAAGACAGGATTTATAAAATATAAACAAGGTTTTACTTACTAGAAGGCAGGCAGATGTAGTGATTTTACTTTCACCCATCCAAGGACAACTCAACTCAACTTTATTTCTAGAGCACTTTCAAAAACCACAATGGGTACCAAAGTGCTGTACATGAAAATAGCAAAAATAAACAAATACATACAACCAAAATTACATACAATTTACAACACATTATTAAAAGCTAAAGGTAAGGAAAATAAATACATTTTTAACACCCTCTGAAATGACCCTACACTCAAAAAAATATTTAACCCCAAAAGTTAAAACTTATGTAATTCAATTGCATATAAAATTTCCATCCAATTTAATCACATAAATCCAACGTAAAAAAGTTAACTTTTACTTAAGCTTCCCCATCATGTTCAGTTGACTTGAATGAATTAAATAGAGGTTATGTTAACTGATAAACTGCAATTTAAGCTTGTGTAATACATAAACCTTACTCTTTTCAAATAACTTATTCTTACTTGCTTTATATAACTATCTTACATTTCTTTATTTATATTAAATAAATGGTCAAACACGTGTTACATTTATTGTCACAATTGCTCCAGGAATAATAAGAAACATCCAATCTGACAAAAAAATAGAACATAATGCAGTATTTCACAAATTAAGGCAACTGTTTACTGCAGTTTTGTGCCTTCTCCCAAACTAACACAATGGTTATGGCTGTGTGCCAACAAGTTCATAGATCAACATGGAACCAAATTTTAACATCAAACATTATTTTCACAATTTCAAGGTAATATTGGGATCTCACTGCATAGTATTGTCATCAGTTTGTGCTTTCACTTATCTAAAACTTGATACAGATCTGTAAATGGTTACATTCCTTGTAAACATTTGTTCAAACAAATAAACAATCAGGACACTTGGGGGGAAAAAGAGAAAAGCAATCTGAAGGATTATAATTTACTTTACATATAACAGGTTTTCTGTTGTCCGTCAAATTTCAGCATTTAGGCATTCAGTAGCCCAAGTGTGCTACTCACAAGTTAACTTCCTGGACAAGGAATAGCACAAGGGCTAACATCTTTTCAAAGGGTTTATTCGCCCAAAAATGAAATTTCTGTCATTAATTACTCACCCTCATGTTGCTCCAAACCCCTAAGACCTTCGTTCATCTTCAAAACACAAATTAAGATATTTTGTGTGTACAACATCAACTGCGTAGGAGACTGACATAAAAGGGAAGACATTTTTGAATAAAGTCATTTTTTTTTGTTTTTGTTTTTTTGTTTTGCGCACAAAAAGTATTCTCGTCGCTTCATACTATTAAGGTTGAACCACTGCAGTCATGTTGACTATTTTAATGATGTCTTTACTACCTTTCTGGACCTTGAAAGTGATAGTTGTGTTGCAGTCTATCGGAGGCCAGATAGCTCATGGATTTCATCAAAAATATCCTAATTTGTGTTCTGAAGATGAACGAAGGTCTTACGGGTGTGGAACGACATGAGGGTGAGTAATTAATGACAGAATGTTCATGTTTTGGTGAACAAAAAATTAAATGTGTTTAAATGTATCAGAGAGGAAGCCAGAAGGTGCATTAGGTGCAGTCTCTTGATTTGAGTTAGTGTCATCGGTTCATAGTGTCATTGATCATACTGTCTTCAATTCAACATTACAGAACAAGTTTAAAAGTTTTCAATGTCCTTCCAGGGGATGGAAACATTTATATGATGTCCTAAAGTCCAAATTCATCATTACCTTCTGGAAGAATTCAAATGTGAATTTGAGACTCTGAGCGTAGCTTGAGTGCGTAGATCAATCTGAACAGCATTATTAATCCAAAGGAAAAACTCTTAATGTAAATAATGACAACACTTACTTCATTTACTGTGAACAGGTTGCCTGAATCTCTCCTCAAAATGTCAATGTTTAAGAATGTTTCAATTACTTAAACATACTGGATACTTCAGTGATACTTCTTCCACACACTTTACGTTGCCACAAATCTTAAAGTCAAAAAACAGAAAATCGACATCAACAATTTTACAAAGAAATGAAACGAGTAAATTTTAGTTTTAATACAAAAAATATGAAAAAAAATATTACACATACCGTAACTGAGTTATTGTCCCAAAATTATGAGGTTTCTGAAATAGTAAAGATGACATACACTTTGTTATTATTATTACTATTAAATTATATTTTTATATTATTATTATTATTATTATTTAATAAAATTACGACTCAGGTTGAAAAGAACACGACTTGTTTTAACAGGAAATCCTATACATTTTTAGTTTATATATGGTCGAATGACACACTCTGTGCAATGTTTTTGTATATTTTCAAACTATATTTCAAGCAAAGTAAAATGCACATTGAAGCACTTGTACTCAAAGATCTGTCCAAACATGCAAAAATACACAGTCAGTTGAACACATATCTCGAAATGATCAAATTTACCAATATTTGTGGACAGACATTTTAATGTGAAAGCCTATAAACGTTTACAATGTAGATAACGTATATATTTAATGAAGTGTGTTTGAGCAACGTCTTGGCTTATTTGCAAAGCATATAACGTTAGCAAAGATCGCTGAAATGACGAATCTGTTATTAAAAAAAAAATAATAATAATACGCGTAATCTGCCTGAATGCAAACATGATGCACAGTCAAGTCGACAGCATAGCGTTATATCTTACAATGATCAACGTTACAAATACTACTCTTTTTATAGCTGAGAAGAACTAAAATATAAGTTAATTCGCCTTAGCAAAAATGTGCCTTCATGCTAGAACTAAGAAAACAAGATCGAATAAACATAAAAATGGATATTGTTGAAGTTTAAATCGTTAACAAACATATCTTACCTTGAAAACATCCACATCTATGCATCCAAATCCTCCTTTTCGCTGAGTCAGACAGTAGATCACCGTTGCCAGTTTGCCGCTTTCAGTTGTTATTTGACTCCAGACTCCAATGAGCATGCGCAACACTTGCATTTGCGCCTTATGGCAATGAATTAAGTATAGTTTATGTAATTTGATCAGGTTGGTCTTGAATCTTTTCATTCATGTTGTATAAAAGTAATTTGGAATAATAATAGTTATTTTATACGTTTTTAAATACATTTTATTTGAATTGTTTGCTTAATTTCAATTAGTGGCAAGAATCATTTTTTTGAGTGTAGAGTAGGAGATGTTTTTTAAAAAAAAAAACAAAAAAAAAAAACAGGGATTGGTAGTGGTGAAGTGGTGATTTTTGGAGTACATCAGATGACCCCTTCCCCCTTCTCCTAGGTAAGGGCACTAGTCAAGGTCTTTTACCTTGGCAGTATGAGAACAGTCCCAACAGGAGGCTGTTCAATAATTTAGAATTAATGTAAAGTGAATGGAGTTGGTCAGTTGATTTATCTGAAAGACTGGTGAAATTACTAACTTGTAGAACCTCGTCTGTATTATCAGCACAAGGAAGACACAAGTGTAATAAAATAAATTTTATTAACAAAAGATAAAGAAGAATATCTAACACAACTACTAAATGAATACCATGAATGATAAAGGAATGTGCATAAGATACATAAAATAAAGTGATTAAGTTGGGTGTGACTATGGAAGAGTTACATTATCTTATGGAAAGATAAGCTGTTGTTTCTCTGAAAATAATAAGGTGAAGGACCTTATTATGCATCAAATAAATAAATGAAAGATTATTTGTTATTAACGGACATCAGCTACATTACATCTAATGTGAATTAGGAAATCATATACTGATAATATACAACAACACCAAGGTCTCTGGAAAGAGGTTTGGTTAAGTGATATTTATGTTCAACATGGTTGAGTCCGATTATGGTGACGTCTTCCACTGGTTGAGCTGGGTGACAATGCAGTGGGGAAAGGAGTCGGAATCTATTTCAACAGCCTTGAACACAAAGCTCAGTGGGATGCTGATCTCCTGGAGCACCAACACACAGATGAGGCCCTGACGTAGGTGCAGAAGGCCCTTAACAATCTGGAACACGTAGACGAAGGTATACCTTGAAGTGAAAGTTTACTCTCCTGAGCTTAACCTTGTTGAAAGTGTCTCTGTGTGTCTTCTGCCTCTCTGGGCCAGACACTCAGAACTTGGTCAATCTGCTTTTGTCTCTCTGTAGTCGTTAAGTCAAGTCAGGTCAAGTCATCTTCATTCATATAGCGCTTTTCACAATACCGATTATTTCAAAGCAGCTTCACAGTGATAATGGGAAAATTAATGGACAGGGATTGTTTTGGCTTTACAGCAGCTCTAGGAAAAAGTTATTATTGAGCTAAAGTAGGATTTTGATTGAATCACTTCTGTTGTAAAAAATAATTATTAACTTAGGGGCCACTTAAATTACACCTTTTAAACTGAAAACAGAAGACTTTTAATGTGTTCTTGCCATTCATTTATGTGTTTAGTCTATAGGTTTGTCCGTTTGAATGTGTATGTGCGCAGACTCTTAATCTTTTTTACAAAGTGACATTGGCAAATTACTTGTCTGGCCCGCATAATACAGAAAAATTAATCATTTCTGTGGATCTATGCGAACTGGAATCATTTTGATAATGTTTTATCTATACATAGGAAAAGGAAAGGGAAGGAGGCCTTCACAGGGGATAGTTTAGTTGACACTTCAGGGCTGCATTTTCGTCGTTTCTAGATGCAGGTTCTTCATCTCATCTGGATACGGCCTGGATCTGGCAGACTACGGCAAACCTCAGGATAAACAGAGAGAGACTAATATTAGCATAGACACCATTCTTCTTATGATGTAGCGAGTACATCAGGTGTTATGGGAAGTGTTCCTGGTTCCGGCTGACCTAATTTATGCAGTCTAACAATTTACATGATTCGAATTATAGAAGAAGATAATGTGTTATGTGTATGTCAGGTTAAAGAGATGTGGTTTTAGTCTAGATTTAAACTGACAGAGTGTGTCTGCTTCCCGGACAAAGTTCCAAAGTTTAGGTGGTAAAAAGGAAAAGGATCTACCGCCTGCGGTTGATTTTGAAATTCTTGGTATTATCAACTGGCCTGAATTCTGAGATCGCAATAAACGTGAAGGACTAATGCATTAAGAGCTCGCTCAGGTACTGGGGAGCTAAACCATTTAGTGCTTTGTGTAATGATTCCACTGGAGTCGAGCGTAGTGAGAATGCAGCATTTATTTAACATAAGCGTGTACAAAATAATCAAAGACTAGACACGACACGACACGACACGACACTCACCAAACAGCAGATTACAGGGAACAAAGCTAGACAAGATAACGATGAAACATGAGGGCTATTTATACAAAGAGACTAATGACAAACAAGGAACACTTGTGAACAATGAGACAAAGAACCAATGACAGAACAGAACTAAGAAACCACATGACTAAATCAACCAATGAGAACATAACACATGAGACTAGGGAAGCACATGACATGATCACATGAGTACAAGGGAATCAAATGACATCACAGAGCATGTGGCAAATATAACAAAGCAATGAAACAAGGCATGAACTTGAAAAATAAACCATAAAACATGCACATGAAACATGACACCAAAACAAGACATTACATTACACTTAAGTAAGTAAGTTACATGTAAGTAATTAGCAAAATTTAAAATTTAAAATTTTGCAGATCTTTCTATACAATTCTTGTACTGCCATGAAAAATACCCTTATCTTAGAATTAATTAATAATCAATACTGAGTGTTCACAGAATGAACTGATTGATTGATTGTAATTTTAATGTAGCTACATCAAGTTAATCTGATTAACTGATTTAAATATTCATAATTAATCATAATTAATAATCATAATGAGTTATGAATGATTATATATATTTCTCCTTTGAGCTAAATTCGCTTCACAGGTGAAGGAAATGACTAATTAGTCAACTCAGGAAAACTAGGTCAAACGATGGGGCAAACTAATCACAGAAAACATACATGTTTCAATATCCTAATTCATGACCCCTTTAGAATCATTATTTTTGCATTTCTATATGCATAAATACTCCTAAAAGTTGATATGTACTTTTAATACAATTAACATTCTTTCTCCTTCAGCAAAATTAATCAAAAATGACTATAAAAATAGTTGTGAATATATTTTCCCCAATATCAGCTATTTTGACAATAGCAATAGCAAATCATGATCCACAGCTGTGATGTATCTGAAGCCTATTGGCTAGTTTTTTTGTTTGTTTGTTTGTTTGTTTTGTTGTTGTTGTTTGTTTTTTACAAGCCTTTTGATATGTCCTGCCCTCATTTCCTGTTTTAAAAAGAAATCCGTCAATGCCGAGAGAGAAAAAAACTGTTCACATGAGCATCATGGATTAACATCTTAGAGCATTTGTATGCCATGCCACCATATTTATTCAGAATCTCATGGTATATTAATTCCAGTATTTTGTTTGCATAAAGCCCAGCTGTTGACTTTTTGGCAAACACAGGGTTTTGATCTCTGATGCCAACCAGAGTGAAATGTGATCTGCCTAAATTCCATTTTCCCACACCGGATTAGTCCTGGGCAGATTAGTTTGACACACCAGTCTGGCTGGATTCATGTTCCTGGAAACCACAATCACCCTATAAAAGTCATAGAAAGATCTTCTTTTTATGCTTCTGGGATGAAGGGAGTATGTTTTAACAACATGTTTGGCACAGTTTCCCTGAACTTCTCCCTGGAGATGAGCTTAGTCACGATGCATTAACCATTTATCCTGTATTACAGGCTATTATAACAGATTTATTAAATACACAATCTGGTATATAGACAACACTTTCCTGTTTATCTGAGCCACAGAGGCTTAAAATGTAATGAAAATGTCTTTATTCATCAACCTTATAAATCTCTTGGTATAGTGTACAGGCTGCATTAATTAATGGACCCTTTTCACATTTCCGGGAATCTCAGAGGTGGAAGTCATCATAGTTGGGGAAACTTCTATAGCGGTGAATGGGAGATGAGAGCAAATATAATTTTTGTATTTGCATTTGCTCCAGTAGCAAAAGCAAAAAAAAAAAAATAAAATTCTGTGATAGAGTTTCCATGACTTTCAAAAAGAGGGAAAAATATAGAGAGATTGATTACATTTGGTCAGAAGAGAGAAAGATGTCAAATTTGCCATCACTCCCTCAGCCGTTGTATTAGAAACACCCTCGCAGCAGGGTTAATTTGTTTTTTCGTCATTTACTGCCAAGGTAGTACAACACAATGTATAGCATTATAAATGTGTATAAAAAAAATAAATAAAAAAAGATTTGCGATTTCTAGTGAACATATTTTACTAATAGACCCACCAATCTCTGTTTAAAAGTAAAATAATGATGCTGCCATCTTTCTATTGTCATTTTTACACCCCTCTAATTTGGCTCCAAATTTCAGGTGAAAATTGTCATTTTGACCCCCTATACAAAATAGTGGATTACTCAGTAAATATACATCTGTGAAATTTAATATTTTGGCTTTCATCACTATTTATGCCTGTCTTTCTACAGAAAAAAATATCAACAAAATCAAAAATTTGAGCCGGGTACCTGTGGTTGAGTTGACACGGAATGACCCAGGTGACTTGACTCTACTTGATTTAAATAATGTAATTACACATTTGAAATTATGAAATTGCAATTTATTATATTTAAGATACATTACCTTTAAACGTAATATCACATACTTTACATGTGCTTTAGTGTGCTGGTCAACACATCAAAATAAGTTACTTTTTTAAAGTACTGTATGTCAAGGATTAATAAAACAGTAATATAAAATGTACTTTAAAACTTTTAATTTGATATTATTACAAAGCACACATTTTAAAAGTGTACTTAAGTGTGTTAAAGGGGTCATGAACTGCATTTTTTGTTAATTTGACAATTTTTATGCTATCAAGATTTTTACATCAAAAAACATCCTAATTTAGAAGTATTAAGCTATTTTCTATCCTGTTTTGACCCTCTCTTTCGAACGATCTATTTTGATAGGCATGCCACATTCAAGACTTGGAAGTAAATGCCCACTGCTATGATTGGGTAACAGTTTTGCATATTAAAATAAGTAAGTACTTGGAGTTACCGCAGTTATAATTGACAAAGGACTTACAGTGTTTCGTGTAAACAGAATTATGAATGAATGTACCATGAAATTGTCACACCGTCATTAATAGGCTATTCATCGTTCATCCTTTTCAATAAAGTGAAAAACATATGCATTGTCATTTGCAGTGTTGTATTTTAAATAAAATGAAACATGTTGTAATTTCTTACTTAAGACAAAACAGATGTCGCTCACTGGAGCTTTTATTCAGTATTACAGCGAATGGCTTAGATCAAAACAACAAAAGCAGCGTTCTCTAAGTGCTTTCTTCCACATCCTATAGTCCATTTGGTAGCATACGTCACAGTTACGTCACTTGCAGCTGCACGCGCATTGTGGTGGCAGAAAAATATTGGTAACAAGTGGAGGAAAATGGGCAAAATTGCGGGATATAAACTTGGGATATAAACTTGCAGTTCTGTGGACAAAAGACAAAATATTGAGTTTATGTCTCACAATTCTGATTTTTCTTCTGAGAATTGTGAGATATAAACTCAGAATTGGAAGGAAAAAAGACAGAATTGAAAAATATAAACTCAAAATTACATTTTTTATTCTTTTATTCAGTGGCTTCCATAGACTGCTACTGCAGAACTGTCATTTTCTGCTACCAGATAGACTCCGCCCACAAAAACATCATCGTTGTTTGCACCTAAAATGGTGGGCCAACCCCCAAATGGTCTATAATCCAACACATTAACCCCATAAATGTCGAAGAAAAGGAAAGAACAGCAAATCACAACTATTACGACTATTCAGTTTGACTGTGGTGCTACAGTTTAAATACTCAGTACATATCGAAGGATCTGTAACAGACAAAGCAATAAATTAAGCACTTCTTTTTCACAAAGGTAGTGTTTGCTAAGGAAGGCAACAATAACAATTTCGTTTGCTTAGTGACTCTAAGACACAAAGTATGAAACTTCAGTGTGTAACTGGTCTTGTGCTGTTTGAACAAAGGAAAAATGGCATTTGTCAAGATGATTTACAGAGAAGGAGCAGTTACCTGTTCAGCGTGATGATGTTTAATGTCCTCGACAACCTCTGTATTATATACAGTATATTCCCATTTAGCCAATGCTAGCAACTGCCTTATTCAAGACATGTAAAAGCTTTAATAAAATCACAAGTGGGGTATTACTGATGCATTTTATGTTATAGAATAAAATGTGAAAATATCTTGAGCTTATTTCAGGCATTTAACCAAAAGCCCATTCAAGGACTTGATGTCAATAGATAAACATGTTTACCCTACTGAAAAAAAAAAAAAAAAAATCTATACCAAAATGTATTTAAAATACATTTACTTCATATACTAAGTATAATTAAACTTTATTTGGAGTACTTCTTTATTGCACAATGCACATTTCTTAATATTAAGTCTAAAATTTGTTTTAATATCACTATTAGTAAGGATAGTATGATCACTGTATGATATCAGTCTGTAAATGCAAAGTGTACCTAAAGTATACTTGCAATAGTTCCATTTTAGCACAATCAGATATGCTTAAGTACACCATATTACCAAAAGTTTTGGAATGCTGTGCACATTAACTTTAATGACATCCCATTCTTAATCCGTAGGGTTTAATATGGAGTTGGCCCGCCCTTTGCAGCTATAACAGCCTCAACTCTTCTGGGAAGGCTTTCCACAAGGTTTAGGAGTGTATTTATGGGAATTTTTGACCATTCTACTAGAAGCGCATTTGTGAGGTCAGGCAGTGATATTGGTGAGAAGGCCTGGCTCGCAGTCTTCGCTCTAATTCATCCCAAAGGTGTTCTATCGGGTTGAGGTCAGGACTCTGTGCAGGCCAGTCAAGTTCCTCCACACCAAACTCGCTCATCCATGTCTTTATGGACCTTGCTTTGTGCACTGGTGCGCAGTCATGTTGGAACAGGAAGGGGACATCCCCAAACTGTTCCCACAAAGATGGGAGCATTAAATTGTCCAAAATGTCTTGGTATGCTGAAGCATTAAGAGTTCCTTTCACTGGAACTAAGGGGCCAAGCCCAACCCCTGAAAAACATCCCAACACCATAATCCCCCCTCCACTAAACTTTACACTTGGCACAATGCAGTCAGGCAAGTACCGTTCTCCTGGCAACCGCCAAACCCAGACTGGTCCATCGGATTGCCAGACAGAGAAGCGTGATTCATCACTCCAGAGAACACGTCTCCACTGCTCTAGAGTCCAGTGGTGGCGTGCTTTACACCACTGCACCCGACGCTTTGCATTGCACTTGGTGATGCTTGGATGCAGCTGCTCGGCCATGGAAACCCATTCCATGAAGCTCTCTACGCACTGTTCTTGAGCTAATCTGAAGGCCACATGAAGTTTGGAGGTCTGTAGCTATTGACTATTGGCTATTGAAAGTTGGCAACTTCTGTGCACTGTGTGCCTCAGCATGCGCTGACCCTGCTTTGTGATTTTACGAGGCCTACCATTTTGTGGCTGAGCTGCTGTTGTTCCCAATTGCTTCCACTTTGTTATGATACCACTAACAATTGACCATGAAATATTTAGTAGTGAGGAAATTTCACGAATGGACTTATTGCACAGGTGGCAACCTATCATGGTACCACGCTTGAATTCACTGAGCTTCTGAGAGAGACCCATTCTTTCACAAATGTTTGTAGAAGCAGTCTGCATGCCTAGGTGCTTGATTTTATACACCTGTGGCCATGGAAGTGATTGGAACACCTGAATTCAATGATTTGGAGGGGTGTCCCAATACTTTTGGCAATATAGTGTATGTCTTTAATTGGACCTCAGCACTACTTCTGGATAAATAAAGTGCATTAAGTACAAAATTAGTTGTTCCAATTAAACAGACTTTAAATATATCAATTTAGTATACCAAAAGTACAATTGCAGGGTATTTATATTAAGAAAATATGTAAATGTATTTGTAGTATACTTTGTAGTAAAATAAATGTATTTCAAATACATTTATTTTTCACTAGGGCTCCCCTGCTTTCCTTTTAATATCATACATAGAAAGGAGCAAAATCACATTAAAGTTTACTTTTCAATTCATTAAATCTCTCAAGCATAATCCCCTGATGTTTGGCAAAGATTCAAACATATTAGTTTATGTCCAAAACCACTCATGAGAAAAACATGCCTTTATCTCCAAAATCTGTGTCCTGTTTCACAGAGCTGGCATCATTTCCACCTTCATCTCTGCAGTCTTTCTGCAATTATATTTATTTTGCGCTGAGATGTGAAACCAAGTCCGCTCATTTGAACCCAAATCAAACATTGCACTGTATATTCTGCGCTTTAGGAGGCATATTTCCCCAATGTTTCCTACTGCATCATTTCCATTTTAACATTCAGTTACCGTTACCGTATTTATGACATAAGGCAGTAAAGTGTTTATTTTCATGTTGAATGTTTACCCAACCGCTTTGTCTTCTTGTGAGTTGGATTTGCACTTGTCTGCCTTGCCTTTGGTTGTTGACAACTTGTTGTTTCAACATTATCATAACTTGTATAAATAACCCATTTACTAACATGCATAACGATGTCATTATATTAAGCGTGCAAAATGTTTGAGAGACACAAACGTCATTGATGCAAAGAGGGGCAACAAACAACAGTGAGACTTAAGATAATCAAACGCTCTTACAGATTCTGCAAGGGTATATGGATTTATGGGCATAACTGTGCCCAACTGTGTGTGCACCATTCAGAATATTGTATGTGCATGGGTATATATGTGTGTGTGTTCAGAGGGTTCAGACATCTGTTAATGATTCTGCAGATGTTGGGGGGAGGGAGAGGGTCTTTAACAACAGGAGCTGTATTGTGTTGTCTCTCATTTCTGCTTTGCATTGGGCTCATTTCTGTGTGTGCTCAGGGTCTGACGTATTTCTCAGTGTGCGTTCACCAATCAGTTGCACCATGGAAGCCTATATTACAGGAAACAATGGTTTCATAATAACATTCATTGATAAGCATCATTAAGTGAATGTAAACAGTTGGGAGAAAATTGGATGTGTCACAATAGCTGTGTCCCAATTCAGAGGCTGCAGGACTCGGACTTCAAAGGCCACGCCTTCGAAGGCCCCAAAGGTCGGACTGAGCATTGTTAAATGGGATGGTATATTATGTATATTATGTATTATGTATATAATACATAACAGCCTAAACAGCGCTTAAGTGCACACATAAAGTTTGCCACACCGCACCAGCAAACATAATGATTATGAGTGTGTTTTAAAAAAACAGGAGACTGTTTAAACATTTCAATAATTCAGTGACAATTTTTTTCCTGTGTTTTTGGCTGCAGAGATTAAGTCAACAATGCTGACTCGTCATCTCCGCAGTAGTGGATGTCTATATGCATATTTCATACGGATTACATAATCTAAGAATATTTATTTTCCATTTGAATTGGTTCATTTTAAAGTAGACATTCCAAGCTTTCTATAGATATATTTCTCGTACTTGTGAGGCAAGTATATGCTGAGTTTCGGTTCATGTTTATTACATGCTCAAGTTCACTGAGACCGAGATGGCAGAAAGCGCATCCTGATTGTTTTCATTATTTTACAAAAGCACAACATTTTGCTGTTATTGTGAGTTTACAGAAGTAAAAGTGGACCCTTTACAGTTTGCACTACTCTTATCTGTATGACCAAAATGACTATGAGTATTTTAAGTTAAATGCAAGTGATCACACCAGCGCCTACATGTCATGCAGTAAGCGCGCTCCCCACTAGCATGGATATGCACCTAATAATAGCACACATTTATCTAGGACTAGGCTAACATTGACTTGTAGAGTGAGCAGACTTGTAGAGTTGCTAATACTTACATGTTGTAAATGATAAGTCATATTTGAGGTTGATGAATGATAGGCAAATGTTTGGATTTCCTGCCGTTAATGATCTCTCCCTCACGGACTGCATGACTTCACCACTTCTTGCGGAGTTATTTTTTTCTGCGACTAACCTACTAATAAAATCTTGGTGGACCAAGCCTCTTCTAGTTGACTAACGGTTAGTCAACTGTAGTGATTTTACTTTCGCCCATCCAAGGACGCGAAGTAAAATAGGGATTAGTACTCACGTCACCGCTGATGTTGTGATGTCTCTTAAGGTGTGATTATGAGTACATCAGATGACCACTTCCCCCCTTTTCCTAGTTCAGGGCACCAGTCAAGGTCTTTTACCTTGGCAGTATGAGAACACTTTCAACAGGGGCTTTTCATTCATTTAGAATTAATGTAAAGTGGTCAGCTAATTTATTGGAAAGATTGGTGAAATTGCTAACTTGTAGAGCCTCTTCTGTATTATCAGCATTATCAAGGAAGACACAAGTGTAATAACATAAATTTTATTAACAAAAGATAAACAAGAATAACTAACACAACTACTAAATGAATTCCATAAATGATAAAGGAATAAAGTGCATACGATACATAGAATACAAGTGATTAAGTTGAATGTGGCTATGGAAGAGTTACGTTATCTTATGGAAAGATAAACTGTTTCTCTGAAAATAATAAGATGGAACCTTATTATGCACTAAACAAATAAACAAAAGATTATTTGTTATTAACTAACATCAGCTATATTACATCTAATGGGAATTAAGAAATTATATACTGATAATATACAACAATGCCAAGGTCTCTGGAAAGAGGTTCGGTTAAGTGATATTTACGTTCCACTTGGTTGAGTCCGATGATGGTGACGTTTTCCACTGGTTGTGCTTGGTGACAATGCAGTGGGGAGAGGAGCCGGAATCTGTTTCAACAGCCTTCAACACAAAGCTCTGTGGGATGCTGATCTCCTGGAGCACCAAAGGATCCTAAAATCTGGAACACGCAGATGAGGCCCTGGTGTAGGTGCAGAAGGTCTTTAACAATCTGGAACACGCAGACGAAGGTACCTTGAAGTGAAGATTTGCTCTCCTGAGCTTAACCTTGTTGCAAATGTTTGTCTTCTGCCTCTCTGGTCCAGACACTCAGAACTTGGTCAATCCGCTTTTGTCTCTCTGTAGTCGTTACTGTCACACTGGACAAAAACAACTTAGTGTTTGTCAATGTCTCTTTCCTCACAGGCTGGAGGCTCAGAACATGGTCATACTTGTTGCTGCCTACTACTGAGTCTACTAGCTGTAGACTCAGATCATGGGATCTGTTGTTGTCTCTCTGGACGAACCAGAGGCTCAGAACGAGAATGTATCTGTCAATGTCTTTCCCCTTTGAAGGGCAGACTCAGAATGAGAAGTGTCTGTTGAAAGGGTACCTTTATCACTTTCCGATAAGGAGGAGATTGGAATTTGGTGCTTCTCCATTCGAGTGCTGTGATTGGCTGCTGGCATCAGAGGGGACACACACAGTGTGGCCCACCCTTCTTTCCCCTGTGGAACTCATTTGCATAAAGCACAAAGTTGGAAGACTTTACGGTGTCTTTAAAGTTTACCAATGCATTTCTCACTTTCCAAACCACCACCAGAATACCTTTGGCAATATTCTAAACAAATAGAGACTAAACATGATGGAAAAAGATTTAACTGTCATGCATTCATTAATTTGTACATTAACAGCTGAATTTGTGTCAGATGTTGCACTACAAATAGCGGTCACTGAGAATGCTTATTTCTGTGAATAAGTATGAAATGGATGTGTGTAGTCTGCATCAGTTTAAAGTTTTCCAAACATAGTTATGAATGGATTTGGATGGATCACTGTGATATCTCTTTGTTTCACCCACTGCTGCTGAGGTCCTGAGGAATTTTTATGGCAGTCTCTGGCCAATCTTAGGAAGTAGTCTCTAGATGGGTGAAGGGCAGAAACTGCATGTGGACCAATGAGAAGTCCTGTCCTTCCTAGGCTTGGTATAAGAGGTCTTCTTTTGCCCTCTAAGAGGTGTCTGGATGTTGTCCTTACATCTTTATCTGATGCCGTTTGTTTGTGTTAGTCCACCAAGATTCAATCAAAATGTAGCAAACCTTTGTCCGCTGTTATGGACAGAGAGCTCCTCTCTGTCCGTAACAGCCATAAACTGGGCCCTGGAATGTTCTGTTCCCTACACAACTATTCAACTTTTTTGAAAGTTATATTAAACTGTCTGAAAACAAAACAGGGTTCACAAACTGTCTAAATATGTTCATCATGGTCCAAAATCTTGGTCGACCAAGCCTCTTCTAGTCGACTAACGGTTAGTCAACTATTAGACTTTTTTGAAAGTTATATTAAACTGTCTGAAAACAAAACAGGGTTCACACACTGTCTAAATATGTTCAACATGATCCATTTCTGCATATAATAAAGAGAATTCTGGGATAGGCAAGGGGAACAAAGGATGCATTTAGACATCCTTTGAATTGGGACAGCCTTCGCCACGCTGTGGTGACACAATCGGCCTGTCATTGCGACCTTAGAAGGATGCAGCCTCTGAATTGGGACGCAGCATGTCAGTATATTCGATCCGTGCATTAGATCTTAAAGTGACAGCAGCCTAATGAACTTGCTGCTGTCTGTGTCTTTAATGATAATCAAACTATAAAAGAAAAAGAGAGAATGATTCACTGCTCTTGTCAGCTTTTAAAAATGAAAACATTCCATTAACACAACATTCTGCAGTATTTTAATAAAAAAAAAAAATACACTTTTGAGACTTTAAATTAGACATACAAGAAAATGCTACAGTGCTCAGCGTAAATGAGTACACCCCCTTTGAAAAGTAACATTTTAAACAATATCTCAATGAACACAAATGTCCAAAATGTTGACAAGACTAAGTTTTATATAACAACTGTTTAACTTATAACATGAAAGTAAGGTTAATAATATAACTTAGAAAACAAATTTTTCATTTTTACTCAAATTAGTGTGATGCAAAAATGAGTACACCCAACTGAAAGTCTCTGGAGCAAAGCTAAATTTTAGACTACAAATGTCTAATTTAACAAGAATTCAACCACAGGTGAGTCTAATTATTCATTACACAGGTGTCCAGCAGACAGTTGACTATAAAAGGGTGTTAAAACCCCTTCCCATTTCTGTTGTCAGCAATGGCACCACATGGAAGAGAAATGTCAAAAGACCTGAGAAAGAAAATAATTTCTTTACCAAGTGAACCCAATCGAACACCTATGGGGAATTCTGAAGGGACATGTTGAGCATCACTCTCCATCCTCTCTAAAAGAGGTCATTCTTGAAGAATGGTAAAAGATAGATGTTGCAAAATGTCGGCAACTTGTTCATTCCATGCTTAGAAGACTTGCATCACCCTAATTTGATTAAAACTGAAAAATGTGTAATCTAAGTTATATTATTAACCTTATTTTAATGTTATAAGTTACATAACAGATGTTATATTAAACTTAGTCTTGTCAACATTTTGGAAATTGTTTTTGTGTTCATTGAGATTGTTTAAAATGTTACTTTTCAAAGGGGGTGTACTCATTTACATAAAAGGGGGTGTACTGAGCACTGTAATTGGGAAAAAAAAAAAAAAAAAAAAAAAATCTCATGCAGAAGCCTAAACATACTGAGCAGGTTTTGTTTAAAGCAAGGTTTTCAGGTGTTATAAGCACATGATTTGGTTTGGATCTGTGTGTGAGTGTACACAGGTGTATCTCTTAAACCTCAGTACAGATGTGGAAACACTCCTTGATGATATTGGTTCTGTCACCTATTGAGAGAGAGGCTAATTGGCCATTGCTGTTGGCAGCAGGGGGTGTTTGATGGGGTTATTAGACTGTGTGATGTAGAATGTTATGAGGGCTTGAACTGTTGTGAAATGAGCACTGTTCAAATGAAACTGGTTTAAAAGAGTGTGCAGTACAAAGTAATCTACATACGACAAACATGACTGACCTGTAGTAATCACGACAACAACAGAAAACTAACTCTAACTGTTTTTGTGTTATTTGAATTTTGAAAATACATTTGCAACTTGGATGGAAACTTATGACTAGCACTGCTGATAAGCAAACCTTTAGGTATTTGCTTTTGCTTTGATGAATGATAAGAGTGGCAAAAACCTTGTATTTACTGTAACTTTGCAATCATTTTTAATTTTTGATCGAAGTCTTAATTTCAATACGTTTTGGGGTTTCGTTGTGGTTTTGGTAACGTCAGGCATGGATCATACTCATTTCTAACCACAGTAATAAAAAATGGTACTTCATGCAATGAGGAAAGAGAAAAACCAGGCACAAAAAATTTACAAGCCTTAACAAAATAGTGGCACCCTATTTATGTTACCGGGTTACTGGAAGCAATCCCAGAATAAGGTAAAGTGACCAATGTGTGTTGGACTACATGTGTGTAAGATAGGGGTTGGAGCCTGGACCAGCGGTCTGAAAGCATGCTGTTTTACTATTGTGTGAAGAATAAAGGCACAATGCCTTTGATTTTGTTTTTTGAGACGTGATTAACTTTATATTATAGACAGCTACTTTATATTCAAATATGTGAGTCTACAATTAGTGACTATTTCAGTGGCTGTCGATTTTTATATATTTAGTAAAAAAAACTTTTAGAGGGTAAATGGTTTGGAAAATAACCCCCGTGCCAGTTTGGCTGGCGATATATAGCTACATCTCTGGTTGCTGTAGGGCTTCTTTTTCATTCTTTGCTTAGGGGTAAAAACATGTTTGAAATACCTTTGCAGTGGTATAATGTTAGCATGGGCGTAAATTTCAACAGTTGTGGGGGACAATAAACATAAAATTTCTCAAGCGCAATTTTTGAAGGAGACACAAATAATACTAATGTAATAATAATGTAAGGATATACAGTATGTGTGGCGTTTTGGTGGACTGAAAAATGATCTTATGTCCGTTTTTCTTTTCTCTTTCATTTTATCTGGCCAACAACACAAAGCAATAGTTGTTTAAATATGAGCTACTGTAGATGCCAAGGCAAAATTTCTTTTTTTTTTAAGTTTAAGTTTTTCATCTAATATTCATATTTTATTTTAGCTTTATTTAAATGACTGAAAACAACTTTTAATAGTTGTAGCTTTTGTTAACAATAACATCACTGTTTAGTTCATATTAACTAACTAATGTTAAATGAAACCTAAAGAGTTACCAGTGTTCTTTACTTTACATGTAATAATTGGATTTAAATCAAGAGGAGTGTGTTGTGGGAGCTGTGGCGCAGAAGTAGTCTTGTTGGAACACCGGCACCCCAGCATCCAAAACACACCTTGAATTACCTGCTCTGGCAAACATTAACTTGCATTGAATGGAAAAGAGCAGCATGAACATTCTGCTAATGTTCTGCTGATACAGGTTTGGAACAACATCAGGGTGCACAAATGACGACAGAATTTTGGGGTGAACCATATCTCCTGTGATGGTCTATAATTGTGTTTTAGTGGATTTGATTGCCAGCCCATGTTACTGGAGCTCAGGCTTATGTCTGCCAACTGCAGCTGCTGCTTTATGCGTTCAGTCTTTACTCTGACTTCCTGTCTCTGCTGCCCTGGCACTCCAGGAAGAGCTCATGCCTGTATGTAAGCCATATGAGCTCCCTCTGAAACCCTTCCATTGAGGGGAAATTAAGACAAACCCAGCTCTGACCTGACTGTTTTCATAGATTCCAGGAGACTCTTCATTCCTCCGCATAAAAGTCATTCTCTTCTAATCTTATCTCTTACATAACCACCTCCCCCTAAACTCCACCTATTCATCAACACTATCCTGCAAAAAAATTCCAGTCTCAAAACTGTGCAACACCCCTCTCTGAAGACCCATTACACATCATCCAAAACTACTTACAGCAGATCAATCCGTCTTCAAACTCAGTCAATTCTCCACTTATAAACAAGCATTTATAATGTAGGCCAGAGCATCATCTTTTACATGTAGTTCAGCCAAAAGTCTGTTATTATTTACTCACCCTAATCTTGTTCCAAACACATATGGCTTATCTTTTCTGTGGTCATTTAACTTCAGAAAAAAAGCAAAAGCACCGTAAACATTGGTCACATGACTCATGTTCTTCTATAAACTTTCTGAAACCATATATATTGTAGCTTAGTAAGATCTCATTGGTAGACTCCTTCCTAGCAAAATCCAATACACCATCTGATGTATTTAATTAATAAGTTGGTGAAATTGTAATTGTAATGAATCAGACTGATCTGATCTCAATAATTCAGTTGCAGCAGCTCATTGGAGGGAAATATTTTCAGTGAATAGCTTAAATATGGTTCACACAAGGCTATCATATGACTTCAGTAGACTTGGAATATACTACACAAGTCATATTCACTACTTTTATGATAAATTTATAATGTTTTTACTTCCTGGTTGTTGAAAGCCTCAATTCTCAATTTATTCTAATGGCATGTACAAGTACAGAACGACTGTCAGGGTTCTGTTTATGTTTCCTTTTGTCACATGTTCTTTATTCTCAGTTTTCCCGCCACTGGTTTGTTTCTATGGTTTCCCTGTTTTGAGTTCATTGGTCCCAGGTGTGTCTTGTTAATTAGTCTCCCTTGCCCCTTTGTTTGACTTGTATAAATTCCCTGTGTTCTCCCACAGTCTTTGTCGGTTCTCGTTTGTGTTATACGTTTGTGTTGATGGTGTTTCTCGTTTCCTGGATTATTATTATTATTATTAAAGTCTTCCTTTCTGCATTCCTCCCCAACATGGCACGTGACAGAAGAACCGACCATTACAACACCATCCTGGCTGAGGACCACCTCTGGGGATCCGTCCATTGCTGTCCTCCGGCAAATCCCCAAGTCCTCAGTGCAGTGATGAAGATGGCCACCATTCCAGAGCCTCGTCGCAAGATGGCCGCCATCCCAGAGCCTTGTCGCAAGATGGTTGCCACTCCTGAGCCTCGTCCTAAGATGGCCGCCGCCACGCCTGAGCTCTTGGTCAAGATGGCTGCCGCCATGCCTGAGCCCTCGGTCAAGATGGCCGACCCCCACGCCTGAGCCCTCGGTCACGATGGCCGCCACCACGCCTGAGTCCTCGGTTAAGATGGCTGCCGTCACACCTGAGCCCTCAGCCGTAATGGTCTCCACACTTGTGCCTTTAGGAGTATGAGGGGATGTCCTGGAGCTCAGAGATGGCTCCAGCCCCTGAGTCTGCTCCAGTGTCTGCCTCAGCCCGTGACCAGAGTCCAGAGGCAACTCCCTCCTTCATCCCGAGTCCAGAGGCGACTCCCTCCTTCATCCCGAGTCCAGAGGCGACTCCCTCCTTCGTCCCGAGTCCAGAGGCGACTCTTTCCTTCGTCCCGAGTCCAGAGGCGACTCTTCCCTTCGTCCCGAGTCCAGAGGCGACTCTTCCCTTCGTCCCGAGTCCAGAGGCGACTCTTCCCTTCGTCCCGAGTCCAGAGGCGACTCTCTCCTTCGTCCCGAGTCCAGAGGCGACTCTCTCCTTCGACCCGAGTCCAGAGGCGACTCCCCCCATCGTCCCGAGATGGATCTCACCCCTGAGCCTGCTCTAAGCCCATGAGCCCGCTCCAGTTTTTGTATTCGCTCTTTTCCCAGAGGACATCATAGTGCCTGTCTTGGCGCTTACATTTGTGTGTGTTTGGGCCACCCACACAATGGCTTCAGCCCCTGACCAGCATCCAGTGGGTGGGTGGGGGGGGGGGGGGGGGGGGGGGCATATACCCGTGGCCATAGTTGCCGAGCCTGGGGTCAGGACTCTGGGGTACCAGTGCCGCCCTGGCCCCCTGAGTTACCGGCGCTGCCCTGGCCCCCTGAGTTACTGCCGCCACCCTGGCCCCCTGAATTACCCGCGACACCATAGTCCCATGAACTGCCAGCTCCGCCCTGGACACCTGCATGGCTGGGGCCACCCTGGAGGCATCCTAGCCGATCTGCTCCTGCCCACCCCCCCCTCCCCAGTTGGACTCTTTTGAGACTCACGGTCACGCCTTCCGGGAGGGGGGAGTAATGTCAGGGTTCTGTTTATGTTTCCTTTTGTCACGTTCCTTATTCTCAGTTTTCCTGCCACTGGTTTGTTTCTATGGTTTCCCTGATTTGAGTTCATTGGTCCCAGGAGTGTCTTGTTAATTAGTCTTTGTTTGACTTGTATATATTCCCTGTGTTCTCCCACAGTCTTTGTCGGTTCTCGTTTGCGTTATACGTTTGTGTTGATGGTGTTTCTCCTGTTTTCTGGATTATTTTTATTAAAGTCTTCCTTTCTGCATTCCTCCGCATCGTGAGTGTTTATCCACTATTGCACGTGACAATGACCAGTATAATTCCTCAAATATTCACAAGTTTGGAACGAGATGAGAATGAGTAAATGATGACAGAAATTTTTGGTTGGAATCTTCTTTTAAGTTCACACTAATTCTTATGGAACTGTCTGCAGTTTTCAACACTGCCAAACCAAACCAAATTGATCTCCAGACTGGCGACTTCTCTGACCACTGTTATGCTGATGACATTCAATTGTACATAACATTCCTGATTTTGTCTCTGTTACCGAAATAATCTTTGCTTGCCTTTCAACATACTAAACCTGATATCTAACTTTCATCTCATGGTCAAGCTCCAGTATCTTGTCTTGGTATTGGTTTACAGTTGCTCAATATGTATAATTGCCTAGCTTAGCAAGGACTTTACTTTCTCAGTAATAATCATTAATGTTATTTAACAGGGTGACTAAAGCTCAGGACTTGTAAACAGAAGGTTGCTGGTTTGATTCCAGAAAGGAATGTGCCATGAAATATCTCCATTGAGAAAGACACTTAACCCCCAGTTTTCTCTTGGGGGATTGTCCCTGCAATAAGTTCATGGCACCATTCTGTAGTAACATTATATGACAAATTTGGCGATGTATAGATCAAAATCTGTTGCTTTAGTATGGAAGAATGTAAATGATGTCTGATCCTGGTAGAACACACACCTCACGTATTAAAATACAGAACCAGCTGTCTGAGAATTTGCTTCCCTGACACCTCAGACACTGGTGCATCATGGGAGTTGAAGTCTGAGTCTTTGGGGAAGCTCTGAAAGCTTAACTTTCTTTTCCTGAAGGCTCTGTTTTTCCAATCTGCCCTCATAAATTTCCCAGATGCTTATCTGAGCAGCTTACGGATTTTCAAGTAGACAGAAAGAAGTTAAACAAGGCTCTTTTTTTGTCAAAAAAAAAAAAAAAAAAAGGAAAAAAGATGACAAGGTGTTGACAGATGTGTTTGTCATTGCCAGAACACTGAGACAATGTGCTATTCATAGAGACCAGAAAAGAAGATGCAAAATCAAACGAAGACCTTGATCTGGAATATTTTCAGAGCCTACTGTCGATATTAATGTGATTTATTAAAGAATGTCTTATGGTGGAATGCACATTAACATTTTGCTGGAATGGATTTACTGTACATAAAAATGTGCTTTTCTTGACAAGAGAGTTTGAAAAGAGAATCCAACTCCCATGATACCTTTTAGGAAAATATTTTTCATTTTAGATATAAGTCTTGTTTTATAGAATTTTGGTACAGCAGATGGTTTTTGCTTGGACACTGGTTAAAGAACAGCCATGTGGCATAATGATGAAATCAATGAAAAATCATATTAGCCCACATAATCTGTTTATTGATTGTAATTCAGTTTTATCCTAACTCACTAAACAGCCAGTGAGCGTCTGCTAATGTGGAGTAAGGTCATTTAAGTTCATTATCATGGGCTGGAACAATGAATGAGCTTTTAAAGCACTTTAAATCAGTGCAGAGCTCCAGAGACTGTCTGTGGTCCCAGTGCTTGAGGGAGGATGGGATTTCACAGTCTGATCTTTTCTGTTTCTCAGGCACCTGAACATTGTTGAATCAATTCATTTTCAAATTGAATATCAATTCATTTTAAGATCAATTACAAACCAAGATACATACATATATATATATATATATAGACTGTTGAAACTATTTCAATTAAGTCTGGAGTACTAAACCTTCAATATATGTATCTTCAATATATGTATGTTCGAATAAGTAAAATTAGATTTGGACATCTTTTGAAGAAAATGAGAGTAAAGGCATGGTCAAATTTACCTTCGTTTGGCAAAATATTAGTCAAAATCACCATAATCTCAATGGGAATTCTTGCAATTTACTTCTGTAATTTTTCTGGTGAAATGCCCCTACCTGAACTTCTAATCAGGTTCAAGTTTGGTGAACTTTGAAACTTAAATTCATATTACTGACCAGAAGAAGTTGTTTGATTTGGCACTGACCTATTTGTGGTCAGTGCTTCATCAAAGCTACACTAAACATCCACAATGAAAGAGGTGTTGTCTTCTCAATCACTTCTGTACAACGGCACTATTATGAAGAAGAATGCATTCATTGTTTGGAAGGTGTGTTTCACAAATGCTTCACATCCGCTCCTGCCTTTTTCCACCTGCAAAATTCCGCAGTGCAGAGTTAAAGGTGCCTTAATGCTTACCTGTGCAAAAGTCAGAGCCACTCTGCAAGGGTTTTGCTAGGCTGTTGCTATTATGTTCAAATCCACACTAAACATGATAGATACATCAGTCCCTTTATTTTACTCTTTACTGTTTGTGCTACAGGATGTCTGTTGGATTTGTATCAGCAATCATGCAAGAATTTGAGATAGAAGAAATGTGGCCAAAAGCATAATTAAATGCCTTTTTCTAGACAGCGGATGTAGCTTTTATCATACAACTTAGTAATCACAAAGCTCAAGGCCTCAGCTGTTTGTGCAGACCCATGGGTCTGCACAAACAATTGTGTTGACCAGCACGTTTGTGTTGGTACACGTTGATGGATGGATGTACACACACAGCTGCTCTATGAACAGGAGACATAATCGGTGGACGGGCTCTGGAGTGAGTTTGAACAGTGAGAAAGGCCTGTGTGTTAAATAAAGAGAGACATTGTGTTGAGCTTGCATGCACGTCACCGCTGGAGTTTCAGTAGTGGGTGAGATGTGTGTATGTGAGTGTGTGTGTAGGTTAGAAAGGTAATTAAGTCCAGATGCTTAGTTTACACAGGGTAGTATACTGTTTGTGTGTGAAACAAAACATAGACAACTGATTAACAATCCAATATAATTTCATCTAAACCACAATAGCTTAAATGAGAAATGATCATGACAGTAAACATGATCTCAGCCTTATGGATCTCAAAGAATAATTTCTCACTACAAGCTCTGATATAAGAGAAACATCATACATACCTGTATATGCTGAACAGTCTGATTACAACGAGAGTATTCATGTTTAATTCAATCTTTTGAGGTTTAGTCTCTCTCTGCATTACAGTGATATGAGATCTACTCAAATGCTAAACCCTTCCCGTTTATGTGACAGAGATTTTGGCACATGATCTCTGGTTGCCTTTCTGGTTTGTCTGACTGTTTCTTCAACATTTTCTACCTCTAAAAGAAAAACAGCTGATTAGAAAATGCATTCCAAGAGGAAATCTATAGTTGCTCTTTCCCCCTGATTTAATTTAGTTCTCAGTTTAATTCAGCTTAACTTTGTCAGATTTTTTTTCTATGACAAAGTTAAGCTGAATTAAACTAAATTAAGAACTAAATTAATTTTTTTTCCTCCTAGGAGTGATAAAAGTAACAAAAGAGTCCATTGTTAACCTTAAAAGCACAGAGCTATAACATGAATCTGGATAGCAGCTCAGATAATGTGGTGGTTATTACTGAGATCTCTGACTTTTGACTGCAGACTTGGCATTTTGACAAATGTGAGCACAGCTTGAGACATTATTGACATTCTAGAATTACTGACATCCTGAATTCTGTGCTCTTCAGAATAGGGTGTCAACATGTCCCACTTTACCCTTCACACTAGGTGTGTCCAGGTATCCCGAAAAACTGTAAATATGTCCTGAATTCAGCTGTTAGTCTCACTTGACTTTAACTTAAATGCATTTGACATCCTTTAATTAATGGTTTTGGTGTCTTTTTGTCTTTTAAAAACTATTTCTTAGTCATAACTGCAAGCTGATCTGTCGACTTTTTTAATGACGGCCTGAAATAATCTTATTCTTTTCTTTGTTCATCACCTGAAAATATCTAGTATATTGCTATACAAAATATTTTGTATTAAATAGTTAATTGTGCTTTGGTATATAATTTATTTGCACCCCTGTTTGGATGTCCTGTTTTAGACTTTAAAAGTCTGATCACCCCCAGACACACATGAGCGATTTCTAAGGTCTGCACTAAATGTAATGTTAAACACTTAATTGCATGTTAATTGCAATTAAAAGAAAATGTATTATAGTTTAAACATTTATTAAATGCAGTTAAATGCACTCGTTGACCAAATTAAGTAGGACATAAGTGCATCTTTAAATGTAATTTCATAATTATTTCTATTGTGTTTATATTATACTTTTATTATTACTATTTTACTTATACTATTATTGAAACTTGCATTTAAATGTATCTGCAACTACACATCGGCAATAATGTAGCAATTTAGTACATTTAAAATGTATTAATTGTGATATTGAATAACAGCCCCTAAGCTAGTAGTTTGTCAGAGGATGATCTGAGAGTTCTTTGAGTAAATTATGGACAAATAAGGTCTGAGATATAAACTGGAGCCAGACCGTGCAAGGCTTTAAATACAAAAACTAAAACCTTGTAATCAATTCTAAATTTGACCGGTAACCAATGTAAGTGTGCCAAGATAGGGGTGATGTGCTCACGTTTTTTCTTTCCCGTCAAAAAGCGAGCTGCAGCATTTTGAACTAATTGCAAATGTGATAGAGAAAACTAGTTGATACCAGCATATAAAGCATTACAGTAATCTAGCCTTGTTGAAATGAAGGCATGAATAACTGTCTCTAGGTCACCAAAAGATAGAAAAGATTTAAATTTCTGTAATCCCCTAAGCTGGAAAAAACTAGCTCTAACAAAAGAGTTTGTTTGCTTATTGAATTTTAACTCAACAACGCCCAGGTTCTTTACATAAGTGCGGATATTTGCTTGCAGAGGACCTAAACTGGGAGTCAGACCATGCACCAAATGGGGGGGAACCAAATAGAATGACTTCAGTTTTGTTTTCATTTAACTGAAGAAAATTTTCACCCATCCAACTTTTGATGTCATTTATGCAGGCAAACAAATCAGATAAGGACTTTGACCCAGGTTTTATTGACATGTACAACTGGGTATCATCTGCATAAATGTGATATGGAACCTTATGAAATTCAAAAATGTAACGTAGGGGGAGCATCTCCATAGAGAAACTCCTCTCAGTAAAATAGGACTCAAACCACTCTAAGGCTGAGTCACAAATACCAACCTCAGTTTTTAACCGGTTTAAAAGAATGCAGTGATCCACTGTATCGAACGCTGCACTTAAATCTAATAATACCAAAACTGCAGTTTCCAGAATCTACAAATAAGAAGTCATTAACCACTCTTAACAAGGCCGATTCAGTGCTATGCTTAGATCTAAAACCGGACTGAAAAGGATCCAATATATTATTCTCAATTAAGTAAGGGGATAACTGATTTAAAACAGCTTTCTCCAATACTTTCGATAAGAATGGCAGTTTCGAGATAGGTCTATAGTTATTAAGATCAGATGGATCCAGATTTACTTTTTTAAGCAGCGGATGAACCACTGCATGTTTAAAACAAGATGGAACAGAACCTGTCTGTAAGGAACTGTTGATAACTGTCACGTATCCCTGTCATTCCTGGACTACATTTCCCACAATCCTCCCTGGCAATCACCTGCTCTCTCTCCACCAATCACCAATTGCCACATACTGCTGCAGCACATTATCTGGACTATTTAAGCCACACACACCCTCACACACTTGGCGAGGTCTTGTTCACCCTGTGTACAATTCTGAGCGTTATTTACCCTGTCTGCCTGTTTCTGATCCTGTCTGTTCCCCGTTTCTGATCCTGTCTGTTCCCCGTGTACGAATCTCTGCCGCCTGCCCTTTGGACCTTTTGGACTGTTTATTGTTTCCTGGTTTTGTGAATGATATCTGCCTGCCCTGATTCATTGCCTGTTCCTCGGCTACGATTCTGCCTGCTCTCTGCCATACCTGTTTGCCACTGTTTGACCATTGCCTGTCTTACTATTAAATAAAAGCCTGCAGATGGATCTTACCTTGAGTCCCGCCTTGTTACAGAAGACCTCGCCAAGTGTGTGAGGTTGTGTGTGGCTTAAATAGTCCAGATAATGTGCTGCAGCAGTATGTGGCAATTGTTGATTGGTGGAGAGAGAGCAGGTGATTGCCAGGGAGGATTGTGGGAAATGTAGTCCGGGAATGACAGGGATACGTGACAGAGACCTCGCCAACACAAGGATCCAGCGGCTTTTCAAGAGAACATTGGCCCGGTATGGACATTGCATATTAAAGAACAATTAGTTAGAAATGGACCCCGTTCCTCCCTTAGTCATTTCTTGAATTATGCTTTATTGTCTGTTGGCTCTCCATTTACTGTGGGTGTCGCGGAGAAATGCGACACCACAGTGAATCATGTAATGGCTGCCGTTAAGGAGAACACTCACAAAATGGCGGCCATAACAACAACACAAAGTCAAGTCACTGATGATCTTCATGAGCCAAGTCAAGTCATGGTTGATCTTCATGTGCCCAGTCAAGTCACAGCTGATCTTCATGAGCAAAGTCAAGTCACCGATGATCTTCATGAGCCAAGTCAAGTCACGGTTGATCTTCATGTGCCCAGTCAAGTCACAGCTGATCTTCATGAGCAAAGTCAAGTCACATATGATCTTCATGAGCAAAGTCAAGTCACGGTTGATCTTCTTGAGCCCAGTCAAGTCACAGCTGATCTTCATGAGCAAAGTCAAGTCACATATGATCTTCATGAGCCAAGTCAAGTCACATATGATCTTCATGAGCAAAGTCAAGTCACAGTTGATCTTCTTGAGCCCAGTCAAGCCACCGTTGATCTTCCAGAGCCCGCTCCAGCCCGTGAGTCCGCTCCAGCCCTGCATACTCTTCCTGTCATGGCCAAGAGGGCTGTCTTCACATTCTATGTTTTGGCTGTCCTGTGTGCCTGCATTTAAGCTCTTTTGTCCATGGACCAGTCTGCCAGCCTGAACCCACTGTCGTCCCAGAGCAGCCCGCTGTCGTCCCAGAGCAGCATGCTGTCGTCCCAGAGCAGCATGCTGTCGTACCAGAGCAGCCCGCTGTCGTCCCAGAGCAGCCCGCTGATCGCCCAGAGTCACGTCACGTCTCCGCTGATCGCCCAGAGTCACGTCACGTCTCAGCTGATCGCCCAGAGTCACGTCAAGTCTCCGCTGATCGCCCAGAGTCACGTCACGTCTCTTCAGCACGTGCAGGTGGCATTCCAAAACCTCCGCCGGCTTCGCACTCAAGCCCGCCGGCCGCTTCGCACTCAAGCCCGCCGGCCGCTCCGCACTCAAGCCCGCCGGCCGCTTCGCACTCAAGCCCGCCGGCTGCTACGGACTCAAACTTGCTGGTTTCTACGCATTCAAGCCCGCCGGTTTATATGCACTCAAGTCCACCGGCCGCTACGCACTCAAGCCCGCCGGTTGCTACGTACTCAAGCCCGCCGGTTGCTACGCACTCAAGCCCGCCGGTTGCTACGCACTCAAGTTCAAGTCCGCCGGTTGCTACGCACTCAAGTTCAAGTCCGCCGGTTGCTACGCACTCAAGTCCAAGTCCACCGGTTGCTACGCACTCAAGTCCAAGTCCACCGTTTGCTACTCACTCAAGTTCAAGTCCGCCAGTGTCTACAGACAAGATGGCCACTCCGCCAGTGTCTACGGACAAGATGGCCACTCCGCCAGTGTCTACGGACAAGATGGCCACTCCGCCAGTGTCTACGGACAAGATGGCCGCTCCGCCAGTGTCTACGGACAAGATGGCCGCTCCGCCAGTGTCTACGGACAAGATGGCCGCTCCAGTCTTCGCTGAGACCGCCCCGGTCTTCGCCGAGCCCGCCCCAGTCTTCGCCAAGCCCGCTCCAGTCTTCGCCGAGCCCGCTCCAGACTCTGCACCCGAGGCCACTCCAGTCTTCACCGAGCCCGCTCCAGACTCCGCACCAGAGGCCGAGTCAGCTCCAGACTCCGCACCAGAGGCCGAGTCAGCTCCAGACTTCGCACCCGAGGCCGAGTCAGCTCCAGACTTCGCACCCAAGCTCCTTGCCCTGCCGGCGCCACCCAAGCTCCTTGCCCTGCCGGTGCCACCCAAGCTTAATGCCCTGCCGGCGCCACCCAAGCTCCTTGCCCTGCCGGCGCCACCCAAGTTCCTTGCCCTCGACCCAGCTCCAGCCCACCAATACATTCCAGCCCACAAAACCTTTCCTGCCACCATTGAATTCCCAAAGAAAAATTCCCATATACCTGAGGGTGGGGAATTTGTGGGTGGGGCTCCCGAACTGCCATGGCTGCCTGACACTCCTGACCCGCCATGGCGTCCCAAGGCTAGCGAACTGCTATGGCTGCCCGAGACTCCTGACCCACCGTGGCCGCCAGAGACACCTGACCCGCCGTGGCAGCCCGAGACACCTGACCCGCCGTGGTGCCTAGAGTCCCTGGACCTGCCCTGGAGGCCTCCTTACCTGTCTGTACGTACACCCTCACCTGCCAGTAGGTCTCCAGGGCTCCCACCCCCCCTTCCCCGGTTGTGCCATTCACGGCGCGAGGACGCGCCTTCCAGGAGGGGGACATTCTGTCACGTATCCCTGTCATTCCCGGACTACATTTCCCACAATCCTCCCTGGCAATCACCTGCTCTCTCTCCACCAATCACCAATTGCCACATACTGCTGCAGCACATTATCTGGACTATTTAAGCCACACACACCCTCACACACTTGGCGAGGTCTTGTTCACCCTGTGTACAATTCTGAGCGTTATTTACCCTGTCTGTCTGCCTGTTTATATATGTTTATGTTTATAAATAATATTTGGTGCAACTGAGTCCAACACTTCTTTTAGTAATGTAGTTGGTATAATGTCAAGAGAGCAAGTTGTCGATCTTAAACTGGACACAATATTCGCACAATTCAGAAAGCGAGATAGGGTGGAAAAGTGAAAATTTAGCTGGATTTGAAGGTAAATACCAAACTTTTTGGGATGAATTCATTACAATCTGAGATTTAATGCAAATGATTTTCTTTATGAAGAAGCTGCAAAACTTCTCACACAACTCTGGGCTATGACTAACACCAATCTCAGTAGGAGGATTTAATACAGTATTGATAGTAGAAAACAAATACTTTGGAGAGTGAGAATTTTGAGAAATCAGATTTGGAAAATATTTAGACCTTTGCAAGGCAAACGCCTCTTGAAATTTGACCAAATAATTTTGCAATAATTGATAGGAGACTTGTAATTTGTCCTTTCTCCATTTTCTTTCTGCTCTTCTACATTCCTTTCTTAGAGCACGAACTTCTCTATTAAACCAAGGCTGTTTTCTAGATTTTAATTTCCTAACTTTGAGGGGAGCAATTTCATTTAAAATCTCAGTACATGAGGTATTAAAACTATCAACCAAATCATCAACACTAGAATTCTGTGACAAGATACCTACTTGAAGTTCAGTAATAACCTTTTTAAACTGAGTAGCAGTAGAAGAGTCTATAACCCTAGACAGGTAAGTAGAGGGTCTGCTTTCAGATTTTAAAACAGGAATAGAACAATCTTATTGGCAGGTGATGGCAGGTGATCGGACAGACCAGCATCACCAATATCAATGTTTGTTATGGGAAAACCTGGTTATGGGAAAACCTGAAGTCATAACAAGGTCAAGTGTATGGCCCTGCATATGTGTAGGACCAGAAATAACTTTTGTCAAGTTGAAAGAGTCCAGAAGTTGAGTAAACTCTCTTATAAGTGGCTTTTGTGGGCAGCAAACATGTACATTGAAATCGCCTAGAATAAGAAAATCATCAGCTTTTGTGGCCAAGTTTGATAACAAATCAGAGAACTCTGTTAAAAAAAAAACCTTATTGGATTTTGGTGTTCTGTAAATCAGTGCACAAAGTAAAGGATTCGGTAGATCAACTTTACAAACCAAAGCCTCAAAACTGGAATAAGCATCTGTAGAAAGAGGCCTACATGAAAATGAGTTCAGCAAAAATCACAGCAACCCCGCCACCCCGACTAAAAGTTCTAGGGCAACGGAGATATTTACAGCTCAAAGGGCAGAGTTCAGATAGAGAACTGCGATCATCTGGTGTAAGCCATGTTTCAGTGATGAACAAAAAATCCATGTTATTTGATGAGAAAAAGTCATTCAATAGGAAAGTTTTGTTTGTAACAGATCTGGTGTTTATCAAAGCCATTTTTAGTGGCATCATGTTATTTCCCAGTAAAGAGGAGTTATAAAAGGAAGTCTTTGATATGAAACGGAGAGAATCCGAATTTACACCACACTGTGGTTGTTTCTGACGCGGGGCATGCCGCTTTGTTGACCATATAACAAAGGTAAGAACGGCTGTTTACAGACGTTTCAGTCAGTGTGCACATCCATGTTTAGTTACCTGGTAACACACTTGGCATACGTTTGGACGAGCGATGTTTAGGTTTGTGTGCAAGCTTTACATCTATCACACACATTACTTGTGCATTGTTTGTTTGGACCAGGAGCACACGTGTTCGCCTGTATAAGGCTGTTTTCCCGCACTTGAGTGTTTCCCTTAGCAAACCTAGTTGCGTGTTTCCTTTCTGCACTCGTGTTTATGTGTTATGAACCAGAAAACTGTCCTGTCTGTATATGGCAGGATATACGCGGTGGCAGATTATGCTGTGCTGTGAAGCTGGGTCGATGATGAGTCTGTTCCATTATTAAGGCCCTTCTGTTGGTCCAGCGCAGGGCTTGTTAGTAAGTGTTTATTCCTTTCAGTTTACAGCAGTATGGCAGGCCTCATTTACGTTAAGGCCTCCGCTTTCTGTTGTCACAGGTTGAGCTTTGTAGGTCGCCTCACCGGTGGTGAGAATTGTTATATTTTTAGTGAGGCCTCCATTTACTGTAGTTACAGGTTGAGCTTTGCAGGTTGCCTTTTCTGGCGTGAGAGCCATTTTTCATTTAGTTTTTATATCCCAGGCGCTTCACACCAGGCCTGAGGCTGGACCAATGATGTGTTGGTTCCATCCTTTTTTAACCCGTCTGTGGATCCGGTGCAGAGCTTGTTAGTGAGCGCATGCTTTCAGACTGCAGAGTCTGGCAGGCCATTTTTACATTTAGGACTCTGCTCTTTGAAGTCTCAGGTTGAGCTTTTAGGTTACCTCTCCCTCTGTGAGAGCCATTACAAATTTAGTGACCTCAGCTCCCTGTAGAAAGGAATAAGGGGATGTTTATTCTATGTTTTTGTATTGGGGCATTTAAACTGGGGCCCTGGAGCTCCCATTATTAGGGAAGGTTATCGTGGCACCCTTACTATGTGCCTCTTTTCTTTATGAGGTCTTAATAGCGGGTAGCATTAAGAACGAAATATCACCTGTAGTGAATGGCATGGCCTCCTTTCGATCTGAGAGTTGTTTTTTAGGCTGCTGCTCATCCGAGCTTCAGGTAGATGATATGTCAGGTGTTCGGCCCTCAGGGGCCGCCCTGATAATCCTCCTGGGCTGAGTGGGCTGGCTTCCTCTCGTTAAAGAGAGTCGTTTGTCGAAGCCACCGTGCTGCTGAGCTCCAGGTAATATCACGATTTGAGGTGTTTGGCCTTTGTTAGGCCCCCTTGATACCTTCCCTAGGTCGAGCGATTAGAGATTAGAAGGCGATATGCTGAAGCCTCCGCTCCCCTGAGCTCCAGATAGATTATGATGGTAGGTGTTGGCCCTCTCTGGGCCACCCTTGACATCACCCTGTGATGAGTGAGCTGGCTCCCTCTTGTTTGAGAGTCTCTATTCAAGGCTGCCGCTTCATTTGAGCTCTAGGTAGTTGAGGTCTTTGAAGTTGGCCTACTGCAAGGCCACTTCGACAATCACCCTATGATGAGTATGTTGGCTTCCTCTCATTTGAAAGTTTTTATTGAAGCCTCTGCTCCACCGAGCTCCAGGTAGTTGATGTCCTCAAGTGATGACATGTGTCTCTTTTCATTCAAATGACATAAACAGAGAATTTTTGTTTTCGATTTGACTTACAAAATTTAAAACCTGACATTTCAACGTTTCTTTAGACATAAGTAATTTTTTTGTGATTAGCATTTACTAAGTTACAGTTCATTTTCTGAGAACTATCAGATTGGACTTCGTTCAGAGGGAGATGACAGTTCACGCATCATGTTAGTTTTCTTTATTTTACAAAAAGCACAACATTTTGTTTTTACTCTGAGTGTACACAAATAAAAGAAGATATTTCACAGATTAAAATGGTGTATAATTCTTAATTGTATGTGCAACATTGACGGAGTATTTTGAGTCTCTTTCATACCGATAAGAAAAAAGCACGGTGGTATCGCCGGCGCGACCAGCCGACCCCTGAGTGTTAAAGGGTTCTTTTTAGTAAGAACTCCCTTGATCGATCAGCTCCAACAGGAGCTTTTTTCTTAGCCCGTCTCTACGTCCGGTTTGAGTTGGTTACTTCCAGTTACTGCCAGTTTGCAGTCCCTCTTTCTGGACCCCTCCTCTGGAGGCTAGTGCTTTAGAGATTCTGCTTTGGTAACAGACAGGTTGCTGACCAGACTAGGTTTCTACTAAGTAGGACCAGGTCGGCCTCCCTGGTGGCAGTCAGGGTAGACTATGCTCCCCTGAGAAGTGACTGGCCGGGGCTCCTTTCGGCTCCCTGGCCACATTCCCTTATAGGGACCCCTTCTGTTTGAAGTTGTTGGTTCCAAGCCTTTGAGCAGCCTTGGTAGGCCTCTAGATGTTTCTGGAAGCCTCTTTGAGGCTTATAGCTTGGGTGGTGGCCGTAGGGAATGCTGTCACTGACAGCCTTTGCAACCCTTAGGAGGAGTGTTTTTTGGCATTTCAGTTTAAATGATTTCTGATATTTGTCACAGCCATTTTTTGGCATGCACTCACCTCAGCATGGTGGCGTGGGTATTCGTTCCCCAAATGAGTTAAGACGCAGTGTCTCGTTCCCTGTTCTCAGGGAACCATGGTTACATGCGTAACCTGAGATGTTCCCTGTTTCAGAACAGCTGAATTGAGTTAGTTCAATCGACTCTGAGTAGGTTGACTCGGAGTTAAGCGCGTGCACCACGACTATGAAAAGCCATTATCAATGGAGCTCCAATATTACGATTGGCAACAGCATGTGACGAAATGACGTCAATGCAAGTTTCACTGTAATATCAAAGGTGAAAACTGGCAGAACTGTAAGTTATTGAGCTAATATTCATTTTCATAGTATCCCACATGCAAAAAAAAAAAATTAAAAAAAAAATAAAAATAATAATAATTTAAGTGCATTTTTTTTTTATTTTGCAAATTATGCTCTATTTACCATGTAGGCTAAAAGTAGCAGATCTTTGCAATAAGTGTAAATAGTCATTAGATGCTAGCTATTTCTATTTTATACTGGCAGATACATACTTTTTGCACCTCAGTATTGTTTGTACATTAACTGGATGCAATAATAACAGAGTGTAAATGATTTTATCATTATTTAACACTTGTTAGGCAATTTACTTCCACTTTTAGAACATTTTCTTCATTTTTATTGAAAATAAATGCCTTTCTGATGCGATATGTGATGGGAAAAGGGAGAAGAGCGAGCTCAGCAGAAGGCGGATTCGAACCCAGTCAATTGCGTCACAAGTTATTTTCCGCGCTCAACACGATACTGCCTACACTACTTAAGCCATTAATTACATCCGCTGTTAACCGTTTTTAACCTGGTATGACATTGGCGGCGCTACTGTAAATTCGCACTTAGTAATAGACACTCCAAATAATCTTGTTTTCCATTTGCATTAAGATTATTAGTATTACCACACTGGCAGATATTGATAATTTTACTTAAGTAAAATGCAGTTAATTTAGATCCCCCCAGGAAACAAAACTAAATATATAATTTTCTTATATAGAAAATCCATCTTGATTTAATCATTTTTAGATATTTGTAGTTGAAATAGGGCAAAAAAATATTTTGCAGCGTGAATGAATGAATGAATGAACAAACTATTTAAACATAACTTGCACTTTAAAAAGGGGGAGGAGACCGAAGGAAACTTTGGGTTTACGGAAGAAAACCTGCTCGCGACCAGGTTAGGTTCACAGAGTAAGTTACCGTGGTAACTGACTCTGAGTATAAGTTACCTCTCTTTCAGAAATGGGCTTGACTTACCTTGCTTTCTTGGGTTTGACATACCTCCCATTCTGAAACAGAAAACCCAGAGTTTCTCCTCATTTCATGGTTAACATACTCAGAGTTTCACTTAACCTCCTTTCTGAAATGGGCCCCAGGTATTCATCAACAAAGAACTGCAATCATTGAGTCCAGGCATGAGAAAAGCTATTCTCTCCCAGCCTTCTAAAGCACTGAGGAACCTACAGTATGTGCTTCCCAAACCGTCTAAACATTCCTTATCTGTGTGAGGAAGTCACAAACCTTCTGTCCTTAGCTGTATTGTCAAGAAGTTTTGTACACACAAAGACTCTGAGCTGAGGTATTTATGGGTTCAAACAGATAAATCTAACTCACAGTCAGTGTTCTTTTTTGTACTGTCACCTTCAGACCAAGCCTATTGCAGCACATCACTAACGTCAGCAGCAGAGGACAAGGTATGTGCGTTTACTGATTGATTATCATGAGACCTACATCTGTGCAATTCTTTGTCATAAATATAGTTTACATATGGGTAACACTTTATAATAAACGTACTGTTACGGACATATACTCAGGAGAATAGGTATATCACAAAGAGGGTGTTTATTTACAACAACAGGGTGAATACAACGATGCAGGTGAGTAAACTGGATGAAGGGATGTGGAGATGTAATGATGATGATACTGATACAGTCTTTTCTTACAGGTGCAGGAGGTTGAGGATGGATGGATGACAGAGGGATGCACACACACTCTAAACTGGAGGTAAGTTGTCACACAAAGACACAGGAACAAACAGACGAGGAGAACACACTGGAGGATCGTTGGAGAACAGTACCGGGAAACGTAGGAGATGATCACATGGAGAATTCGTAGGAGATCGCTGGAGAAACACAAGGAGAAGGTCCTCTACATTCAAACAAGATCGGACCCTGGAGTGAGGTGAGGAGTGTGCTTAAGTGCAGCTTGTGTGATGAGGTGATGACAAACAGGTGCGGGAGATTGCTGAGTGTGAGCAGGTGAGTTGAAGGAGGGATTATGGGAAATGGAGTTCAATGAAGGCAAGACAGACGGTGACCGTGACACGTACATGAATAATCATGTACTGCCTGAATTAATACTTACTTTAACATAAACCTGATTAGTGAAGATATAAGCTAATCATGAACCAATGAAGAGCTATCCTTAACTATGACAGTAGTCATATGGATTCATACATGAATAACAGCAGCCTTAACTACATGTTAGTACATGTTTGATAGTTAATACATTAATTAACATTTAGGGGTAAACTAAATCAATCAGGCTCCATAAGAATTAAAAATATTTTGACTTTGAAATAAATGTAAACAATTTATTATTGTCGTAATTTAAACTACTGACATCTAAAGCTTTGTCATAAACATTACTGAATGGCACAGGATTAGTTGTCATTATTTTCACTGATCAAATAGGAAACATTCAGGTCAGGAGGTCAGTTTGCTGGGTATCAGTACAGTTCACTCTCCATCCAAATGTAGGCTGTGATGATACTGTACCTCCACTCTCTGACTTTTTGAAAAGCCACATCACATCACTTAACTGGGCTGAACACTAGTTGTACAAGAACATGTGTATTTGATAGAAAGTTTATGATAAATCATGAGCTGAATTTAGTAAGTAGTTAATAGTGAATTAATTATGAAGTAAAGTCATGACAAAATAATGCATTAACAAAGCCATGAGTTAATGTTAGTGTTACAGTCTGGTTGTAAGTATACGCACAACGAGGAAGAATCCTCTCCAAAATCAAAACAAAAGTTCATTGTGCATGCCTGGAACTCACTCTCAGTGGCGGGAGTGTGGGCGGGGCTCCTTTCCATACCCTCGCGCTTATCACGAACTCCCTCGGCGACGGATGTCTGGTCAGACTCGTTGTGCTCCGGCTCCGCGGCGATTTATCGCTCAGTCGTTCCGTTGGTCGATGGCTCCTGCATCGCGGTAGAGGCGGGCTCTCTGTCTCCGGTGGCATCGCGCTGCCATTCCACGCCGTCTGGAGGTTCCTGGCTGGGCACTGGAGTGGGAGTGGGGCTGGTGTCGTTGTCGTCAAATCCAACGGTGAAAGCCCCTCCCCAGACAACTGTGCCTTTGTGGTTGCGTTGAGTCCAACGAAGAGGAATGAACAAAGGCAGTTGTCCGGGAAGTTCGACTGATGTGCGAAGTCGAGATATTCGGCAATATGTGCCTCGAGGGAGCGATCTCCCTGCTCAAGGCAGATTAACAGGTACGAGGGAGAGTATGGTGACGGAAAAGAAAAGCTGTAGCACGAAAACACTGACAGAAAAAAAAAAACAAGAAAACACCGCAATCTATCTTACTGTTTTGGTCTGGTATTCTGTTACAGTCTGGTTGTAAGTATACGCACGACAAGGAAGATAAAGGAATAACAGTCTTTAATAAATCCACAGGCAAGGAAATTCATGTGCGTTTATTGTAAAGTGTTACTACATAATGTGATGCTGGAGCAAAATGGAGCATTTCACATGCATGAAGGCATACTGTAAAAATGATGCTATTTTCATTTTAAGATGTCATTTTTACATTAAACATTTAAATAAAAATATAAAAAATAATCCCTTCTAGGCTGTTGGGATCTGGGCGTTTTTATTCTTCTCTTCATCTTTAATGGCATGAGACTTTGTGACTTTACTTTTACTTGCTATATTTCATACTTCAGTACAATAAAATTGCTAAAATTTGTTGTAATAGTCATGTTATAATAAATCTAAAATCAAAACACTTGAAAAAAACTATAAAAGGGAGTGGAAATGACAAATAAGCTAATGAGTGATCCTCTGCAGCCATCTACTTGTTGTAGTGGTAATTTCATGTTAAAAGTGTTTGTTTTCCACCAGGTGACAGAAATTGTTTAGTAAAGCATGGCACATTATCCATGTTATCTTTGGTAGCCATGTCCATTTTTCCCCCTGCCTCTATCGTTATTGTTGCAGAGACCAGCATCCCACCCATCAATCTATAGTTCAAAACCATAAGCTGAAATTTTTTTTTACTTTGGATCAACTTAAAAAAAAATGTTTTATTTAGTTTGATTCAAACCTTAAATTTTAATTTAATATTAATCAAACATATTTATTTTCCTAAAGACAAACATTCTTACAAAGTAAAATGATTATAAAGACCATATGCTTCAATATATTTTCTTTTTAATGTTACTTAACGTAGGTCAATACAGTTTTTTCTTTGCTTTTACAACTAAATTTCACCATAAACAAAAGCTAAATTAGCTATAATATAAAAGTAGAATTTTCATTTAAAACTAAGGTAACACTTTATTTCGACGGTCCAACTACATGTCAACTACCAATCATTAGAGTATTAGTAGTCTGTTGGGTTAGGGTTAGAGTTAGAGGAATAAGTTGATATGTAGTTGCAAAGTTGCTTACAGTCAGGAGAATGTCTGAAAACACTTTACAGTAAGGTTCATTATTTAACATTAGCTAACTACGTTAGTTAACATAAACTAATAGTGAACTGCACTTCTACAACATTTATACCCACACACACTTCTACAGCATAAAACCCACACACTCACACACAGTCTTTGTCCGGTCTCGTTTGCATTACGTCTCATCTGTATGCTTACCTCAAGGACTCCAACCGAACTACTTACCTGTCTCCAGCGTCTCCTGTTCTCCTCGTGTGTTTCCCATCTGTGTGTGAGTGTTCCTGGTCTCCAGTGTCAAGTTTCTCCAGCGTCTTCCGAAACCACCCGTGTCTACAATCAACAAGGACAGTATCACTTCTCTGCACTCTCCACTTCATTCATCTCATCGCACTTCATTCACCTGCACCACTGTTTACTCTTGCTGGTATCTAATAAACGTCTCAACCTGTTATATCTGCCTCGGTCCCTTCTGTACTGTAACAGAAGACCGGACCATAACAGCGAGATACCAGCATGAGCCACCCGGACCCGTTTCAAGAGCTCGTGGACGCCCTGCGCCGAGCACTCACCTCCAGTTCACCATCACCTGCTCCAGCGATCACTTCTGCACACACCGTCTCCTCTCCTTCACCGCAGGTGCACGCCAGTCCCATGGCCAAACCAGCGCCCTACTCTGGCTCGGCGGAGGACTGCAGCAGATTCCTCCTGCAGTGCGCACTGGTCCTGGAGATGCAACCGCACCTCTACCCCACTGATACCACCAAGGTAGCGTTCATTATTTCTCACCTGCAAGGCAAAGCGCTGCAGTGGGCCGACTCCATCTGGTCCCAGAACAGTCCAGTCACACAATCCTATTCCAGTTTCGTCACCCATTTCCGGGAAGTCTTCGGAAGATCCACGTCTGACACTTCGATCGGTGAGAAGTTATATAACTTAAAACAAGGCTCCTTGACTGTGAATGAGTATGCTTTGCAGTTTAGAACGCTAGCAGCCTCCAGTGGATGGAACGAACAGGCATTAATTACCACCTATCGCCAAGGATTGGATCCTCGTGTGCGGTTGCATCTCGCTGCATACGAGGATTCCATCGGCCTCGAGCGCTTCATCCAGCTTTCCATCCGCTTCGCCACCCGTATGCAGTTGTGTATCCAAGAACACCAGGGCCAGTCACTATTCAACACCCTCCTCCGTCGACCAGAGTCCGTCAGCCCTCCAGAACCAGCCAACGAGCCTATGCAAGTGGAAAACTCCCGTTTATTGTCTGCAGAGAGACAACGACGGCTGACCCTGAATCTTTGTTTATACTGTGGTTTACCTGGGCATGTACTCTCCTCATGCCCAACCCGTCCTCCACGTCCCATGGTGAGTGCAATCCTTCCCTCCATGAATAAATTGAAACCACTCACCACTATTGTAAACCTTACTGCCGCTGATGTGTCCCTTCCAGTGGTGGCGCTCCTCGACTCAGGGTCAGCCGGCAACTTCATCTCCGGCGCCCTCTGCAGACAACTCAAGCTCAAGACCACGCCTTCTCCGACCATCTACCAGATCCATTCTGTAACGGGAAAACTTCTCACTAAGAAGCGTGTGAGTCGCTGTGCTGGCCCTCTCCAGCTGCGGATCGGCGTGTTGCACCAAGAATCCATCTATCTGCTGGTTCTGGAGGATTCCACCTCTGACGTGATCCTAGGGCGTCCCTGGTTGGAGCAACATAACCCTGTCATCTCCTGGGGCAGCGGCGAGATCCTGAAGTGGGGCGAAACCTGTTTCTCCTCCTGTATCTCCAGAGTTCCCATTCCATCGTCTCCTCACTCCAAAGAAATCTCCCTCTGCGCCACGTCCATCGAGAGCCCTGTGGAAAAACGCTCTGTGGAAATTCCATCCTGCTACGCCCCCTTCAGCGACGTCTTCTGCCCCCAGCGAGCCTCCAAACTGCCTCCTCATCGGCCATGGGACTGTGCTATTGATCTGCTTCCGGGTGAGCCAGTGGCCAGGGGAAGGATCTACCCCCTGTCCATCCCGGAGGAGAAGGCCATGGAGGATTACATCAAGGAAGCTCTAGACCAGGGATACATCCGTCCGTCTACGTCCCCTGCTGCTTCGAGCTTCTTTTTTGTGGCAAAGAAGGACGGAGGCTTGCGGCCATGCATCGACTACCGCTCACTCAACAAAATAACCATCAAGTTCCGTTATCCCCTTCCTCTCGTCCCAGCGGCCCTGGAACATCTCCGTGGTGCCACTGTGTTCACGAAGCTGGACCTCCGCAGCGCGTACAACCTCATTCGGATACGTGAGGGGGACGAGTGGAAGACTGCCTTCGTGACACCTACTGGCCACTACGAATACCTCGTTATGCCGTATGGCCTGGTCAACGCCCCCTCCGTATTCCAGGATTTCATCCACGAGGTGCTCCGGGAGTTCCTCCATCGTTTTGCGCCACATCACCAGGACACAGCGCACTCCACTTATTCACTCTGCTCACTCGTCACTTGGCACTGGCCACCCGGGGGTCAATGAAACCCTCTCGTTGCTCAAAGAACGCTTCTGGTGGCCCAACATGGCATCGGATGTCAGAAGGTACGTGCAGGGCTGTAGGGAGTGCGCCATCTCCAAGAGCCCACGCCATCTTCCATCCGGCAAGCTCCATCCTCTGCCCGTTCCCAATCGACCCTGGTCACACCTAGGAGTGGACTTTATCACCGACCTGCCAGTATCCAATGGTTTCACCTGCATCCTCGTCATCGTAGATCGTTTCTCCAAATCATGTCGTTTGATTCCCCTGAGGGGTTTACCCACTGCTATGGAGACCGCTGAACTGATGTTCAATCACGTGTTCAGATACTTCGGAATCCCAGAGGACATTGTCTCTGACCGGGGACCCCAATTCACCTCACGGGTGTGGAAGGCCTTCTTCTCGCTCCTAGGTGTGGCCGTCAGTCTCTCATCGGGCTACCATCCCCAATCGAACGGGCAGACGGAGAGGAAGATCCAGGAGATCGGCCGCTTCCTCCGTACCTTCTGTCACGGCCACCAGAACTCTTGGAGCCAGTACCTGGGTTGGGCCGAGTACGCGCAAAACTCCCTGCGTCAGCCATCTACTGGACTCACCCCTTTTCAGTGCGTACTCGGTTTCCAACCCCCTCTGTTCCCCTGGACCGGGGAACCATCGGACGTTCCAGCGGTGGATTACTGGTTCCGAGAGAGCGAGAGGGTCTGGGACTCAGCTCACCATCAACTACAGCGGGCCCTGCGCAGACGCAGGATGACAGCCGACCTTCGTCGGTCCAAGACTCCCTCCTACCAACCGGGACAGAAGGTCTGGCTGTCAACTCGGGACATCAGACTGCGTCTGCCCTGCAACAAAATTGAGTCCCAGATTCATTGGCCCGTTCACCATCACCAAGCAGATCAACCCTGTCACTTACCAGCTCCAACTCCCTCCACAATACAGAATTCATCCCACATTCCACGTCTCACTCCTCAAACCTCACCACCCCTCTGTTCCTCTCTCCACAGGGCCTGGCGTTGCAGCTGACGAACCCCCCCTTCCACTCATCCTGGAGGACGGAGCTGCATATGAGGTTCGCGAGATCTTGGACTCCCGACGCCGTGGTGGTCTACTAGAATATCTCGTGGACTGGGAAGGCTACGGCCCTGAGGAACGCTCTTGGGTTCCCAGAAACGACATACTGGACCCCAACCTGCTTCACACCTTCCACTCTAATCATCCCGACAGACCTGCCCCACGTGGAAGAGGACGGCCACCACGACGTCGGGGTCCTCGGCCCTCAGGAGCGGGCCGTGGGGGGGGGGGGGGAGTACTGTCACAGACACGCCAGGCTCCACCGCTCACCAATCACAGCGCACTGACTCTCCAGAGTACTGATCACCCGCACCTGCACCTCATCATCACTGCAATCACCTCCCGCATAAAACCCACACACTCACACACAGTCTTCGTCCGGTCTCGTTTGCATTACGTCTCATCTGTATGCTTACCTCAAGGACTCCAACCGAACTACTTACCTGTCTCCAGCGTCTCCTGTTCTCCTCGTGTGTTTCCCATCTGTGTGTGAGTGTTCCTGGTCTCCAGTGTCAAGTTTCTCCAGCGTCTTCCGAAACCACCCGTGTCTACAATCAACAAGGACAGTATCACTTCTCTGCACTCTCCACTTCATTCATCTCATCGCACTTCATTCACCTGCACCACTGTTTACTCTTGCTGGTATCTAATAAACGTCTCTACCTGTTATATCTGCCTCGGTCCCTTCTGTACTGTAACAAATACATTATTAAAATCAAAAGTTGTAATTGTTAACATTAGTTAATGCACTCTGAAATAACATGAACAAACTATGAACAGCTGTATTTTTATTAACTAACGTTAACAAAGATGAACAAATACAGTAATAACAGTATTGCTCATGGTTAGTTCATGTTAGTTATTACCGAATGTCTTTTGGGGAGCATCAAAATAAAGTGTTAGCAGATAATAAAGGATCAGTTCACTTTAAAATGAAAAGCTTTACTCACCCTCAAGCCATCCTAGGTGTATATGACTTTCTTCGTTCTGATGAACACAATCAGAGTTATATTATTAAATATCCTGACGCGTCCAAGCTTTATAATGGCAGTGAACAGGACCAATGAGTATGAAGCTCAAGAAAGTGCATCCATCCATTATAAACTTACTCCACACGGCTTGATAAAGTCCTTCTGAAGCGAAGCGATGGGTCTGTGTCAGAAAAATATCCATATTTAACAAGTTTTAAAGTAAAATATCTAGTTTCTGCCAGACCGCCTTCCATATTCAACTTACTTAACTAACTTTTTTGTAATTTGAATATGGAAGGCGTAGGATGTAGCGGAAGGGTTTTGAACTGCGAGAGGCATTACACTTTCTTCGCAATAGGCATTACAATTGTTTTTATCCAGACAGTGCATTAAAGGTACATTATACACATTTTATCGTTTAATGCATGCAGGTCACACATTTCTGAAGGGTCAGGCATCATTGAGATGAAATACTAACTGGTAGCTCTCTCCAGCTATCACAGATCTCCTCCTCTGTTATGTGTACACAGGGCAATTTACCTTTTTCATGATTTAACATGTTATGACTGGATCTGTCAACATGCCCACATTATTAAACCAATATAGTTGTCATGTCTTCTCAGCTTTTATTTTGTTTGATGGGGAGCAGGTCACCATTAGAAAAATTTGGCCAGCAACTGCTTTGTTAAATAGCTTCTGTCATTTCTCTGGTGTCGTTCCAAAGGTTGTTTCAGAACAACTGCTGTAAAGAAATGAGAGTAAATCAGTATACTGGGGAGAAATGGGCCTCATTTCTGTAGAGAAATGTATTAGTATCATTTTCATTATAATAGATCACTCTTCAGTTTCTCACTACATAGGACAGTGGTGTGCTCATGTGTAGTGTGTGTGAATGTGTGTGCATTGTGTTTCTAGCTCATATTTTACACATTCTCTATAAATCTGTGGTTCTTTTAACAACTTGTCAGTTCAGGACACATTTCAAGAATCCGCAGAGACACCCGATTTAAAAATTACACTGCAGTTGGGGGGTTATTGCATTAAATTAAATCCCTCGCTGCAGTCAGAAAACAGTGACCATGTGAGTTTTCTACATGTCTGCTATGTATTAACATTTTCATGTGGTGAACAATACACTGCAAATATGTTAATGAAAGTACATTTCTCTCCTGTGCATGGAAGTGATTTGACAGTAGAGATAAGTGTGCTTATCTGAAACTATTCACAGATGTTTCATGGTTCATGGGTGGTGAGGAGTCCAGAGAACTAAATAATAATTTGACTGAACACAATTAAATGGAATAATTTAAATTTATAGATTGAATGTTTGCTGCTATTTTGTTTCACAAAGTGATGCAGGAGAGGGTCATTCCAACAGTTTGGCATAAAATGTTTATCAGCTTTCAAGCCACATGGTTGTCCATGCATAGATGCACCCCATTAACAAAACATCATAATGATTGGCACCTAAGAATAATTTTGAAAATATATAAATATAATTTTGAAACACTTGACAGACAAATGCCCATGTTCCAAATCATGTTTCTCAACTTAACTTTGAAATAAAGTATATTTCTAAATGTGCAATTCTGAGTATTAATATATATTAACTTATTCTCTTTGACATAAAATACGATTTATTATGATACATTATTTTAATGTGTAAACTATTAAATTAGTTTGTCCACTCTGTTAAATTGGTGCTAACTGCCTTTTATGGTCGTTTTTTGAACTTGACAGATGACTACCACTATGTAAAGTCTAGTTTAATCTTAATTGGTAGACTCAGGGGCATTACATTTTAATAGCTGGTCTACCCTTGTGAAAAAGAAGTACACTTTAGAATATTTTTTTTAAAAGAATTCTCATTATGATAAAATTTAAAAGTATACACTTAAGTACAAAATGTAATGTTTTCAGACACTTAACTGCATTTTAATTGCAGTTAAATTAAATGAAAATTCAACTAACAAACAGAAACTTTCAAGGGGGAAAAAATAAAAACTTAAAATTGCCTGGTTGCAAAAATGTGCTCATTTTTTTTTAACGGGGCAGGTTACTCTGTTTGTAATTAACAGATTCTACAGCTGTCTCTTTAGGATTTTTTTTAGCATCTTCTTGATCGTACCTTATTGCTGAAGATAGGATTATAGAGGATGTGTTGAGATCTTATTATGAAGAGGTACCAACCAGGAGAAGGATACAGAAGTATTTCCAAAATTCATTATTACATTAAGGGTGAAAACAGATCTGACACAATTTACCTTAGATTTGTTTTTTACATCTCAAAAACCTGCAATTTTACGAGGGTTGTGTGGACTTCTATTTCATTATCAATATTATATTATCTGCGTAAGTAGGCCTACAGTTTTTAAAAAATATATATATATATACTTTAAATATGCTAAGATTTGAAGAACACTACAAGTGCAAATTCAATAAAAATAAGAACACTTATTTTTCACAAGGGTATGTACACAATGTGTAATATATATATATATATATATATATATATATATATATATGAGCAATATCACACTCGTAGCCGTGCGATATGGCTGTATATCTGCACGGCTGTGATCACAGCGTGCTGATATATATATATATATATATTGCGTTTATACAACAGTTCGACGGCACGAGTGTGTAAATAAGTAAGAACAACAGAGTGTCTTTAAAAACCTCTTTTGTACAGCACTACTTCCTTCCGCCACGGATTCAAATCTCCAGTTGACAATTCCGTAACTAATTTTAAAACGTCACATCAGAACGAAGGAACGTTCAGTCCCTCCATTGAAACTCATTGTACTTTGTACAGTATTATAGTGTGTGTGTGTGTGTGTGTGTGAGAGAGAGAGAGAGAGAGAGAGATCGCCTGAGCGAGTATTTACCTGTGTCTGAAATAACATTCATTCTTAGATATATCCATTATAAAAGTCCGTTTGAATGTCCGCTGGAATTTTCCATAACATACAGCGCTTAAAACAACTTCCTTTGCAAAAGTTCCTTTTAATTTAAAATTCTCTTGTGACTAACTGACTCATTCACTCGTAAAGTTTTGCCGCCATCTAATGGCGTATTAATGTAACTTTCACTCAATCCATATTACGCACTAATGGACCCTTTCTCAATGCCAAATACAACATGTATTAAATATTTATTGAACAACAAATTAACAACAGAAGCCATTAAAAATGACAGTAGGAAATAAACAACTGTACAGTTCATTCAACCGTACAAAAGCACCAGTGTGTCCGTGACAGGTTATCAAGTGTGCCAAGCTTGTGCCAAAACCTCGTAACTCCATTGGATCCTCAAACTGTCAGTCAAACCTCATAAATCCGCCCACCTCTATGAAGTGCCGCATGCGGTTTGGAGATCTCCAAAGGTAAATAAAGATCTGTTGTTTGGAAAAAAAAAAAAAAAAAAAAAAAAAAAACGTTTCAAAAAAAAAAAAAAAAAAGTTGTAAAACGTTTTCTTTGCTCAAGAAACACCATATGTCTGTAAATTCTAATGTTTTGTGTATTTGAAGAGCGGAGAACAGTCTTAGTCTGATAGTTCCCGTCTAGCCAAAATGCTATGCTATATAACGGATAAAGGATGTAAGTTGAATATAGCCTTTATATTAAATTATCAAATTTAACATAGCACAATTCCACTTGCTCTGGAACAAGTAATAGATTAATAAGACCAATTGCCCGTTTTATGTACCCAAAATTAATGTCTCATGTTTAACCACTATAAGAGCCAGGTCTAAACAACTACATTCTTGCCTAAAAAACTCTTAAAACTACAGTTCGTGGTACAACAAGTGTAGTATTCGCAAAAATTACGTTGGATTTGCCCGGCCGCCATGACGGTCGCTTCTAGCGGAGTGATACAAACGGTGAAAAGGTAGGAGCGCTATTATCACTAAAATATCGCACGGCTATCAGCCAATCAGATTCGAGAATCAGAAAGAACTGTTGTGTGTATATATATATATATATATATATATATATATATATATATATATCAGTGGCGTGCAGTGGTGTTTTTACACCTCTTTTGACTTTGCAGATGTTTAGGAATGATATGATATGATCGGTTGTACACTCGTTGATGCGATCGATTGCTCCTGTCTGCCTCGCTGCTCAGAGTGGTTTGCGTCTGTAACTCCGTATAGCTTTGTTTTGAATCTCTTACTTTCATTCATTGTTGCTTATATTATCATTACCTTATATATAGTATTGCCTACCACATTAATCTGACGTCGCTAGCTTTTAATCTTTGAATCTAAATCGCTATTACAACGCGTTTGCATCTCGCTAGCTTGTTAACTTGTCATCAGTCTCTCGCGCGGTCATTTTCTTTTCAACGCGTTCATCAAACAGCTGTGGTAAGTCGGATCAGTCTACAAACACGGTGAGTCATGTCATCCTCTCCTAGTGTTATATCATGTTCTGTTTGCCACATGTTCAGTATAGCTTTCTCTGTCAGCGACGAGGGATTTACATGTCATAAATGTAGGGAAATAGTCAGGCTGACAGAGAAAATCTCAGAATTAGAGACACGCATCCTTAATTGAGGATAGTAAGAATGTAAGGGCTTCAGATACTGTTTTGGATGCCACTAGCTTAGTGAACTCTGTACATTGTTCAGTTCCGGCTGTAGAGCCCGCGCAGCAGGGCACTTGGGTAACGATGAGGCGGCCTAGCCGCGGAAAACACCACTCTTCCGTTCCAATAAGAACATCAAACAGGTTCTCCCCACTCAGTGAAACACCCACTGAGAATCCTGTTGAAAGTGCCCTAGTTATTGGCGATTCTATTACACGGAACGTGAAAATAGAGACACCAGCCACCATAGTCACATGTTTGCCAGGAGCCAGAGCACCTGACATTAAAGCAAATTTAAAAGTGCTGGCTAATGCTAATCGTAAATACTCTAAAATCATTATTCACGTCGGCACTAATGATGTTCGACTTCGCCAGTCGGAGATCACTAAAATTAACATTAAAGAGGTGTGTGAACTCGCAAGTACAATGTCAGGAAAAGTAATCTGCTTTGGTCCCTTTCCTGTTCGTCGGAGTGATGAGATAGTTAGCAGATTATCATCACTCAATGGCTGGCTGTCTAAGTGGTGTCCGCAGAATAATATAGGTTTCATAGACAATTGGAAAAGTTTTTGGGGGAGACCTGACCTGTTGAAAAGAGATGGTATTCATCCCTCCCGGGATGGTGCTGCTCTTCTCTCTAGTAATATGGCACATAGTCTTAGAGCTGAAACATGACAAACTGGGGCCCAGGTCAGGAAGCAGACATACCGGCTAAACCGACCGTCTGCTAGCTGCCTCACGTTACAGAAGTCAGATAATTCCCAACACATAGAAACTCTTACACCTAGACATTATCACATAGAGACTGTGTCTGTACCCCGAATTAGTAAAAACAAAAAACTTCCAAACCCATTTAATGGTAAAAATTTAATTGATGTTCAACAAATAAAAAATAGAGATAATACTGATAAACAAATGATAAAGCTTGGGTTGTTAAATATTAGATCCCTTTCTTCAAAAGCACTTATTGTAAATGATATTATCACAGACAATAATCTGGATTTGCTGTGTTTGACAGAAACTTGGCTAAAATCAGATGATTACATTACTTTAAATGAGTCTAGCCCTCAAGGTTATTATTTTCGACACAATCCTCGTCAGAAAGGCAAAGGGGGAGGTGTTGCTGTAATTTATAGTAATATTTACAGTATTAGTCAAAAATCTTTCAAATATAATTCCTTCGAAGTGATGGTACTTTATGTAACATTATGTAAGTTGACATTTGTGCTGGCTACTGTATACAGGCCACCACGACACAATACAGAATTTATCAAAGAATTTGCTGATTTTCTATCGGAGTTAGTACTAGCTGCAGATAAAGTCCTTGTTGTTGGTGATTTTAATATCCATGTAGATAATGAAAAAGACGCATTAGGATTGGCATTTACAGACATTCTAAATTCTATTGGAGTTAGACAACACGTGTCAGGACCCACTCATTGTCGTAATCATACTTTAGATCTAATATTGTCACATGGAATCGATATTGATGCTGTTGAAATTCTGCAGCAGAGCGATGACATCTCAGATCATTATCTAGTCTCGTGTATACTACATTTAGTCAAGGCTGCTAAACTGCCTCCCTGCCATAAATATGGTAGAACCATCACTTCTACCACTAAAGATCGCTTTATAAATAATCTTCCTGATCAGTTTCATCGCCTTAGCATACCAGATCGCTTAGAAGACCTCGATGTTGCAACAGAAACTATTGCCTCTGTCTTTTCCAGCACAATAGACTCAGTTGCTCCTTTGCGTTTAAAAAAGATTAAGGAAATTAATCCAGTGCCGTGGTACAATGAGCACACTCAGGCCCTAAAGGTAGCAGCCAGAAAAATGGAGCGCAGCTGGAAGAAAACAAAACTAGAAGTTTTTCACATTTCGTGGAGAGAGAGAATGATTGAGTACAGAAAGGCCTTAAAAACTGCCTATTTTTCAAAACTTTTAGAAGAAAATAAGCACAACCCTAGGTATTTATTTGATACAGTGGCTAAATTAACAAGAAATAAAGCTTCAACTTCTGATGTTTCCAAAGAGCACAGCAGTAATGACTTTATGAACTTCTTTACTTGCAAGATTGACAATATTAGGGAGAAAATTATAACCATGCAACCATCTACTACAGTATCGCATCAGACAGTGCATTGTAGTGTCCCTGAGGAAAAAAAAATAATTCATTTACTGCTTTAGGAGAGGAAGAATTGTCTAAACTTGTTAAATCATCAAAATCAACAACATGTATGCTAGACCCTATACCGACTAAGCTATTGAAAGAGATGCTTCCAGAGGTCATAGATCCTCTTCTTAATATCGTTAATTCATCTTTATCACTAGGATACGTACTGAAAACTTTTAAGCTGGCTATTATTAAACCTCTTATTAAAAAACCACAACTTGATCCTAGGGAATTAGTCAATTACAGGCCAATCTCAAATCTCACTTTTCTGTCAAAAATACTAGAAAAGGCAGTATCATCACAACTATGTTCCTTTTTAGAAAGAAATAGTATCTGTGAGGATTTCCAGTCAGGATTTAGACCGTACCATAGTACTGAGACTGCTCTCATTAGAGTTACTAATGATTTGCTCTTATCATCAGATCGTGGTTGTATCTCTCTATTAGTGTTACTGGACCTTAGTGCTGCATTTGACACTATTGATCACAATATTCTTTTAAATAGACTCGAAAATTATGTTGGCATTAGTGGAATTGCACTGTCATGGTTTAAATCATACTTATCTGACCGTTATCAGTTTGTAGTAGTAAACGAAGAGATGTCATATCGATCACAAGTTCAATATGGAGTACCGCAAGGCTCAGTACTAGGACCGTTGCTGTTCACTCTGTACATGCTACCCTTGGGAGATATCATTAGGAAGCATGGCGTTAGTTTTGACTGTTACGCTGATGATACTCAGCTTTATATTTCTTCGCGCCCTGACGAAACTTACCAATTCACAAAATTAACGGAATGCATAGCTGATATAAAAAATTGGATGACCAGTAATTTCCTACTACTAAATTCAGAAAAAACAGAGATTCTAATTTTTGGACCAAAAACTTCTTCACGTAATAACCTAGAATACTGTCTAACACTTGATGGCTGCTCTGTTAAGTCTTCGTCGTCAGTTAGGAACCTGGGTGTGCTCTTTGATACCAATCTTTCATTTGAAGGCCATGTTTCTAGCATCTGTAAAACCGCATTCTTCCATCTTAAAAATATATCTAAACTATGACATATGCTCTCAATGACAAATGCAGAACAGTTAGTTCATGCGTTCATGACCTCAAGGCTAGATTACTGTAACGCTCTACTGGGTGGTTGTTCCGCTCGCCTGTTAAACAAACTACAGCTCGTACAAAATGCAGCAGCTAGAGTTCTTACTAGAACTAGGAAGTATGACCATATTAGCCCAGTTCTGTCAACACTGCATTGGCTTCCTGTTAAACATCGTATAGATTTTAAAATCTTGCTAATTACTTACAAAGCACTAAATGGTTTAGCTCCCCAATACCTGAGCGAGCTCTTAATGCATTATAGTCCTTCACGTCTATTGCGATCTCAGAATTCAGGCCAGCTGATAATACCTAGAATATCAAAATCAACTGCAGGCGGTAGATCCTTCTCCTATTTGGCACCTAAACTCTGGAACAATCTTCCTAGCATTGTTCGGGAAGCAGACACACTCTGTCAGTTTAAATCTAGACTAAAAACGCATCTCTATAACTTGGCATACACATAACACATTATCAATTTATTTTTTCAAATCCGTTAAAGGATTATTAGGCTGCATAAATTAGATCAACCGGAACCGGGAACACTTCCTATAACACCAGATGTACTCATTACATCAGAAGAAGAATGGCATCTACGCTAATATTAGTCTTTCTGTTTATCCCGAGGTTTACCGTAGTCAACCGGATCCAGGCCGTATCCAGGTGAGATTGAGGACCTACGCCTTGACACGACCACATCGCACCCCTGAAGTGTCAGCAGAGATTGAGTCAACTAGATCATCCATTGTGAAGGCCTCATCGACACGACAGCCAGTGGCACAGCTCCTCAACAAACCGTCCATACCGGCATGATGAATACGATCGATTGAAGATGGATTGAACTGGAATAAATACTTTGAATGTTGCGATCCTATCTGGCTTATGACAGCTACCTGAGTCGTAACAAAGAGGAGAACTGGCCCCCCGACTAAGCCTGGTTTCTCCATTCTAACACCTATTTGCTACCTGTTTGCCACCTGATGTCACCTGTTGGAGTTTGGGTTCCTTGCCGCTGTCGCCTTTGGCTTGCTTAGTTGGGGACACTTGACATTTGACATTTGATATTCAACAGTGCTTTGCATTTGCATACATTGACAGCATTTTGTTTAAGAGCTGCTGTGCAGCCAAAATTATATACCATTTATCACTGTAAAGCTGCTTTGACACAATCTGCATCGTAAAAAGCGCTATATAAATAAAGGTGACTTGACTTGACTTGATGAATAAAGTTATGCGCTTGTGTAGGCTACTCCTGCCCGTAGGCTACTCTATAAAATGCTTCGATACCAACAACAAATACCGACAACAGAGCAAACACAGAACAGAATGGATAAATCAGAGAAGGATGTCTATGAAGTAAATGTATCGAATTATTAGAATGTTAAACAAATTAAATATTTACGCCTATGTAGCAAGTGGTATGGTCGGAAAGGGAAACAAACAAAGTCACGATGCCACCCTGTTAAACAGGGAATATATTAGTACTTGTAGATTAATCGCCAACAAAAGTCACACAGGTACGTGGTTTTAAGAAGAGAAGGACCTAGACATCAATACTAAATACCAAATTTTATTTCAACAATCAAACACTAATTTAAAAACCACTAAAAGACTGTAAGACCCAGACTACAAAACATGAAGCAGGGAAAACATAGAAAAGGAGGCCGCGGCTTACCAATGTTAGAAAATCGTTTGGAAGGAGGTCTGGAAATTTGAGTCTGGAAAAGTATGGAATTTTGAAATGGAAAATGTGTAGGAACCCTGTATTGATGTTTTTCTTTTTAATAGTCAACTTAGGCTATTTTGGATCATCAGTCATGCTCCGTAAACACCATCTGTCACAGACACGAATTTTTTTTTTTTAAGTATTTTTAATTTCACCAAGCTGATTGCACTAAAACCCCCCCCAGTCATCGTGTTTTCAGTCCATTTCAAGTTTGATTTTGACGTGACATAAAGTGGTGATATCTAACTGGGTGATCTGATTACTTACTTTTCAATTAGTCTTCCCATTGACGCCATCATTTGTTCATTCAAACTGACGCGCGGAAGGTGCACATAAACAAGAGGTGGGATTTATCGCACAAACCCGTCATATCCAATCATAACCAATTACATCCAATCATAGCTCGATGGAGACATTGGCTCCTCTCACGTGACTTTCCCCCATATCATTCTCAATTACCCCCCACAAAACCCACCGCACACCGGGGGTCTGATGGTTTTCTATGGTTTTCTATGGCATGACTCCTGCTGTAACTTTACCTGCGGGTGTCGCTGTTGGGCAGTGTTCCTTAAGAAATACGAGTGACTTGCACTGTTTTTAATGTTATCATTTGTAATATTTGTGTTGTTTTATATGTAATATGGATTATTTTTTTGAGGCACTGCCTCCTCAAAAAAAAAAAAAAAAAAACGCCCCTGATATACACATATATATATATATATATATATATATATATATATATATATATATATATCAGCTTAGACCAGGCTCAAGTTCCATAAATTCTTTCTTCAACTTTCTTTTGTTTTGTTGTTTTTTGAGTATGAACTGAACTTTTGACATCAAGTTTGTCATCAGTATGTGTGAGTAAAACTGAGTGCATTTGGTCTCTTTCCATTGGTGCGTTCTTGCAAGAAACTGCAAATAAGACTGCTTGGTGCTCTTTGCTTTAGATAATTATGTGTGAATGAAAAGCAAACATGACACTGTAAATGTGATCTCCTGACACCTATGAGAGAAGTACTTTTCCTCTGGTTTTAGTAAACATTGAGCAGCTGTTAGTGGATGAGGAAATACTCCTGATCCGGTAACATACCGTCTTGTCATGCCCCACAATAACCTAAAACTGCATCTCCAGTCATTTGGTCATTGATTGATCGGTGGAGATCAGGTCCAAATCCTGTCCTCATGAATCAGTTTATAAAATTATATATTTCTGATACTTACCAAACCAGTTCTGGCTGTTTAGTTTTGTCTTTCTGGTGTTTTAAAACAACACAAAATCAAATAATCTCTTATTTCCATTCTAAGGCAGTGTGTCCACCAAAGCGTTTTTTTTTCCAGCGGCTAGCATACTTTTCCAATTGTTTTCAATGGGAGCACCGCGTTTTTTAAACGCCAGGAGCGTTACGAGGTGCTGAGCGTCTTTTTCACGCTCAAGCACTGAGAGCTCAGCATTTTTTTAACGATCGCCTCGAGTTGAAGAATGTTCAGCTATGAGTAAAACGCCGCGCTCGTCACTGTCAACTTTTAGCCAGTCATCCAATCAGAGTGGAGGGAAGGCGAGACAAATACAACACCAACCAACTGTCACAACATTCTTGCTGTACAATGACAACAACAAGTGGAGAACGGAACAAAATGGATGAGAAATGAATATCGCTGGTCTCCGAACATACATATCAAGTACATTGTGTTGACAATTTTAGTTTGAAACAAATTATCTGCAAAACAATACGAGTGACACGTCTTGTGTTATTCTATAGCAAAGACTATAGAATAACACAAGACATGGCACTCGTATTGTTTTGAATGGGAGAAAGTGTAACGCTCAATGTGGCGGAATAAGTCTCGCCTTCAAAATAAGAGCCAATCGCCGACCTGTAATGTCATCGCGTCACTGCAGCGGCCGTTAGAAGCACCGGTTTCTTTAGAAACAGTCAGACGCGCGCCTCCGAAATGAGGCACAAGAGACGCGCATTTAGGTCTGCGCATGCACATTAGCTTGATCCAGCCTAAATACTGTTTTTTTTTTTTGTCATGATTTGAGCGTTTGGAAAAAAAATTTATGAGACAGTTTTTGTCAGATTTCATTGGTAATTTCAAATATGAAATTTAATCGAAAGCTTGGCAAACAGCTTTGAAGAATTTGATGTTTCCCCATTCAAAGAGATAGGAGCTGCATGATGCCCAGGATGCCCGAGAGGCATTTCAAAGATGGCCGCCGAGTGAAATGACTTGTCTTAAAGGGACTTTATTCTATAGTCTTTGTCACAAGCACTCACAACTAGGCGTTTTCAGCAGAGCATCTAGCTTTTTGGCTAAAAACGCTTTGGTACATACGTGGCCTAAGTAACTGTCCCTGGTCTTACGATATATAATTTATAAATTTATAACTGCATTGTTACGTTCCACAAGTGTTTTTTTTTTTTTTTTTGCTCCTCTGTTTTTCTTGTCCCCATTGTTTCTTTATTCCGCTCCTTGGTGTACGATCACTGGACACCCTGCCTGTCAATCATCATTGTGACGTTGTTCTGCTCAACCAAGCCAAAAAACAAAACACAACATAAAGTCCAGACCTGGTCCTCTCTCGTCTTGCTCTGTCATCGCTCCTTTTATTCATCCAGATCACCTTCCATGAGATTCTGCTTTTTGCACGTTATATAATCATCCCACCATAACATCAATCATGTAACAGCATGCATTCACTGCATGTTTACGCAGAAATTGTTTACAAAAATCAAAATTATTATTCATAATCAACTTCCATCAAAAAAGTAATGTCATATGAAATCACGTAACCAAGGCCATGTGTGGCCAAAAAATTATTAACCAATTATATTATAGAAATATGGATATTTTTCTTACAAAAATGCATTGCTTCACTTCAGAAGGCCTTTATTAACCCTTAGAGCCATATGAATTACTTTTATGATGGATGGATGAGCTTTTTTGTGCTTCAAAATCTCGGGTACTATTTACTCCCATTATAAAGTATGGAAGAGCCCATATTTTTTAATATGACTCTGATTGTGTTTGGCTGAAAGAAGAAAGTCATATAAACCTAGGATGGCTTGAGGGTAAGTAAATTATGGGATAAATTTTATTTTTGGGTTATCTAACCCTTTAAGTTAATATGCATATTAGATGCAGTGACATGGAGAATCATAATTAAAAAAAGAAAAGTTGCATGAAAACATTTTCACAAAAGTTTGGCTTTTACTCTCAGAAAGAGATGCAGAGATGGAGCCTGCTTGTATTTCTTTTCTGCAGAAATGAAGGAAAATCACAGAGCAAAAGAAATGTTTGGAGATTTATAGCTGCAGGCATGTGAGAAGGTTATGGGCTGAGGTCAATGAAGGGGGGTGTAGATTTGGCACAGAGGAACCCAAAGAAAATATTCCTAATCCCAGCGTGCTTTTACGCTTGAGCCACAGATTAAAGCTGCACTGAAATAAACGAGTGCGGAGATTGGTTAACTTTTCAAAATGTGCTCTTGTTTTTGAGGAGTTCGATGGGTTTCTGTTTTGAGAGAAACATAAAGTGAGCGGGTTCACCCCTGCTGGGTCTCATTTCAGGCAGGAGTTTGGGGAGGGATATGCAAATGCAGCCGTCCTGACTGCGGCCCCCTCAGAGCTGCAGCTGCAGGGTCGAGCTCACGCGGCCGACTGTTGACAGAGGGATCTGAGCGCTCACAGCGACTCCTGCTTTAGTATTCTGCTACTGCTGCCCTGTCGCTCTGTCTTTCCTCTTCACTTTCTCCTCTGTCTGCCTGTCTCTCTCTCATGTGAGTGGTAAAGTGGGCAGGATGGTGCCAGAACAGCAGATGTTTCGATTGCAGCACTTCTTGCCCGCCAACAACTGAAGTCAGTGCTCCAGAGAAACCTTGTGGGACTCAGCAAGGAAAACAAGCAACACTTCACAACCTCCGGACTCTGCAGCCCAGCTGACTTTGCTTTTTTCCCCCGTCTCCTTATCCTCACCAGCTTTTGCTTTCTATATACTTTCTCTGTCTTCCTCCACTTTAAGTGTTTTTGTCAACCTTTGCTTTGCTGCTTAAAGATGAGGGGGATATTCACATGTGGGGGTCTTCTGTTAGTCACGTTGCTACTGACTTCAGTGGATGCCAAAGGAACTCTCTATGGAAGTCCATACAGATACAATCTACACAAGTCTGGGAGCGTCCCGCAATACAACCCTGGAAAACCATTGGGTCACCATAAGTAAGTAAACAGCAAAGCTAGATGTCTCTGTGTGTGTGTGTGTGTGTGTGTGTGTGTGTATGTGTGTGTATACTGTATATGTGTGTACAGCACAGAAGCCCAATTTATCAAGCATTAGTCCATATGGGTGTGTGTGTGCACAAGAAATGAAATGTCAAGCAGTGACAGCAGCGTCCTGCAGTTTCACATGCTTCATCTGCAATTATTTTAACAACGTTTTCTGATTCTTTTAATTACACATGTAGTTTCAGGAGCTCAAATTCCATGAGAGACAACATATAATGTTTGAAGTTACAGTAATTCATTTTCCCACCTAAGGACTTTTAGTGAACTAAAAAAGGTGATTAAAATCGGATACTTTTCTAAAATCATAACAATCATCACAATGCTTCAAATGAACACTCTTCTTTTTATGACCATATCAATTTAAAAAAAAAAAAAAGTGGTCATATTTTATATTAGGTGGCCTTAACTACTATGCACTAATAATAAATACCTACATGACGATGGTTTTACTAACTCCTGTACATGTTCTGGAAAATTCCCACATTTATAGCTAATGAGTTTGAGGTTTGGTTAGGTTTAGGAGTAATTGTCAGATTAGGCTTTGGGGTGAGGGTTGTTACGGGGTAAAGTTAAAAGTGTAACTACAAATGTTAATTAAAAGTCCTTTAAATGTAATTACAATGCACTAAAATGTACAAAATTGTATTATTCTGTCACGTATAGAGCTACATTGAAAAATGAAAATATGCTTGATTGTCTTTTTGATATTTATATAATAATAATATAATAATTTGTCAGGTATATACACGCTCCAAACTTTCCCCTGCTCACTGCTTGCAAAACAATAAGCGGTTAGCACCAACCAGTGAGAATGATTTTGAACTTAAGAAAGCAGATTGGTTAAAATATATGTTGAGGGCCAGTAGGAAAACATAACCTCTGAAATGTGTGCTCTGTTTCACACACACTGTTACTATGTAATGCACTTGTTAATCACCTGGATCGTTTAAAAATAAAAACCAGAACGCAAAATCCGAAATCTGATATTTTGAATAGGAACAGGATCCAGCTCAAATTAAGCGCTAGTCTGAAGTCAGTATAAATGTCCTAAAATCAATACTGATATTTTGTTCCAGAAGTTGCTCTGGAGCAATTTGAATCTGACTGAAAGATAAGCAGTTGGCATGTTGAGAAAATTCCCATCAAAGACCTGTTGGCATCTAGGAATTCTGAAATGCCAGTGGTATCAAATGCAGATCGCAAATGTTGGCAGTGATGTTGTATCTGCCTCATCTGTCCTCGACCCATGTTCTGAGCACTTTCTGCTACCACACAAACCATTTGTGTATCTGACCATGTTCATCTTGGTCACCTGGGTAAATCACAACAACCTGTAAATCTCCCGCCTAACACTGTTTCTCGTGAGCTGCCTATGTAGGTAGCATCTTAAGGCCTCCTTAGCATGCTCCCGATTCGAAAGTTGTTCACAATTATACTGTCTTCTAAGATAGCTTCTTTTGTCCACATTCTAAGGCAGCATATCATGTATTCTTCACAAAAAAAGGCAATCCCAGAATGCATTGCAATGAGCCCAGTGAAGATATTCCATCCAGTATTGGACAAAGATAGGGAAATGTTCTCTGCTTTGACAACCCTTGTAAAAAAGAAGTACAATTTAGCATACTTTTAAAAGTACTTATTATGGAAATAATATTCTTTAAAAGAATATACTGAATGTAAATGAATGTAAACTTAATTGCATATTTTTTACAATTAAATGAAGATGTATTATTGTATTTGTATTGTAGTTATTTTAAATGCAATTTGTTGAATATAGTTGAACTTAAGAGTGCGTTTCGACCCACTTTAGTAGGACTTGAGTACATATTTATATGTAAGTTCATAATTACTTATATTGTCTTTGAGATATGGTAAAGTGTACTGCCGAATCATCACACATCATCAGAGCGTTTCATGAGGCAATGCAGAGTTGTAGACAGACAGTCACAGAGAGCCGCAAACAAACAGTAGCTGCCTTTTACAATTCCTCCTGAACCAAAACAACGAGCTTATGCTGCGTTTACGCCATGTCGTAACCGTCAGACACGGATTTATGCATTTCTGAAGGGAGAGTGGGATCTTATGCTTTCAAAGCTAGCTTGCTATTGCTAGGGAATATTTGACCTGACTAAGAAAATTTATCGTAGAAGATGTACAATGCCTACTACAGCACCTTGAGAATGCAATGTGCACCTGAGCTGCATTATCCATTGCATTCTGACTCTTTGTGTTAAATTGAGCATGGAGTGAAGAGTATGTTTCAGACCTTAATCTTGGTCTGTCGGGTAACCACAGAGCCCTGTGCCATGCCCTGTACCCACTCCAGTTTGTATCTTGTCTTCTCTTTTGCATGGCCTGTCCATAAATTTGTGTATGAGCAGTTCTCAAGTGGTCTTTTGACATCAGCTCGTGACTGCTACACTGGGGTGCATTTCTCAAAAGCATCGTTAGCCAATTATGGTTGCAAGTCGGCCTGGATTCTGGAATGGAGGGTGAGCAGGGAAGTGCAGGCAGGTTATATAGACTCCAGGGCGGAGCCGGCAATTTAGGAGACCAGGACGGAGCCGGCAGCTCAGGAGACCAGGGCGAAGCCGGTAGTTCAAGGGACCAGGGCGGAGCTGGCCATTCAGGGGGCCAGGGTGGATCTGGCCATTCAGGGGGCCAGGGCGGATCTGGCACTTCAAGGGTCCAAGATGGTGCGGCCTCCGTGGCCCCAGGCTCTGCCACTATGGCCATGGGCATATGCCCCCCCCCAAACATTTTCTTGGGAGGAGCTATGGGTTTCTGGGCTGGAACGGGCTCATGGGCCGGAGTGGACTTTGGAGCAGGCTCGTGGGCAGGAGCGAACTCTGGAGCAGACTCAGGGGATGGAGCCATTACTGGGTTCTAAGACATCCCCTCATACTCCACTAGTAATCCCAGGGGCACAGGCCATATTGGCTGAGGGCTCAGGCGTGGCGGCCATCTTTGCCGAGGGCTCAGGCATGGCGACCATCTTGTGACGAGGCTCTGGAATGGCGACCATCTTGTGACGAGGCTCTGGAATGGCGGCCATCTTGTGATGAGGCTCTGGAATGGCGGCCATTTTGGGACAAGACTCTGGAATTGTGGTTGTGACAGGAAGGGACAGAAGGGAAATCCGAAACTGCTTCCTCGACAGTGTAGGACGATCCACACAACCACAGAATGTAATCGATGTACCTCTTAAGGGAACACGTGGTGGCAGCAGATGGTAATTGCTTGAAGATGGTCTTAAGGGTAGCACCGTTCCAGGGTACCTGGGTGGCGAGTTTGAGGAACTCTTTGATGTAATCCTCTATCAGACGGTGATCCTGGGAAATGGAGAGAAGCAGATCGGCAGGGTCAACTGGGGTAAGGAGAATGCCCACCATGCTGCAGTCTGTTAAGGTCCAGTCTTCTGTAACGGAACTGGGACCCGGGACAGAGGATTGGGTGACAGATGTTTATTTGTGCAGCAGAGGGCAAACAAACAGGCACAAGGAGAGCACAAGGTAGTAGAGAACACCGTGGAGTGGAATGCAGGAGAAGGACGCTGGGGAAGATCACATGAGGAATCACTGGAGACAATGCTGTAGACGACACTGGAGATGACGCTTGAGATGACGCTGGAGATAACACTGGAGATAAAAGGTCCAACAAGTTCCACACAATAGGTATCAACGAGACTCAACCGCAAGGAGAGATAAGAAGAGTGAAGATATAGTGCAGGTGATTAGGATGATAGCTGGCAGGTGCAGGTGCTTGAGAAGGACTTGCAGGTGGGAGCCAAGGAGGATGCTGGGAAATGTTGTGAAGGAACAGAGGCAGAGATGGTGACTGTGACAATGGTAACATGCGCTCCCGAGAGCCTCTCTTCAGTTCTTACAGATGAAACATGCAGAAAGAGCCATTCTGTACTGCAATGTCAGTGTCCTGCAAAGAAAAGAGAATAATTCAAACTATAGTCTCACATAGCCAGATCTATACTATGTATATACAGTATATATGCAATAGAGCATTGTGTTTACATATTGTATTTTTTTCAACATTGTGTATTTTTGTTATAAACTGATGTTTATCATCCCTAATTACTGTATATTACACATGCAATAAAAAACGTGAATGATCATCCTTAAACAAACAAGTCCATGAAAATGTCACGTGTAGTTGTTTGTCTGTATGACAAAACCTGATGAGCACATCACAATAGCTCATCATTTAAGTAAGAACATATGAGAATAAAGCATCCAAGACTTACACAAAGTCATTATGCCTTTGCTAGTGTAATGATGAAATATTAGTTCTAAGTGTTTCTCATATGTTTCACATTTCATATCTCTTAATATCATTCAGTGCAACTGAAAGTTTAGTTTCTGCAAACAGCAGCTACATCATGTTGTTATACAATTAAAGCTATTTCGTTTTTTTTTTTTTTTTTTTTTTTTTTAATTTGTATGTAATCATTAAACATCACTGTTTTTCATCAGTGGCTCACCACAAGCTGAGAGAGAAAGAAGCTATTGTAAATTTGGACAACTAATTAATCAAAAATATTAATCATTCATATAAGACCTAAAATATGTACCTAAACTAACAGAGTTTTGGCAGATAACCAGATCTTGAATGCTACATAGGCAGCAACCCAGTGTCATACAGTGTTAGCATATTGCTGTTATCAATGTGACACTCTAAAAATCATATGTAACACAAGTTTTAATAATTAATTAATTAATAATCAAATAATGAATTAATTTATCGTAATTTATCTGAATTATACATTTCTGTTTTCACAATATTGACTGGAATACCCTCACTGAGCTCATCAGCACTCTATAATTTCTGTAAATGGTGTAGCTCCCAGCCAATCAGTTCTTGTCATTGTTGTATGCAGTGAACAGACTGTTGGTGTGATTCTGCAATTTTCTATCTAATATCTATGGACAACATCTGTGGCACATGGCACATCTGTTAACATGAACAATATTTTTAATTCATTGTGAATGTGTACACATATACAAACTGTTTAAATGAATGAGAAACATGTTATAGTAATATAATTATAATGGAAGCTTAACATGCAAATATATATATATATATATATATATATATATATATGTGTGTGTATTGAAGATACAACTTTTGCAATGTATTTGAAGTTTTACCAACTTATATAAGTTTTCTTAGCATGAGGCTGGTGCGATTCACTTATCAACTCTTCATGCACTGTAAGTTATATCCAGTATTTCACCTCATGTCATGACCAGCTGAAAATGCAATTTTCTATTCATATAAGTGCTTTGCTGGTGATGAAAGAGTGTGTACTTTTAAATACTCTATGTAATGAGAAAATATGCTGGTACCGAGACATACAACTACATCAAATTATAACTTCAAAAGCTACAAGCTGAAATATATCCTAAAATTCATTTTAAATACTCTAAAATATTTAGTTAAAACATCTACTATGATATAAATAAATATTTTCAATATGTGAAGATCCTTATTGGCAGCAGAATGGTGTTGACAGCATCTACCAGCATGGCAGATAACCAGAAGTTTCACCATCCAGGAAAGCAGCCCTATTTAAAAATGACAATTTCAACAAATTTCAAATTTACAGTTTTAAACAGCTTTAGGGAAGAATTCTTCTACGTGCCATAGACAAAGGTATGCCTACTTTTAAAAGCTCTGGAATTTTTGCTTGCTGGGCTTCCATTTTGCATCATAAATAAATGAACATATTTGAATATATTTTCTGTTCATTTATGCATGGTAATTGACACTTTGCCACAGATGCAGTCCATATTGATTAAGCTGAAAATAACTCATATCAGTTTGACATCTATTTCTGCATGTATCTTTGAATGCTGTGCATGAGAGCAGGCCAAATTAATTGGAGTGAAGGTCTATTTTTATTACTTCTCTGAACTCAAGCTATTCTGGAGGATGGATACAGTATCTCCATACTAAATGTATCCCATTGTTCAGTAGCGTGTAGCAGCTCCTCTTTCTTTAGTTAATGGATCCTAAAAAGCTTCCATGCACCGTATCTCCATATTTATACTGTCAATAGCCCCATCCCTTTCAGAGTGACTCTTTAAGGCATGACCAATGACTGAACCCAACGACCGATGAAAGATTGCTTCCATTAGTGTGAGTAAGAGAGTGGATCAGATAGAGAGAACAATGAAAAAATGGAGGGAGATATTTATATGGAGAACAAGAGGAAAATTCTGGCACAACTCCATCTCACAACTGTAAGCTTTAAGTGCCATTAAAAGCTTTTGACATGCCTGTGTATTACTCAAGGGTGACTAGGGGTCATTTTAAACAATGCTGGCCATTTATATTTAGATTATGAAAATCCACAGCTAAATCTTGAGCTAGATGATGGTCTAAAACAATTTATGTGGCTCTGTTTTTTTTTTTTTTTTGCACTTGTCACATGTAGCCAGCTGCATAAAGTCTGGTCCATAAAGTCTGGCCTAAGAACTTCCCACTTAGACAGGAAGAGACAAAGTGACTGACATGTGCAGTTACCAAGCACCATTTGTCTTGTTTATTTATTTAGTTAGTTCTGTGAATGATTCCGTGAATAATTAATCAGAAAATACTAAAAAAAACTGCATAAACGTTTATAGACTTCCAAAAGTAGTAAGTAGTGATAACTTGATAGTTTTGCTTATGAATATTCAATTTACTAGCTACTAAGTGGCTCAGATAAAACTCTGAATATCTTTAAATGATCTAAAACTACAAACCTCATAAAAACCAATGATTATTCTGATAAAAACTTTTAACTTTTAGACTCCCGGAAATTGTATTGTATTTGCCCAATCTGATGTGCTGTCCTGCTTTCTTTGCTGTTTGCATCAGATGGTCAGTAAATGTCGTCTGCTTGAGGCTGAGACAAGTTTTGCACCTCTTTCTTCATATGGTGTACCTCAGGTGTATGTAATAGGCCCCCTCACATTGTTATCAATTCATTGCTGCTTTTTATCCCATGAGATGAATCCAGCACAGCACAGAAGACACACCAGCTGAAAGATCTCTCCAATAGCCTCTTTCACCATTCCTCTGACAGATGAACACATGTTTTCCACATGCTGTGTGGTCTTTGTGGTTTGGGAGATCAGCCTGCAGAGCTAATATTCGTCTTTCATATGCAACACACAGACCATAGGCCCTGTTTAACACATCACAGGAGGCTCTTAGATCACTTTACATGTCTGACAATGTGTTAATTTGTCCTTTCACAAGAAGTCACAGTACTGTAATTCGAGCAGCATCACAAGATACAATGCATGAAATATTAGTAAAGGACCTTTTTGTTGTTAAACAGTTTTTTTTTTTTTTGCAATTGTTGACAGAATGCTTGCAACTTGAAACAACATGTCTAACACGCATACTGTATCTGTGTCATGTCTCATATTGATGGAATCAACTCATGCAGATATGGTTGAATTGGGTTATGTGTATACATGTGGAACATTTGAACACCTGGACTCATTTTGCTTGACTACAGAGGTTGTCCTTTTTCTTCCAAGTGTGCGCTCACCTGACAAACAAATGCTGAATACTGAAGTCTGTTTTTTGTTACTCACAGTCAGAAAATCTTGAGCCTTCTGCATGTAGTTATTTGCATTCCCTTCATTTGCAGTGTTTGCACAGATCTATTTAATGCTGCCTAAATTAAAGAGACAAGTCACAGGGTCATTTCAGCTGTTACTGTAAGTGAGAAATGGTCTTTCACTATTAATCATACAACACAACTTTAGACACGCTTTTATTGCATAGTGAGTAATTTCTTGGAATAAAGACTACTTTATTTCTACAAATTTCCATGTCTGGCTAGCTTAGTCAAAATGCTGCATCTTAAAAAGGCGAAATTACATTAAATTCCACAGACTAATTATGTGATGAAAATGGTGTAAATGTTACAGTATAAAGGGTTTAGCACAAGTGTATTTTGTAAAAGGCTTTGGGTGCGCTTAGTGGCTGTTACATAAATGATAAAGTTATTAACATGAACAATTCAGGTCATATTAACTATATTTGTTTTCAGTTAAATCCACAGTTGTGCTATGCAATGTTGGGTTTCCATGTTTTATGGGGGCTTTACATAGACATAATGATTTTTATACTATACAAACTGAATATTCTATCCCCTTACACTAACCTTACCCTTAAACCTACCCATCACAGAAAACTTTCTGCATTTTTACATGTTCAAAAAAAAAAAAAAAAAAAAAAACTTAGTATGATTTACTGTTTTCCTCATGGGGGACAAAAAATGTCTCCACAAGGACAAGGATTTTGGATATTGCCATTTGGACATTTTGTTCCCATAACATTGGGTTTACCAGGGCCACACACACACACGCACACACACACACAGGTTTGCTTTGCTATCCAAGTGAGGACATTCCATAGGTGTAATGGTTTTTATACTGTACACTACCCCTATTCCTAAACCTACCCATCACAGAAAACATTCTGCATTTTTACATTTTTAATAAAACATTGTTTAGTATGTTTTTAAAGCTGTTTTAAATATTAGAACTCATGAAATGTCCTCATATTTCATGTTTACGTCGTAATACCAGTGTAATACCCATTTCATTATACAAATTTGTGTCCTTATAAATCACAAAAATGCACACACACACATACACTCTCTCTCTCTCTCTCTCTCTCTCTCTCTCTCTCTTTTTTTTAAGAATCTCCAAGCTGCTTTAAGACAGAAATATGAAGACACACTAGACTTCTCCCGTTAGTTAGTTCACTGGCCACACTTGTAATTAGATTCATTAATGTCAGGAATTTCTCTACACCTGAACTCTCTTACACACTGTGAATGACTGAAGCTCTATAACAGTCCAGATCTCTCAAGCAGAACTGCTGTTGAACAGCAGGACTTAGAGTTTTGCTCCAGGCTCACTGGAAAATGCCAACTCTAGTACAGCAATGCATGACTGCTCTTCTTTCTATGAGCACTCTGTGTTAAGACACATGTACATGTGGGCCGTATTTTGCAAATTTATGGCCAAATGTGGGTTTCTTTGTGTGTCTTGTATGTATCACTTCAACAAAACTGTTTGTTTCATAGCTGTGATAGCATTAGACAGCCATAAATCAGATTTCAACAGCTGTTGAACTGTGTAATCACTGTATAATGTGGTTCCTAATAGAGCTAGTAAACATGACTTTGGGTTTGACAGAATAGCATATTTCTATACTATTCATACTATGTTTTAGCAAGCTGAGAACAAGGTAAATGCCGGGCACTATAAAATCAAACATATGGAATATAATATACATATTATGGAATACATATTTGACGAAATTTAACGATATACAATATAAATCTCAGAATGGCCAAATATTGACAAATTTTTGACTTGGTATATGTTTATGTATTGAGAAGCATCAGTGTTGGGGAAAGTTACTTTAAAAAGTAATGCATTACAATATTGTGTTACTCCCTAAAAAGTAACTAATTGCCTTAGTTACTTTTTATGGAAAGTAATGTTACTTTTTGGTTACTTATACCTGGGCTGGGCTTGCTTTTTTTTTTTTTTTAATAACAACAACAACAACATAGTTCTATTTTTTGGCAAATGTAAAGGCCCTTTCACACCAAAAGTGAAATGAATAAGCCTCAGGCTGAAGGAAATGCAAATTCACGCCTGTACAGTAGAGGGCACAGCTCAAACAAACCTTTCAGCTGGGCTGCCATTCTGGATCGCAGGAGAAGGTTCGCTGGAGAAGATTCAACACTCTTCAGCAATAAAGAAAAGAAAAGAAAAGAAAAGAAACACAAATGTGATATTTGAACTAATTTTTGCTTATTCGTATAGTTGAATTGGATCATTGAAGGTCAGCAGCAAAGACATTGCTTAATAAAGTGAGATTAAATTGAACATATTTAATTATTGCAGGTTTGCATAATATTCTGAGTTTTCATTTCATTTCATTTTTTTTTTTTTTTTTTTCATTTTGAGGAATACTGAATCTGTTTTTGTGCAAGTGATATGAGTAAATGCATGCTCACATTTGGTCTAGATCTACAATAACCATCACGTTTGTTTACACTGCACACACGTCTTTGCACGCACTCCTGATTTCATGGAACAGGGAGAAGTGTCAGTCAAAAAATGGGACAACAAAGTAACTTGCATTGCTTATTTGAAAAAGTAACTCAGATGTCTTGTTGTAAATTTAAAAGTCATGCATTACTTTAGTTACTTGAAAAAGTAATCTGATTATGTAACTCTCATTACTTAGTAATGGGTTATCCCCAAAACTGAGAAACACACTGAATGGAATACTGTGTCCCACAATACAAATCAACAACAACAACTTGACCTTCCATTTCCTGTGTGATAAACGAGCCATTAGCAATATCTTTTTGTATCTTTCTTTAATCATTATTTAATCAAACTGCTAAAAATTAGGACATTTTACATAAAATTGTATTAAAAAAATGATTCATGAGGACATGCAGCATACTGTGGCTGCATAATCTGTTCCATTGCTGTTATTACATAGCCAGTATCTCTATGTTGTTTCTTGTTGCTGTGGACACTAGGCAGTTAGCTGCACTTCCGATGAAAAAGTTTGAACGAATGTGAATGGGTGTGTTTTCAGTTTAACACTGATGCAAGTTTCAGCATGGACTGTGGAACTGTATATTATTTCATGCTTTAATGAATCATTCTGCTGCATTTTCTGTTTACAATCCTGAAAGATTCTCTAGTGGATGTTTAACTTTATTGGGGTTTTTTTAGCTGATGTTACTTTGCCCAGTGAAAAAGTGATTGTAAAAATTTTTACAAATAAATGATCATTTCTATCATGAAACTCAACCCAATAATAAAAAGCCCTGATTACTTATTTATTTTGCATGTCTCTTTCCTCACAAAAGGAACTTCTGTGCTTACGTTGTCCAGAAGAACGTCACCTGTGTAATGCAAGATGGAGTGGCCACATATGTCAAACCAGAGTACACTACCAAGTGCATATGGGGACAGAAATGTCCTGTGCTCATGTAAGTCATGCACTAAGAATCTTGAATGGAATAGAATGTAGAGGGATTTTAGTGTTACAATAAAATATAGTTCCAAATAGGTTTTTATTTTTCAAACTAGCAAGAGAAAGATGGTCTCAAATATGTTTATTTGAATGTTATATGTTTGGTGGTGTTTGAAGAAGTCAAGCACTTTTTATTGTGTCCTTGAGTTGCCCTCTAGTGGCCACTTAGAATACTGTTCAAAGTCCAGTAAAGCTGTTCAGTTCCACATTCAGAGAGCAAAAGAAGCCTATGATATGATGTGGCTTCTGTATGTAAACGTGAGATAAACTGATGGAGTACACTGAAAAAAAATGAAAAGTGCTTCTACATTGTTTCTACATTGGTCTAATTGAAAATCATGCTTTTCAGCTGAAATCTGTTTTGTTCAGTTTGTCTAAAAGCAAATGACAGAAACAACAGAAAAAGTTAAGAGAAAAAATAGTATTTTTAAATAGTGTTGATGTATAGAACACGTACTAGCTTTACTGACTGCAGAAATGATATTTCTGTCACACGTTCTTTCTTGCTTTTGTTATAACAGAAGATATGATGCCTATTTTAAAAAAAGACATCACAATTAACATTAAGGTCTTTTAAAGTTTTATTTATTTTTTTATTTATTTAATATTTGTTTGAATAAATGTTTGAACCAAACCATAAATATAATTTGAGAAAAAAAGTAATACATTCGGCTGTAACAAATTAGAAATAAGTATTATTATTATTTTTCAGAGTATAGGCTGCATCATTACGGTCTTACCTGAATGTCAGTGAATATCTCCTAGTATCTAATATCCTTAGATTTAATTCTATCTGATGTACACAGGGCAAATGGATGGTGAAGTGTGAAGTTCATTCTGTTTGTGACATTCAGCGTGTTTTTCCCCGCAGGTATCGGACACTCTTTAAACCACAGTACAAAATCGGTTATAAAACCATCACTGAACTGGAGTGGCGTTGTTGCCCTGGTTACTCTGGAGAGAACTGCTTTGATGGGCCGACCTCTGACCCAGATGCCATGATGCCACCCTTCAAGGGCTCTTTCCCTCGGCCCAGGGTGAAGGGTTACCCCAGGGGTCATCCCAGGATCCCCTTTCCTGGAGGTCACCCTGACAACAAACCCATCCCTAGTGGATTCATACCATCAGAAACTCCAAAAACAAGTTATGGTAAATGCAAATTACATATCTCACCATTAGCAGTTTGATTATTAATGTGACACGAACACTGCCATTAATATTAACAGTTGGGTAAAGTATAATTGTAATAAATAGATCATTACAAAGTAATAATGTTTACAATGGTACATTATTGTTTTAAAGCCAAACATCTATGCAAGGGGTTCCCAAACTTTTTGTCAGCTGAATCCCTAAGTCGTAAAATATGTACTTGAAGTACCCTCTATGCTTTGAAGTTAATATTTCAATAATTTGACAACACTTCTGTATGTTCACAGTTCTCTGATATCGGTTAATGGTCACATGACACGCAAGTAAATAGATAAAACGTTTAATCTTTTTTTCCCCTCGTTTGGTAAATGTTTATTTTGACTTTTTAGCTTGACTGAATTCTTTTTAGTTGTGATAGTGTTTCAGTCCACATTACAATTACACTGGTGTCATTTAATTAATTAATAACTTTGATTTGATAATCACACTAAACTATATCACGATTATCATGGAGCACCATTTATTTGTGTTAATTTTACATTGGATATAATTCGTTATTAGCTTTTCATCAACTCACAAACCCCTTGAAGTTCCTTCACAAACCCCCGGAAACCCTGCTTTTCTAATTTCGTAAATGTAGTTTGCAAAGGTTTAAAAGTTATCTTTTTCCCACTTCTTCCAAGGTCCAAAGGCAGGAGTCTCTGGTGAACGTTTGGACCGCATTGAAGAAAACCTTCGTAAACTCTCTCAAGATCTGGACACCTTGAATGGCATGGTGATTGGCATGGAGGAACGTCTGCGCGTCTCTCTTCGTGAGGACACTAAAAAGATGCTGACCTCATTGCTTGGTGGTGCCCCCCGGCTGTTGGATACCTCTGTGGGCTTCGGGCTGATCCCAGAGGGCACGCCAAATGGCTTAGACGGCGATGAGAACCTCCCTGGTTTTGGAGAGTTGGTGGGAAGAGTGATGGAGGTTAAAGATGAGCTGAAGGTCAAGAGTGACATGCTGGATGAGATCCGTGGAATGGTGATGGGACACGATGGCCAGCTAAAGAGACTGATAGACACTGCCACAGGGAGACCCATCCCTGGTGATCAGCGACATCTAGAGGAACTTCTGGACTCCAGATTGGCCGGAGTGAGGGCGGATGTCCTCGCTGGCTTTGAGAGGAGACTGACGGGTCTGGAGACTCACTGTGATGAGAGAATCGGTCAGGTGAGTTGTTCACTCAACTTTTCACAAAGACCATTGAGCATAATGTCATTTGTTTTGTTGGTTCTATTTCAAGTCGGCATGAACCAGAAATTGTGACTAATTTAATTTTTGAGACTAATTTTTCATACATGAATATGTCACAGTGTACAGTGCAAGCAGGCATTGAAGAATTATTAACTTTAGAGATACTGGATGATCAAACATGAGTATATTAGCATATATCAATCCTGCAAGATCTGTTTTAATATGAGCTGCACATTAACTACCTCACATTCATTATCTGTGGTGAAGACTGGTCATGAATATTAATTACTTAACACAACTAGACACTCTTGGAAGATTAGCAAACAAATCAATATTCAAGCCATCATTGATTTTTGCAGTAGCAAACTCACACTTTCTCAGTATGACTCATGCAGTAATTTTGAAATACTTGCACTGTAGAGTCTGGGGTATTAATATATAAGTACTAGGATTCATTAATCTTAAATGGTTAGTTCACCCAAAAATGAAAATTTTGTCATTTATTACTCATCCTCATGCCATTCCTCACCTGTAAGACCTTCGTTAATCTTCGGAACGCAAATTGAGATATTTTTGTTGAAATCCGATGGCTCTGTGAGGCATACATAGGGAGCAATGACATATTTCCTCTCACACCAAAAATATTCTCTTCGCTTTATAATATTAATATTGAACTGTACTCACATGAACTGATTTAAATATGTTTTTAGTACCTTTATGGATCTTGAGAGAGGAAATGTCATTGCTCCCTATGTAGGCCTTACGGAGCCATCGGATTTCAACAAAAATATTTCAATTTGTGTTCCAAAGATTAACGAAGGTCTTACGGGTGTGGAACGGCATGAGGGTGAGTAATAAATGACATTATTTTCATTTTTTGGGTGAACTAACCCTTTAATGCCCATTCACACAAACAGTGCTCTTTTCCACTCTCATTACCCACAACTGAGGTGCCTTGAGCAAGGCACATAACCCTCAATCCTTCCCCGGGCACTGCAGCAAAAATGGCCGCTCACTGCTCTGAGTGTGTGTGAGTTCAATACTTACTGTTGTGTGTACGCACTTGGATGGGTGAAATGCAGAGCGAAAATTGCGAGTATGGGACACCATACTTGCCACATGTCACTCACTCACTCACTCACTCACTCACTTACTTACACACGACTTTAACCAGCAGATGTCCTCAGCATGCTATGTTTCGAGTGAATCTAGCTAGTGTAATCAGTCTAATCTAACAATATAGTGGAATAAAAACAACACCTAGTCTTTTTCACTGCAACTTCAAAGCAAGACAATGTTGTCGAAACTAGCCCTGATACCTAAGGTAATTTTATGTCATACTGTTTGCTAGCCTGGCATAATGATCTCATCTCCGTTAATACTTCTCACCATTTATTTTGAGGGTATGACCGATTGTTTTCCACATCCATTTTCTTTAAAGTATCCTTGAAAAGGGGGTTTGACTTGTCAAACAGTGGTGGATTTTTCTGGCCCTCGGCAATTCACTTTTCTGCAATGTCGTCTGCCATTTTAAATGTGTGAGCCCTTAAATTCGAATGGATACTGATTGGCTGTCAGTGTTTTATCATTCAACAGCTCAAAAAAAAAAAAATCATTCTGAAAGTGATCCCAACGATATCGTTCCTTTATATTGTTATCGTTATAGTTGTAGTGTGGACTCTGCTATTTTTTTTTATATATATATTTAGAACGATTTTTAGAACTGTAAGAGTATAAAGTGTATAAAAAGTAAGAGTATAAAGTAAGAGTATAAAGATATAAAGAGTATATAAAGAGATATAAAGAGTTTAAAGAGTATAAAGAACTTATTTAACTTATTTAGAACTTATTTAGAACTTATTTAGGATTAAACTGAAAATAATGAAAGTTTTTGAGGCAGAGCAACATCAGCTATGATACAAAGTTGATTCACCTAATCTAAGTTTTCCTGTATCCTGTCCTTAGGTTCAGCAGCAGTGTCATAAAGAGCACCTAACAGGTCAGGAACAGATCCAACTATCCCTGGATGGCCATGAGACGGGCTTGAGGAAAGAGCTGGGTGAGCTGCAGGCACAGATCCAGGGTCTGACTGTGACCGAGAGCTGCTGCGGCGACATAAACAGCCTGACCCAGAGGATGTTCCAGTTGGAGGACTCAGTTACGGGCCTGACCGAGTCCCAGAGGCAGCTACAAGTGGACATGACTGACCAGACACTCCACATCGAGACCCTACTGGAGAACCGGCTGGTGTACATGGAGGGCAGGATTAATGCCTCTGAACATGGCCACCAAGATGGGCTGGGGCCTGGGTTCAGCTCCCTGGATGGGTTCAAGACTTTGTTAGATGATAAGCTGAAGACATTGGAGCAACGTCTGTTCGTAGCAGTTGAGGAGTTGAGTAACGCCACGGCACCGGCTCTGCTGGAGGGGCAAGTGGTGCCGGCACTGGAGACGGAGATCGACAGTGTCCGGAGGAGGGTGGAGGCCGACCTCGATGGGATGCAGAAGCAGATGTCTGTCCTTGAGCTCCTCTGCACCTCTGCTTGCTCCCCTGCCTCTAGCCCAGAGACGGCCCTCATCCAGACGGAGGTAGAAGACTGTAAGGAAACAGAAAAGAAGATGATGGACCGCCTGGACGTGCATTCCAGCAAACTGGATCATTTCAACAACACCTTACAGGGTCTCCTAACACAGCTATCCCAGGAGGACACAGAGGGCTCCATTCAAGGGGAAATCACACTCCTCAAGATCAATGTCAACTCCGTCAATCGTACCTTGAAGGGGCTACGTGATTCGGTCAGCCTGTTTGCTCGAGAAGTTGGCCAGGTGAATTCCACCTGGCAGGAACGGGAAAGCCGGCTGGTCTCTCAGGTGCAGGGCATTTCGAATCTGGTGGAGCGGCAGGCGTCCATGCTTGGGGCCGGGGAGCAGAGGCTGATCCAGTTGAAGGCGGAACTCCAGGGCTTGCGGCGGAGGTTGGCTGGGGAACTACAGGGTTGTCGCACTACAACGCTGGGAATGCAACAGGAAGTGATGGGGGTGGAAAGTCGAATCACTCAGGTTGAAGGACAGTGTGGCAGCCTAGGTGAGTTGGCCGATGACCTTGAGAGAATCCGCAGTGAGCTGGAAAGACATTCGGACAGATTCCTGGAACAGGTCAACGGGACACTAGAAAGCCATTCTGAGCAGCTGGTCCAACTGAAGGATGGTCTTAAAGACTGCATGAGCAAAACGGACCCTGCAAGACCGCGGGGTGACGGTCAGTAATTCTTCCTATACAGAGAAACCACAAGGCCTGAGGCTGTACAAACTTGCAATATTTTTGTTCCCTCAACAGGGCATTTTGTCTCCTATTATTTGTTTTAAGCCTTTATACCGATTTAACTGAGTTTTGTTAACTTATATGAAGAAAGTGTGACTGCATTATTAAACATATTTGACAATTTGTTAAATAAAGTAACAAACATGCAAAACACAGGAAAGCGAATGTTATGACACTACTAAGCTGCTACGGGTTTCTAATGGCAAGTACTGTTCACTACCTTCTCATCTCAGCATCCAAGTCATCTCCTGATTTAATTACTGTTTCAAATACTGTATTATAACACCACGAAGCTACGCATTTTTATAAAAGTGTGAAATAGTTTGTTTTAAAAATATATTTCGCATTATTGAAATGTTTTCTACGAGATTTAATAAAAGTGAAATGTGTGAACTGAAGAAAAAAAAGTTTGTCAGCTATTTCCTTTAAATTTGAATTATTCTGATGCATCTTTTGTGGAAGTTCCAGTAATGACCACCCAGTGTCATCAAGAACTCAAACAAACCAATGAAACTTAGGCCATAAAGGGATAATGAACTGTCAGCTGGTCATTATTACAAAATAAACCCAGTTTGACATTCATGACAATCTGAATGGACATTAATCTGCTGAATACATGGTTAATTACCAAATAACTGGACACGAAAAATTGTTATTTAAATTATTAAATTATTATCTGAGAGCACAGAGTGATGTGCGAGACTAGCACAGTCATGTAAGTTAAATAGTTTGCATGTATAGAAAGTGATCAATACTGTTCAACAGTCATTATACTGAAGTATCTATTCCAGAGAAATATTTTATGTTTATCATATTAATGATCAAATGTTATGCGATACACAATTAAATAAAAGATATCTTATTTCTATATTCATTTATGGATCCATATTCCAACCCATTTTCTTTTATACCAGATGAGCATTATATCATATGTTAATACAAACACAAGGATCTGTTTGACTTTAATTTTTTTTTTTTCTTCTATATTTCATGATAACCCTGTGATAATATGTTTATCTTCAGGTTTTAATATTCATCACATACTCTCTATTGTGCATTGTGAAGAAGACTGATAACATGAATGTAGACAAATGCACACTTTTTCTATTTGATGAGTGCATTGTGTGCAGTGTTTTGGCTTCAGATACAGACGTCCCTGAGTTGCTCTGTAAAACCACCCACTATTATAACAAGGCCACACTACAGCAGCAGCAGAGCAAACAGGAGGACAAGGGTGCAAGAGATCGGTGTGTAAATATTTGTTTGAGAAATGTTTGCATTTCTGCTTAATTTTGCAAATATCTCTTAACACCAGAGTGTGTATGTGTAGGGTAAGAGGACAAATAACAAATAAGAGGACTTTTTTGACATTAAAAGCTTTAATTTTATTGAGATCACACACAAAAGCGGGACCAACACAATATTAGGAAGGTGGTCATAATGTTATGCCTGTATATATATTATATATATATATATATATATATATATATATATATATATATATATATATATATATATATATACACACACCGATCAGGCATAACATTATGACCACCTTCCTAATATTGTGTTGGTCCCGCTTTGGCTGCCAAAACAGCCCTGGCCCATCAAAGCAATGTAAGGCAATGTAAGGCATTGTAAGGCGTCGAGGCAGTCTGGTCCTGGAGTTTGCTCACATAGTTGCAAAGTTACTTATAGTTACTAGAATGTCTTAAATTGACCATCGAAATAAAGAGTTACCAAATATATTTTTTAAATAGTAATTATAAATATACAGTATATGATACAGTACATGCAGAAACATCCACATCCCATCAAGGTCTAAAACGGCTGTTTCAGTATCTGTGCCCAACTGAAGCAGTCCATTCGGAGCTGTCATTAAAACTCATTCATGCTTTGTGAAAACTGCTTCCTGTTTGACATAATGAGGATCTTTGTATTTCTGCGGCTCTTTGAGTCTCTGCAGATGTCTGTTGAAAAGAAGCAGATGAGTGCTAAATGCTGTTAAAACGGGGAGAGTTATTTTTAGTGGAGGACTCAAAAGAGTCCAATTCTATTTCAGTGTAGCGTCTGACTAAATGCCAGATGGGGCTGGATGATAATGACACACTTTAACTTGAAAGTGCACTGAACTTTCCATTCACAATGTTAGCATGTAATCAAAATGAACTATTTACAGTACTTTCTTAACACACTTTATTGGCACAATTCATCAGTGCATGCTATTCAAAAGAAGGAAAAATTTTTTTTTTTGGTTGAGATCACCGAGCCCTTTTTACTTTCCAACCCCAAATACCATCCCTTGTTTCTCATGGAAGATCCTGTAAAATTTGTTACAATGTTTCATTTACAGTAGGACACACTCTCAAATACACATGTAACATCAAATGTAAGAGATATGTTTGATATGACAGAGAAGGGAAAGGTTGAAATGAAGAATAAAAAAAAAAAAGTGCTTTGGTCACTGTTAGTACAGACAATGAAAGATATTTTAAACTTCTAAAAGATATTTTAAACAACATTAATGTATCTACCTCATATCAAACTAAAATAAACCCATTTTTAATGAATGAATAATTTATATTATAGAAGACCAACTTTTCATACCTTTGATGCTCTGAAATGCTATGTAAAAATGAGTGAAAGTGAACTGTGACTCACACAACCGCTTAACCTTAACACAAAAACGAACATCTGACTTCAGATCTGCTCAGACTGTGGTCCTAATAGCATAGGCCTACTCTCTGTGACGCAGAGTGTTTCAGAAACAAGGAAGAGGAGGATCCTAGTGCAGTATAGCAGTTTATTAACAAAATAGCACAAAATCCAAGAAACAGGAAACAGGCAAAAACCAGAGTAAATCCAAACCAGGGCAAAACAGAACTGAAAACAACTCACTCAAAACATCCACTAAGGACAACACCGGACAAAGAACATGAGAAACACTGGGGTATTAATACACAAGGGGTAAGCGGCAAACAAGACACACATGGGAACAATCAGGAACTAATCAACAAGAAAAACTACAAAGGACTACAAAACATGGCACAGAAAGGAGCCACACAAGTCCTGGGGATCACAGGCTGGGATCATGACATTATCATACTCGTACTGTTTTTTTTTTTCTTCTTCCTTTTTTCTAAATAGCACATTTATGAAAGAAATATATCGCAATTTTCAGGATTCAAAATATAAAGTGGTAAATGCAATTTTCAAAATGAAGACAAATGGTCTGGGACAATGTCTGGTTGTCTTTGTGGTACGTTAATGTTATATGATGAACTGCGCTGTATATATATATATATATATATATATATATATATATATATATACATATAAATTGAACAGTTTATTGAAACTTTAGACAAAATATTTAGAAATTTTGCATATGAGTTTTTTTTTTTTTTTTTGAGAATCATATTTGATACATCAAGCTTTTATGGCTCATATATGAATATGAATATGAGAATGTGGATCTCATACATCGAGGAGAAAAAAACACCACAATTTTATTCAGAGACCCAAACTGAGCAAAAACAGTTGCTGATTTTTATATGGCCGAAAAAGATGAAATTCACTTTGTAATACGCATGCGAATGATGTCAGCGTTTCTCAAATTCGAGTTTTTGTAGTTTACATGGAGACAGTAATGGTATCGTTTTCAAAAACTTACACTTTGAAAATCATTTTCAAAAGTTTGCATTTTCAGGTCCTCAAAATGCTGTTGTCATGTAAATGAACAGCCAAAACGCATGAAAAGTTTTCAGTTTTTATTTGAAAATGGTGTCGTGTAAAGATGCTTAAGTCCAGTAAATTTTCATCTGCAAATATTAACAATATAAAACTTATTTTTACATTTACTATATAAAAATCAAGACATGTTATGGATTGCATACAACAGGGTTTCCAGCAAAGTTTTGATCATGTAGATATAAACAGGCCTTACAAATTTGCATTTCAAATATGATAAAGCGGGCTTTATAAGGTTAAAAAATGACTCCCCCGAGCATTACTTGAGTGCAGATGTCTCTTAGCGTATGATCATTAGGTATAATGCAATGAAAGACATTTTAAGTGACTTACTTCAGCTGACTGAATCACTCACACATACCAAGGACAAGAAACAAGAGATATTGCTTAAACTTACTTTTATTGGTGTACTTCAGTCATTTCAACAATGATAATAGAAAAAAAAGAGCTCACATCATACAAAGTGTTTCTACTCAAAGATATGTTCATACACAAACACTAAGGCCGAGATGTGTTGTACGAGTGGCAGATGGCTTCACTTCAAGAAGACTGGATCTCCTTATAATGGACGACAGCATCTTATTTTTTCATAACATTTCAGCTGTCTTGATATTACAAATAATGTTGAATGTTTTTCATTTTGAGAATGTTGCAGACGTTTGGCCGACAAAAGACCTTTCAGAAAGACATAAATATTATAATGTTTGATCATATGATAATGATAAAGAGGAACATCTTCATCATCACAAATAATCCTGAAACAGTATTTAAGGCCTGGAGGACTATGATTAAAAAAAGAAACAAATGTTTGAGTGAATAGAAAATACAGCTTGTAAAGCTCATGGCATACACAGAGAGGTAAATAAAATGGCACCAAATCATTGTCTGACTTAATGGCTCCAAATTCTTTCTTAATAGTAAGTCAATCTTTGAAATTCCTTTATATGACATCTTTTGCTCCAAAAAACACTACACAATATGCACAAGTGAATAAACACATTAAAAGATTTAAATATATTTGCTTATAAAAAAATAAAAACATGATTATATTGAATAAATTAACAGGTAAGGCAGCCAGTTGTTCAAGGGATGGGTTAGCGCCCTCCCTGTCATTTCAACTGGACCTGAATGGGATCTATAGTGGACTGGAGTGTGCCAATGACGGGGCCTGTAACGAACACAGGGCTGGAGGAGTAGGATTTTCCGTGCCTTATCTCTGATTCGAGACCAGCATTGCATTTTATTTAATATTTAATATAATAATATTAATAATAATAATAATATATATATATATATATATATATATATTAATATTTAATATATAAGTTAAATAAACCCAGCAGGTGCAAGAAACTTTTGATTCTACAAAATAAAACAAAACATTTTCCTTACACTAAACATATAACCCTAATTATAAAGTGAAAAAAAAAAAAAAAAAAAAAAAAAAAAAAACCAATGAATGCTAATCATAATTTGGAACCAAGGAATCAAATACTGTAGGAATCTTGTAAAAAAAAAAATAGTAATAAAATAATAATAATAAAAACACTATTGAATGAACTGACATTTGGAAATGTTCAAATCTATATTTGATTTGTAGAGAATTCCTATTTGACCTTAGGTTTAGGTGTGTTCACGCCATGTTGTAGGTTAATGCCCGTAATTACGAGATTTCAACTAGTAAAAAGCGTTCACGTCCTCGTAGAGCTCGTAATTACAACTTGTAAGCTGGGAATTTTCTGAGAGCTCCGACTTGTACGACCTGACTGCTGCAGATTCATTTAGCCATTGATAGTGCTGTCATCTCAAAATGACGGTAATTATGACATGGCGTGAACGCAGCATTTGATTCAAATTCCATTAGTTATTCCATTAGCTATACATTCATTAGGATTTTGAACTTATGGGCTAACTGTGTCCAAAAATGTAGAAAAGCAGAGGTACTTGTAGGTAGTGGACAGTACATTACCTGACATTTCCTTTAATCTTAAAACACAACACAATGCAATTCAAAATACAGGTAAAACACCTGCGAAAAATCAATAACTTTTCTTTTATATTTAGATGCGCAGTACAGAAACAAGCAATAAAAATTAGCCTACTCCTCCATGTAAATACAAAGACTTGTTTTCCCTTCTGTGTAGTTTTCTTTTCTTTTCAAACCAAATTTTACAAGCAACGCAACATTTTGTTGGTACCTTGGTTTTCTACTTCTGCTTGTCAGATTCCACTGTGTTTGGACACAGTGTAAAAGCATCAATTGTTACTTTTTATACGAGTAAAAAAAATACCCCAGACATTGGCGCAAAACTCCATAAGTGTCAAACACAGAGAGAATCAAACATTAGAGATAACTGCTTGGAGCGCATAAACAGGATTTACCTGCTACATGTATAGATTACACTGCCGACATGGTTAATGAGGCAAGAGTGTGATTAGTTTCAATCCCATATAATTATCTGTTACAAGACATAAGTAGCTACCATGGCAGCACAATACTAATGTCCATGAGATCAGCACCATCGGTTATCTAGGTAGGATAAGTTCACTGGGCGCTCAAGAACGATCTCTCTAACTGTCTCCTTCTCTCGTGTCATCATACGAAACAGCTGTCCATTCAGTTTAATTGCAAAAAGACTCTCTTCCCAAGATCAGCCTCACATTGTTAAGAAACATATTTCAGTGCTTGTTTTTACATCACAGTTATCTTAATTGATCTGTTTCCCTCAAAATAATCACAATTACAGTAAAACAATTAACTAAAAAAATTTTCATAAAAGAATGAATAAATATGAGGGCCAGCCTCCATGACTTGATGAATAGGCCACACACAAACACACGCTCACAAATACGCATTACGATGCCTCTAAGATTTCTAAACGACATAGGCTAAACGCGTGTTGATAGTATGCTATTGTGATGGAATGAAAGCCTCATGTACGATTCATAAATAATTGACGTGGACATCATGTTTCAGAAACGTATGAAACACGAGCACAATAAATTTCTCTGTAAATTATTCAGAAAGTCATTTGCATTAAGTTCAATTTGACAAATTGTGAAAGAATGTTTTTATGAACGATAACGCAGAAATTGAGTCTGCTTTTATGAACGTAAACTACTGCATCATATTTCTCAATGATTTGCATGCAAATTCTGTTTCTTGAAAGTAGACTGTCGGATAAATATGACAACTTGCTCAAGAATGAATGATTTAGACCAAAAATCATTCTTGTGTTTCATGAAGGAGGCCCAAAGTGTGTGTTTGGTCTAATAAAGTTGTTTTTTCTGCCAAATGTTTGTCCAAATTTAGCTCAAGAGATTAACCGGCAATAACACTCGGAATTAAACAATGTCATTTGTTGGCTCTTGTAAAACTTAATAGCAGAACAGAGTTTTATCTCAGACAACACACACCCCTTGCTTCAATATGAGTTGACTACACATGCAGAGAGGTAGCAGCATATTGCTCAAAATGCAAAGCATGTCAATTTGTTTGTGAAGGGCAGTGCATGGGAAACACTCTTAAAATATCCACACAATGTAAGCAGGAACTAATGGAAAAACCCCTCTGGAAGCACAAACCACAAAATGTTTTTTTTTTTTTTTTTTTTTTTTGTCAGACAATCCAACAATTTTGAATGGCCAGCAGACCCACATAAATACAGCTTGACAAATTTTGAAAGTATCGAGTCAGCTGGTCCTTATCTAGCTCCTGTGACACATACTCCAGTGTACAGAGCAGAAATACGTGATCATTCAGACAAAGATGCATTTTGCTGGCATTGTGGTGGTTTGTATATGGCTCTTGGGTTTGTTAGAGACCCCATTTTAGTCCATGTCTATTAGCTTTGATATGCTGGTGTTCTCCTAAGAGTTGAGGAAAATCACTTACTTAAATTACTCTAAATGTGACTATTACTTTCCAGGGAAAACGGGCCAACAATAGTGATGACAAATTTTCACTTATAGGTGGGCATGACCAGTTTTTTGTTTAATCAAATGTCCCTCTCTCTAATACCATCTGTATGGAAGCTTGTTTCTGCTACGGAATAAAACAATTTAAAAGATAATTGTGACTTTTTATCTCACAACTCTGACTTTTTTCCTCAGAATTGTGATATAAACTTGCAATTGCGAGTCCAATTCTGAGGAGAAAAAAATACTGACTTTTTTTTCTCAGAATTGTGGATTTATATCTCACAATTCTGACTTTATTACTTGCAAGTTTATATTATGTGATTCTGAGGAAAAATAGAATAAAATATTTTTTATTCAGTGGCAGAAACAAGCTTGATTCACAGCTGTGAAATAAGCTACTGGCTATTTATAAAAAGCTTCAAGCCCTTTGATATGCCCCAACTTCTGTTTGCCCTTGTTTTAATGGAATACACATCAACACAGGAGAGGAAACTATGCTTGTCAAGCCACTTCATGGTGTCATTCTGTAGGGGTGTCATAATGTCAAGACAAATCTTTGTTGTATACGTCCGAAAGATGTTTGCCGGTAAATGAGCATGTTTATATCATATGGCTAAAATGACTATGTTAGGGTGTTCATTTCCACGTTTCATGAGTGAATACTCACACACAAACGTGTGATGTTAGTAGCATCTACTGTTAGTATCAGTGCATGCTTATTTATTATTTATTTATTTATTTATTTAATCTGCATTTATTGGTTGATATTCTAATACACAGAACCAGCTGTGTTTGCTTCTGGCAGAGCAGAGGGCATATTCCCCAAACCCTACAAAAGTCGTTTAGTATAACTGTCATTGACTTGTTCAATGGCTTTTCTCATTCATGCTGTAAACATGTGACTTCATCCCCCTGGCAAAGTCCGATTAGAAGACACACCACGTCGGATCTGATTGGTCCGACGAGGGGAAACCAGCAGTTGGGGTTTTGGATTCCAGAACAGATCAATTCACATGATAGACAGACAGTAGATGAGTGACAAAGGAAAAATAAAAAATAAAATGTGGTGAAATAAGGTACAAAAATTAGGTAGAAAAGAAAAAAATGTAAAAAAAATTAAATAAATGTAAAAAAGAGGATCTGTGGAATCTCTCTCTCTCTCTCTCTCTCTCTCTCTCTCCCTCTCTCTCTCTCTCTCTCTCTGTGCATGTGTCTCTCCTGCCTGTCCCTCGTATGATGTCAGTAATCAGCGATGGGGGCCAGGTCTCGACTGAGTGTCACTGACACATTCGTGTAAAGACCCTTCCGGAACACTAGAGGGGAGTAATTCAAGTTATTCAGGCCGTCCAGACTCTGTCTTTCCTTGGATCTATGGAGCAACTTGTATCTGAAAAGCAACAGGAGATAATGTGCATAAGTCTTCAGCAACCTGTTGAAAACCAGTTTCAATAATTCAGTAATTTAATAGGAATGGATTTAGGAATGAAGTTTGTTCTGCTTATGAATAAGGCCTAATATTACAAAAGACTGGGCCTTTTTTTGTGGATAATAATTCAATGCAATCATGAGAACCATGACATTCTAGTACCCAACAATCCATATGACATCACCAAAGTGTGCATCACTACATGCATTCAGGATGTCATTTGGAAGACGGCATAAGAAATGGAGACTTCAGATATTTAGAAGAGGCCTATTCTAACCTACCTGCCCAGAAACTGGACTTCCCCTCGGTGGTGGTGTGGTATAGACGTGTAACGACCAAGTTCTCCATGAGGTCGACTCACTTTGTAGCCAGCAAACTGAACCCTGAAAAGAAATGCACATATTAGTGTCAACTAAGTTCCAGGTCACTGCAAAAACTATCAAAGTGAAGGTCTATTTACAATATTTACTATGAACTATTTACAATATTAACTATACTGTATAGATGCAACATCATTAAAAAGCAATAGATTTTGGTTACAATAGATTTGGCCAAGATTAATTTATTCTATGTACAAATGTTTTTCATGACGGGGTTTACTCAAGATAAAGTAAGTAGTATTTGGACATAAAAGAAGTTTACTTAGCTGGGCAATTAGTATACGTCTTTAAAACTAATGAGAGAGCATATTCATATTGATCTTCATATTCAGTCTACATTTTTATATAAAATACACTTACATTTATATAAATGTACTTGGTTTATACTGATAAGTATACAGAAACATATATTTAGCCTATTGCACTTAATCTTTTAATCGAGGTATACTTAAGAAAATTATAATTTAGTATTCTAAGTATACTTGGCTTGTAGTTGTATTTACATTTTTAATAGATTAGCCTATTTGTAACACATTATGGATTCTTTGAGATAGTACTCCAGTTTTACATACTATCTTCCAAACTTAAGTTTATAGTAACAAGTCACATATTTGGGATGAGCTTATAAGAAATAGTGCATTATCTTTTTGTTGTTGCTGTTGTTGTTGTTTTGTTTTGTTTTGTTTTTTGTTTTGTACAAAGTGCTGTTAAAAAACAGAAACAGATAGATGATAATAACATGATGATAATCTCATTAAAAAAAAAAGTATACTTTCAGTATAAAAAGTTGTTTATTGAGAGTATACTTCAAAATGTATTGTACACATAAACCAAAGTGATCTAGAAGGATAGTTACATCCACCAGCTGAAGTGCCTATGATCTCCACCAGAGGGCACTCCCTCCGACTCCTTGTTTCCCATATCCAATTGCCTGTACTCATTATGGTGTGATTGTGTTCAGCTGTGTGTCATTAACTTGTTAATGTTTGCCTGTATAAGCTCTGTTTTCACTTTCACTTTGCAAAGACTTGCTGTGTTACCACTGCATTTCTGAGTACTTACTCTGGGTTCGTGTGTTATGGTTCTGATCTTCTGACTGGTTTCCTGTTTTTTTTTTTTTTTTTTTTTTTTTTTGCTTGCCTGTGTCTTGGACTCTGTTTGATATTTGGATTATTTGCCCTGTGGTTTTGACTCTTTGCCTGTTATGTGGATTAGGGTACAACGGGGCTAAAGGCGCCTTTGATTTTATTTTCCTCTAAACCACTAGATGGCACAAAAACTTGCCGTAGCACTTTCCTAAACTTCTGTATTTTCAAAATGCACATGCAAATTTGTCTCATCCTTGACGCGATCGCGGGCAGCAGCACAAAGTTGATTCTGAGGTAGTTTGATCTAATATTTAATGTTTTTTAAAATGTTGTTTATTTAAGTAGCAAATAAGAATCCATTAAATTAATGTTTGTATTTTCAGACAAAGGTCGTCTTAAAGAATTTCAGTTTTGTTCAAGGTAATTCAAGCAACAGTTTTTCAATAACGGAAGAATATGTAAAAGTATGGTATTTGGGGTAAAAGGCGCCCCTGTTGTTGGGGCAAAAGGCACAGTAATTAACATGATAATGAATAGGCTGACTTTTCCATTTCTTGACATGACATTGTTAGATTCAAATAGCAAATATCATATATCAAATTGGGTATCCATCTTAGAGATAATACCCATATTTATAATAAAAGACTCATATTTTAAAATATATTAATCATATCATAATATCATTTATTGTTACTACTGTAAATCTACAGGTGCTGGTCATATAATTAGAATATCATCAAAAAGTTGATTTATTTCACTAATTCCATTCAGAAAGTGAAACTTGTATATTATATTCATTCATTACACACAGACTGATATATTTCAAATGTTTATTTCTTTTAATTTTGATGATTATAACTTACAACTAAGGAAAATCCCAAATTCAGTATCTCAGAAAATTAGAATATTACTTAAGACCAATACAAAGAAAGGATTTTTAGAAATCTTGGCCAACTGAAAAGTATGAACATGAAAAGTATGAGCATGTACAGCACTCAATACTTAGTTGGGGCTCCTTTTGCCTGAATTACTGCAGCAATGCGGCGTGGCATGGAGTCGATCAGTCTGTGGCACTGCTCAGGTGTTATAAGAGCCCAGGTTGATCTGATAGTGGCCTTCAGCTCTTCTGCATTGTTGGGTCTGGCATATCGCATCTTCCTCTTCACAATACCCCATAGATTTTCTATGGGGTTAAGGTCAGGCGAGTTTGCTGGCCAATTAAGAACAGGGATACCATGGTCCTTAAACCAGGTACTGGTAGCTTTGGCACTGTATGCAGGTGCCAAGTCCAGTTGGAAAATGAAATCTGCATCTCCATAAAGTTGGTCAGCAGCAGGAAGCATGAAGTGCTCTAAAACTTCCTGGTATACGGCTGCGTTGACCTTGGACCTCAGAAAACACAGTGGACCAACACCAGCAGATGACATGGCACCCCAAACCATCACTGACTGTGGAAACTTTACACTGGACCTCAAGCAACGTGGATTGTGTGCCTCTCCTCTCTTCCTCCAGACTCTGGGACCCTGATTTCCAAAGGAAATGCAAAATTTACTTTCATCAGAGAACATAACTTTGGACCACTCAGCAGCAGTCCAGTCCTTTTTGTCTTTAGGCCGGGGCGAGACGCTTCTGACGCTGTCTGTTGTTCAAGAGTGGCTTGACACAAGGAATGCGACAGCTGAAACCCATGTCTTGCATATGTCTGTGCGTAGTGGTTCTTGAAGCACTGACTCCAGCTGCAGTCCACTCTTTGTGAATCTCCCCCACATTTTTGAATGGGTTTTGTTTCACAATCCTCTCCAGGGTGCGGTTATCCCTATTGCTTGTACACTTTTTTCTACCACATCTTTTCCTTCCCTTCGCCTCTCTATTAATGTGCTTGGACACAGAGCTCTGTGAACAGCCAACCTCTTTTGCAATGAACTTTTGTGTCTTGCCCTCCTTGTGCAAGGTGTCAATGGTCGTCTTTTGGACAACTGTCAAGTCAGCAGTCTTCCCCATGATTGTGTAGCCTACAGAACTAGACTGAGAGACCATTTAAAGGCCTTTGCAGGTGTTTTGATTTAATTAGCTGATTAGAGTGTGGCACCAGGTGTCTTCAATACTGAACCTTTTCACAATATTCTAATTTTCTGAGATACTGAATTTGGGATTTTCCTTAGTTGTCAGTTATAATCATCAAAATGAAAAGAAATAAACATTTGAAATATATCGGTCTGTGTGTAATGAATGAATATAATATACAAGTTTCACTTATTGAATGGAATTAGTGAAATAAATCAACTTTTTGATGATATTCTAATTATATGACCAGCACCTGTATATTAAATAGGCTATTATGGGATCTGCTTCAATGCTTTCAGAATCTTTACTTTTTAAAATAATTTTGTTTCTGTATTTTTAAAATCTATTTTTATATTTTATAGATAAAAATATATATCACATAGGCCTATTTTAATGACAGTATATTTACTGAGCAAACATGAATTATTTTATATATCAAAATAAACAGAAAATAGTACAAACTTTGCTAAAGTTATTCTTTTGAACAAGTATTAACCTAGTCATTATTAAAAACATTATTTTAGCTAAAGTATTTGTATAAATACTGTGTGCCTTTTACCCGATGCTCACCACCTCATACATTTATACGATTTTTAAACAAAATCAACCACTTTATGATTTTTTTTTTTTTTTCACACAAAATATGTTGCTCCATCAATGTCCAATACAAACATATATATTTTTCCTGCAACCATATACTTTGAGAGTAGTGAAAAGCACAATTTTTCCTAAGGTGTGCCTTTAGCCCCGTTGTACCCTACCCTTAATAAAGCTGCATTTGGATCTTCTAATCCTGTTTCCTAACAGATGTAGGTATACTGTTCATTTACTAACTATAAGTTCACTTGTAGTATAGTTCACAGAATAGTTACAATAGAAGAGAAAACCTTAGTCTGCTGTTTTTACGCTTAAAGTAGACTTTGACTTTTAACCATACTTTAAGTGGGCCAATTTAGTCCCAAGAAGTACTGAAGTAGTACACTTACAAATATACTAGCAGTACATTGATTTTTAGTTTATTTACTACATAAAGTATGCTATTCAGTGTACTTAATAAAATAAACATAAACTATACTTCTTTCTTTTTTTCTTTTTTTTTTGTAAAAGTAGTCATCTGTTCTCAAAATTGTGATATCTAGGAAATGACCTTCTCCATGTAAAATAAAACAGGTTTTATTAGGCTACAGATACGACTGGAGTCTTCACTTTGTGCGAGTGCATATGATTTTAACATATTTAAAAGTATTATTCATCTTTTAGCTGTAAACTGTTAATTGAGTAAAAGATTAATGGGAGTTCCTATAACGGCTGTTGTCAGTTATTTCTTTTATACTATGTTTTTAGTTGGATCTAGACAGGGAGTGTCTCTTTTGAAAAGACAAGACATCATTGTGTTGCAAAATCCTGATAATTGTTCTGAAGAGTTTCAACCTCGTACCTGTTCCAAAGGTCGTCGTCTTCCCCTCCCCAGCCCCAGAAAGCATTGGGAAAGCCATTTATCTTTCTGAACTGTTCCACGGTCATCCCACTCACCCCACCAAAGAACTCTTCATATGGAAGCCTACATATTCAAAGAGGTGCATTCAGAACCAAACATCACACATAAATCATACACAAACTGAATAACAATTCAAAATCGCACGTCATGAAAACTTACATGTAAGAGTACTTGTTGAGTTTGACCGCAAAATGTCTTGGCATTTTACCACAACCATAGTAGTTGCGGTCATTTTCCAGAATGTGGTCAACATCGTGAAATATTAAGCAATCCCAGTTCAAGTCCTTCATTGCCTCTTTGAAACCGACATTAAACAGCATGGCACGATTGAAGGGTTCATTTCCTGTCTGTGGACACACACATTTTTTAAACTTCCTGTCCTTTACTCTTAGCACTACTTTAAAAATGACTATTTTACAATGAAATAGGACTTACTGACTTACAACTGATGCTGTAGACTGTGTTCTTGTTAGCGCACAGTCTCCAGCATCAGTCGCTCGCGTGCCTCTTGAGGTCAGGGCAGTGACACACAGCTCTTATAGCTGGCCTCCATTACACTCACCTGTTCAATGACATAGAAGCCGAATTGCAATCTCTGCCTCTGCAGTGCTGGGATCAGATGTCGGAAAAGTATTGGAAGGTGCTCATGGCGATTTCGGAAAGGAACCAAGATGGCCACCTAAAACGTGAAATAGGAAAATGACAGCAAAAATTAGGAAAATTAATTGTCACCCTTACAGAAAAACCACATGAATTTCCCATGCGTTCCACTATATACTGAATATTTAATATGTATTTGATGTTTATTTGGTGTTTTCTTAAGTCTGTACCAATGTTGTATCTGATTTAAAACTTACAAATACAAAAATACTGATGATTCATTTCCATGAAATAGTTATTTTGTCCATTTCAACTAATTGTTTCATTACACTGATTAACTGACTAAACTGCTTCATCACTCAATGTCAGTGTCCCATGTTGCATTTTAAGGGCCAAATTTACTAACAAATTGCGCCAGCACAAACTCTCTTTTGGCGTTAAAAACTATACTGTCAGGATTTACTAAAGACATGCAGTGAAAAAATAGTGCTGAAAAGGCATGGACAGTTATTTTTTTGCGGCTGACCTTATTGCATATGCTTTTGTAGGAGTTTCCCTTTCAGATGCAAAATTTATGGGCGGAGAGTATTTAAATAAATCATTCAAGGTCATTTACTGAGGTTTGCGCTAGTCAATTTACTGGTATTTGTGCCATTATTTACCGCCCAAAAAAAGCATGTCTTAAACCAGATGCTAATTTGCACTGCTCTTGTTAGATTGCGTTGGTCGTTATGGAAATGATCCAGCTGCGTCTGTGTTCTTTAATTTGCGTGTTGTCAGTGGATCACGCGCTGAACTTTCCAGTCCCATAGACACTTTTTTAGAATTGCACTCTCAAGCTAATTTGCCCTGTTTAGTAAATCTGGTCCTAAGTGTTTTAAATTTTACATATTACATAATTTTACTTATTACATAAGGTTAATTCAATGCGATTTAGATGAATCAGGTTAACATTCTTAATTTGTCCAAAACTATTAAGTTCAATTATCCTAAAATTAACATCAAACAAAAATTAAAAATAAGTAATTCAGTTTAATTGATTAGATTATTTAATGAATGCATTCAAGATCAATTTTTACAACTTTTACAAAAATTATCTAAGAATAATATTAAAATCTTTACTCTGTAAAGACTTTTATTGTTAGGTATTTGCCAGAAGACAGTTTTGTTACATGGAATGCCCATAGTAGTTGTTTTTTATTATTAAAACAACTTTAATTCTTGTTAGCAGGTCCTTAACCCAAGCACAAGTGCAACACTTCACAACAATGGTAACCCCAAAACCATTAACATAACAGAAACTTTTAAATACCAACATAATAAAACAGTAACCATTAAAAAGACACTCCATTTTCTCATCTTGCTAAAAAATGCTTAAAATAACACTTTATTTTAACATTTACTCTCTCAGTTCAGCCCCTTTGCAAAGCATGATGGGAAGTAAAAGTCCTGTTTGATTAACTCCTGGTTAGGTTACTTGACTGAAACATGTTATTTCAATATGAAAATATCAAGTTAAGTCAAAGAGTAATCGTTTCAAGTCAATTTAACATGAATCAGTCACATTTAAACCAGAAACCTGATACAATGGTGTTGAATCAAAATAAATTGTTTAAATAAAGTGAACAGCATCAAAAATCATCTTCAACCCATCCTGCAACACAGCTTTTCATGCAAAACACTTTTGTTCACTGGTTGAGTTCTATACCTCAGATCACAACACTTCTGAAGAAAGAAAAAAGTAGACAACACAGTTTCACTACACCAGTAGGAATTAACTGACTAACCTTCCAGCGTGGGAGACAGTCGTGAGGTTTCCAGTGACCTCCGAGAGACAGACTTGGATCTGCCTGCTTGAGAAGTTTCTCAATATCTGATAAAGCGATCTCACTCATGTTCACCTTCAATCGGCCCTCTGACAGACAGGAAGAGAGAATACTCATATTGTTATGATAACTGCTGTTGATCATATATATTTTTGTCACAGTCTCTGTTCAAATGTGATCTTATAAGCACATAGCTGATGACACCAAGAACATGTTGTTGTCTGTACCAAAACCAAGTGAAAACCTAGTTTTGAAAACTTCAAGTGCATGTTTATGATGCATGTTATATTGGATGTCAGAGAAGAAGTCTGTACATTAAGTCTCTGCACTTACTGAAATGTGAATTAAATTGAATGTGAACTTACTCATGGATGGCAGTTTCTCCGGGCAGACCTGATCGGGCTTGTATGTGAAGCCATCCGGGAGGTAAGGAGTGGTGGGAACATCTGTCTCGTTGAAGTTAAACTCATATGGGTAGTCTAGAAAATGAGAGAATCAAACATTCATGCATCAATACATTACAAACATCACCACTATCTTCCTGAGACCCAGCAGTTCTTTTCTGTCCATTCTTTTTTTCCCCCCTGAGACCACATATTCCATAAACCCTGGTGTATCCTAAAGCAATGTTTCTCAACTCCAGTCCTCAGGATCCACCTCCAAGAATGTTTTAGATGTCTCCCTATTCAACACGCTAAAAAGCTGATGAGTTGAATCAGGTGTTTTAATTAGTGAGATATCTAAATCATTGTGGTAGATCTGGAGTCGAGAAATACTGTCCTTAAGCCCATCCTACATTCAAAAACACAATATACAAACCCGATTCCAAAAAAGTTGGGACACTGTACAAATTGTGAATAAAAAAGGAATGCAATAATTTACAAATCTCATAAACTTATATTTTATTCACAATAGAATACAGATAACATATCAAATGTTGAAAGTGAGACATTTTGAAATGTCATGCCAAATATTGGCTCATTTTGGATTTCATGAGAGCTACACATTCCAAAAAAGTTGGGACAGGTAGCAATAAGAGGCCGTAAAAGTTAAATGTACATATAAGGGACAGCTGGAGGACCAATTTGCAACTTATTAGGTCAATTGGCAACATGATTGGGTATAAAAAGAGCCTCTCAGAGTGGCAGTGTCTCTCAGAAGTCAAGATGGGCAGAGGATCACCAATTCCCCCAATGCTGCGGCGAAAAATAGTGGAGCAATATCAGAAAGGAGTTTCTCAGAGAAAAATTGCAAAGAGTTTTAAGTTATCATCATCTACAGTGCATAATATCATTCAAAGATTCAGAGAATCTGGAACAATCTCTGTGCGTAAGGGTCAAGGCCGGAAAACCATACTGGATGCCCGTGATCTTCGGGCCCTTAGACGGCACTGCATCACATACAGGAATGCTACTGTAATGGAAATCACAACATGGGCTCAGGAATACTTCCAGAAAACATTGTCGGTGAACACAATCCACCGTGCCATTCGCCGTTGCCGGCTAAAACTCTATAGGTCAAAAAAGAAGCCATATCTAAACATGATCCAGAAGCGCAGGCGTTTTCTCTGGGCCAAGGCTCATTTAAAATGGACTGTGGCAAAGTGGAAAACTGTTTTGTGGTCAGACGAATCAAAATTTGAAGTTCTTTTTGGAAAACTGGGACGCCATGTCATCCGGACTAAAGAGGACAAGGACAACCCAAGTTGTTATCAGCGCTCAGTTCAGAAGCCTGCATCTCTGATGGTATGGGGTTGCATGAGTGCGTGTGGCATGGGCAGCTTACACATCTGGAAAGGCACCATCAATGCTGAAAGGTATATCCAAGTTCTAGAACAACATATGCTCCCATCCAGAAGTCGTCTCTTTCAGGGAAGACCTTGCATTTTCCAACATGACAATGCCAGACCACATACTGCATCAATTACAACATCATGGCTGCGTAGAAGAAGGATCCAGGTACTGAAATGGCCAGCCTGCAGTCCAGATCATTCACCCATAGAAAACATTTGGTGCATCATAAAGAGGAAGATGCGACAAAGAAGACCTAAGACAGTTGAGCAACTAGAAGCCTGTATTAGACAAGAATGGGACAACATTCCTATTCTTAAACTTGAGCAACTTGTCTCCTCAGTCCCCAGACATTTGCAGACTGTTATAAAAAGAAGAGGGGATGCCACACAGTGGTAAACATGGCCTTGTCCCAACTTTTTTGAGATGTGTTGATGCCATGAAATTTAAAATCAACTTATTTTTCCCTTAAAATGATACATTTTCTCAGTTTAAACATTTGATATGTCATCTATGTTGTATTCTGAATAAAATATTGAAATTTGAAACTTCCACATCATTGCATTCCTTTTTTATTCACAATTTGTACAGTGTCCCAACTTTTTTGGAATCGGGTTTGTATAAACATCTTCTATATACATCTTATTAAACACGCTCATCAAATCAATGTTGCAAAGTATTATGTTAAAGAGGTACACTGGCTTCAAAGGTGCCTTGTTTTATGAATGAAAAATATGATTGGCTAACGACTCTTTCTACAGAGTATGGGATTGCAAAACTTTTTTTTGGTGGGTTTCAGAAGGATATCACAATGCATTTATTTCCTGAGGATATGACATTGCTGTTGACTGTGTACACTGTTCTTTATCACAATGATGAGAATATATCATGAGTGTTTTGTACCTGTGCCGTTGATGTTATATGCAGTGCGGACCATCTGCTCAAGAACTTGAGCTCCCATATACCTCATATTCTCACGGATCTGGATTCCGCGGGCCTGAGCCATGAACAGGTATTCATTAACTGACGAGAGAGAGAAAGAGAGAGAGAGAGAGAGGAGGCTATTATCAATAGAAAAACTACATACTGTACATACTGACACAACACATAATTATTATGGCCGTCAGTCCGCAACTGCTGTGAGACTGTAACATTTGGGCCATAAGAATGATTTCATCTGCAAAAAGAACAACAAGAGAGAAGAATAAAGGAATATTTAACATAAAATGAAATGTCATTCCATTTCTTTTATTCATAGAACAAAAAAGGAAATGTTAGGAAGAATGTTCATGCTGCTATTTTCCATATAATGAACTTGAATGGTGACCAGGGGCTGTTACAGCACGTGACAATTGTAATATATTCCAAGTGCTCTCAAGCCATGTGATAGGAAAAGTTATTCATTATTAATTCAAATTCTTCCCATCCACTACTTAAATATGCACATATTTTGGCTGAGGAGAGTATCAATGAATATCTGAATCTCTGAATTAAATCTGTTCAGCGATAAAGCAATCATGTCTTTTCAGAAAATTTCGACTAAACCACATTCGTATGGATTAGTTTTATGATCTCTTTATGAACTTTTTAAAAGTCAATTGCGTAGCTGTCTATGAAGGGACAGAAAGCTCTCAGATTTCATCAAAAACATCTTCATCTGTGTTCTGAAGATGAACGAAAGTCTTACTTTGGAATGACATGAGTAAATGATGACATAATTTTCATGTTTGGGTGAACTAACCCTTTAAGTTTCAGTCTCACACAAAGCTGTCACATGGTATCAGAGGACTAGTAATATAGGTCACAAATTATGGACTACTTTTATGGTATTTTTGTCATTTTTCGAGCTTTAGACTGGTCATCATCAACTTTCATTGTATTGGAAAAAAAAGAAAACTATACATGTGTGATATGAATGACATGAGGGTGACACGGTGTTATTTTAGTATTATATACTGCTATAGAATTATTAATATTTTGAATTCACTTTTATTTTCCATTTTTATTTTAGTTTAAGTAGTTTATTTTTCATTTATTTTTATTTCAGTAATAGTTTTAGTAAATTTAGTACTTTTACTTACACCTATTTTATTTCGGTTAGTTGCCAATTTTTGTTTAAGTTTTTCATCTAATACTTTATTTTATTTTATTTTATTTTATTTCAATTACTGACAAGCAGTCAATTAATTAAGAAATATTGCAGGTGTTTCTTAATTTCCCCCCCTCCATTGTATCCCTCACTACCCAGTTCAAACCAACCATTGGCAACTACCTGGTTTTAACCCTGCTGAAAAGCCCAGCATGCCTTTCTGTGTTAGTCTTTCAGCAGGGTGAGAAGGGAGTTAATGCAACCATAGACAGCAAGTTTTTGGAACACAGCAAAAGTGCTGGAACTTGCATCATTAGCAACAATAAAGAGCCACAAAAAAAAAAAAAAAAAAAAAAAAGGTCACACTTTATATTAGTTGTCTTTAACTACTATGTACTTAATCAAGAAATAACTACAATGTACTTATCGTGTTTATGCTGTATTGCAAATCACTTTTGCTGCTATTGAGGTGGGATACGGGTAAGGTTAGTACTTTGGTGGTAGGTTTGGTGGTATGGTTTAAGGGTGGGTCACAAGGGAAGACAAGGGTCAACAGTTTAATTATAGCTTGCATGTAGGTAATTATAATAATAAAATTTTATGATCTAATGTTTTAAAATGTAAAAACATGTATGTACATAATAAGTGCATTGTATCAAATGATTAATTTAAATGTTAAATGTTAGTAGTTAAAGCCACCTGATATAAAGTGGGACTGAAAAAAAATACAATCCTGTAAATATATCAAATATATTGTACACATATTTCCTGTTATACCTGCTGCAAAGTGCAACAACTTTAGCATATCTGGGTAACACTTTATTTTACAGTGTCACTGTTACATAAGTTACTATAGTAATAACTATAAATTATGCATAATTACATGCAACTAACCCTAAAACAAACCAAACCCTAATCCTAACCCTTTAGTAAGTACATGTAGTTATTTAATACATTAATAAGTTCATATTACTCAGTATTTAAATGTATAATCACAGTGTAACAAAGACACCTTAAAACAAAGTGTAATCCAAATCTGCATAGTGGTGTTGGTTGGTTGAGAAAACCAACAGGCCATGTGTTGTTGTGAGATCAATAGATTTCACACACATTCAAGTACAAGAATAACCTTATTTTGTGGCATTAATGTTTGATTTTTGCATCAGCAAGATAAAATGTGGTGTGCCATCATTCACTTTGTCCTTCACGAGAGTGTGTGTCTGTGTGTGTAGGTCCTGTGCAGTCACAAGGCCGTGCTGATAAAGCAGAAAACAATCGCTCTTTATGCTCAGATAGGAATGTCCCTCAGATGACCCACACATCTTCATGCTCAGAGTGTGTGTGTATCTTTAAAAAAGGTTTACAATTGTGCAGTCCCTCCCTTTAACACTACACCCATTTACTGTACTCAACCACAAACCTCATTACAGTTAGAACACATGTAGAAGCTATGGAATAATCGGCGGTACGTGTATGTCATTAATACTGCACTGTAAAAAAAAAAAACTCAACTTATTGTTTTTTGCATGTTTTTTTTTTTTTTTTAAATTTTACTTGGTTTACAAAAGCTGAGATAGCTTAATTGTGTCAATTTGAAATACAATGGACAAATCAATTAGATAAACAGTAAATTAAGTTTAGTTTACTAAAGTCAAAAACGATTTTTACAGTGTGGTTAACAGAGCTCATCTCTGTTTAATATTAACTTTTTTGTTTACATACACACGCTACAACAGCTTTGCCCATGATGAGCACATCTAAAACATTCGCTTCACAACATACACACACACAGAGAGATACAGAGTACAGAGAGAGAGAGAGAGATGGGAATCTTAGGAATGTATATGCCCACCTTAAGCTCTGATTAACCAATAACGTACAGTACATGTCTGACTAATGCAGGTACATGGGAAACAACATTATTACATAATTCTGAATTTTCCTTAACCATTAAAGATCATATCAAGTACATAATACTCTGAAAAAAAATAGGTGTAGATCAATATTCACTCAGTGTTGTCGCTAGTCAGTTTCACAAATAATTACAAAGAAAGACTGAAATATTATTTTCTTGTAAAACATACTCCAGTAATCTTTGTTTCATTTACAGCTTTGTGAAAACATTTTTTTTTACAGCATACATACATTGGATGCATGCTTCCTCAAACCATCAAAAATTGTTTCCTACAAAGGACTGTAAAAGTAAATATCCACCTCATCTAGTGCACTTTTTGTTTTTAGTCTTTTAAATTATGCAGTTGCTATTTCAGTGTGAGAAACTACTGCAAACAATTCAGCGAGTGAGAGAATCAAACTGAATCACAATTTCAGACAACTTCAATAGTGATTCATTTGTGAATCTGGAATCGCTAGCTACATGTAGCTACATGACATTGTCATGATATATCACCACATTAACACTCTAACCTGCAAATACTATAATCCAACTTTATACACAAACATACAGTATACTCACTTAAAACAATATATACTATATAGCAAATCTCAACTGCTTGACCGTTTACATCATCGCAAAATGTGAACTATATTATTGCACAGCACTAATCTGCAAAATGCAACTATACTGTAAATCATGAAGATATAAAGATATTATAAAGATTAACATCATGATTTTCTGTAAAGCTGCTTTGGCTATACAAATAAAATTGTATATTGCAAAGTAACCTGTAATGGCCAAAAATATTTGTAATTGAGCAAAAGTGAAAATAAAATGAACCCGGAGAGCTCTGCATTCACATAGCGGCCTATAGATGAACTGTGTTGGTGTGTTGCACAGAGGATGACAGAAACCAGAAGCAAGTGGTACATTATTTTTTTCCACTGCAAGCCCTGAGTCATTTACATAAAATGAACACTGACCTGCCAACTGCTTAAAGGTAGGATATTATTCTGGTTGAAACTCTCTTCACAGCCTGATAGCAATCAATAATAGAAGTGGTTTAAATATTAAAACTAGGGCTGTCAAACGATTAAATTTTTTTTAATGTAATTAATTACATGATGTGGTGATTAATTGAACTAATTGAAACTGAATTTTCATTTTTGGGTAAAATATACCTTTAATGTTTTTTTTGTTTTGTTTTGTTTTGTTTGTTTGTTTGTTTTTATTAGTAGGCCTATAGAAATATGAAATTATTAAAAAAAATAGTTTAACTATATCATATGATGTAAATATGAGACAAAAACTCAAACAAGGGCATTTTTTGCCCCATATCTTGAATTTTTAGGGACATTCTAATTTCATTCTAGAGGCTCCATCGCGCAGTGCGTTGTTGCCCTCATTTTGAAATGTCAGATGACCTACGTAGGTCTGGGGCAGGGCAAGTGCGTTAAATGCATTAATAATTTTAACACATTATTTTTCACCGTAATTAATTAATCTAATTAATGTGTTAAATCGACAGCCCTAATTAAAACGTGCATATATCTTCTGTGGAAGTCTTAGGACCAAAAAATCTGCAACAGCCAGGTGGTACAAGTAAGAGCTCTGTAAGTTGTTTAAGTTCATTATTATTATAATGTTATGTGCTTTGAGACATGAGGTAATTTAACACCATCTCTTGACACTTTGCATACTCTGAAGTTCATGTGTTTTGAAGGAGACGTGACTTTGGAGATACTCTGAAGGGAGGGTGGGATCTAATACTTTCAAAGCTAGCTTCCTTTCTGAAATTGCCTACTCTACCTTTAACTTCTTTCTGGACTACTAATAAAAACTAATAATAGTATAAAACAAAAATTTTCATTAAGACCTTTTTTATTGTGCAAATTCATGAATTCATCCTTCCCCTAGAAGATTTCCATCCACTAATGGAGGTTTATATATCTTTTATAAATATATAAATATATCTCTTGAACAATGCAGTAAGAGAAGCAGGAGCCTCTATAAAAAAACAATATTTAAAAGGATCTCATTTGTGACTTTTCTTTACAATGATATGATTAGATGATCATTACAGTTGCTAGTGGCTTTTTCTCAAAGCACAGCAGCAGACTAAGCATTTAGCATAACATATCATGACCTATAAAAGCATCAATGAGCTCTTCATTAATAGCACTAAAGCAACAATAAATATCTCCATAAACCTTTGTGATTCTGATTCCTTTATCTCTTATCTCATGTATCCTGAATCCTGATGACCTCAAGCTTCTTAGCCAAACATTTGTGTAATGCGATATAATTACATTCATGTATACAATTATATTCAACCTCGGCCATAAAGTGCCTCGTGACTTCAGTAAGCTGTGATCACATGATCATGTGCAACTGCTGCTGCAGGGTGGGGGGGTTTGAAAACTTAAAAATTAGCTATCTCAGTCTAAATATGAATCTGATGGTCTATTAATAAAAGCACTGCTCGACAAAAAAAAAAAAAAAGCTCACATAAACTACTGTTTAAAAGTTTGAGGCCGCTAAGATTTTTTTATGTTTTTGAAAGAAGTCTGAACAAGACCTCATTTATTTGATTTTAAAATACAGTAAACTGATGGCAAAGCTGAATTTTCAGCATCATTACTCCTTATTATTTCCTTCAGAAATCATTCTAATATACTAATTTACTGCTCAAGAAACATTTCCGATTATTATCAACAGAAAATCGACAAACAGAAATCGTTTCCTACATTATAAACGTATTTTACTGTCAATTTTCATCAATTTATTGTTTCCTTGCTAAATAAAAGTATTATTTTTATTGTATATATTGTAACGACTGAGACAAATCAGACACAATTATTTGTTATAGTTAACCAATAATTGGTTAAAGCTCACTCTGGGGTCTGTCCCCCATCCCCCGAGAAGTTCTCAGTTACAAGTTTTATTGCTCTAAAGAATGTGGTTGCCACATGGAAGAGCAGAGAAGAGACACAGAAAACCTGCATCTTTCCTGCATTTTTTCCAGAGAACACAGACTTTCCTGCATTAATTTATAGACAGACTGTTCTATAAATGAACATGCACACCCCCAGGAAATGGTATCCATTATTACCGTTGTTGTAGTGTACTCAAAGTGTGTTCACATTGTTTTATGATAAATTTAGCGTAATGTCCATACCTGCGCAACACATCAGTATTACAAGAATCTTTAATAGTTCTTCTTCAAAAACTCAGCCAGTTAATCTTGCTCGGTCGTAAAAGCCCTGACAGGAGGCGTGTTGTCGCCCAGAAATACAACATCTTCATTGGTCACGTCAACCCTAAGAGGTGCGACTTTGACCAGAGGTTAAAAGCCAGTGCACAACGCCCCTCCCTCTCTCTTTTTTTCTTGCTTCTTGGATGACTGAAGAGACCCCTTTTTGGCTGCAGGCCTCTTCAGGCCAAGGCCTGTAGGCCTGCAGGCCTCGGCCTACAACCCAGCCATGTGCTCATCTATGAGAGAGAGAAAGAACTTTGTTCCCCACTAAGAGTCAAATTAACAGCTTAAGTTGTTTCATAGTACTTCATCCAACGCAGAAGATACTGGCAACAACTTCGGACCGAATCATCAAGATTTCTCCTCAGCCTGCAGATCCGATGGTCCTCAGCCTAAAGGCATCTTGCAAGTATCGTACATTTGAACACTAAACAGCGATTTAGTATTGATTTGTAAACCACCTTTGTCAGCAAAGGTGTTTTGTTACTGAGGAAACTGATGATTCTTTTCCAGATTGTCTTTGACTTTTTCCTATAGCTCCATTTCCGGTCCCGCTTCCGGTTCAACTCTATCATTGCTCATTCTTACCTACGTATGTGTGTGACCTGCGTGTATGTTATGTGTTTGTTAGTTTAGTTTAGTTATGTGTTTGTGAGATCGTTAATAAAGATTGTGCACAATACAGGTTTGGTTCTGACTCCGTCTGCTAATAAATTGCCTCTTAAATGATTTAGATCTTGACTACATGCTCCGAGTAGTACTGTACAATAAGAATGTTGTTTTTCCATAACCTGGAAATGAACATTTCTTAAAATTAATAAACAATTAACACTCAGTGTTCACTGGACGAACAGGTTAATTGATTGTAATATTAATTTTAATGTAGCTACATCAAGTTAATCTGATTAACTGATTCACATATTCATAATTAATCATAATTAATAATCATAATGAGTTATGAATAATTATTAATATTTTCCCTTTGAGTTAATTCGCTGCAATATGAACAAAACACAGAGACACACGCTGGCAATGACCTGACCTGAACTGTGCACCACATCACATGAAGGCCAGTCCCACATCACATGAAGGTATATATATATATATATATATATATATACACACACACACACACACACACACACACAAGCGTGTGTGTGTGTGTGTGTGTGTGTGTGTGTGTGTGTGTGTGTGTGTGTGTGCTTGTTTTCATGATTTATGAGGACACAAGTTTGTATAATGACATGGGTATTACACTGCTATTACGATGTAAACATATTTTACGAGGACATTTCATGAGTCCTTATAAAATAGCTTTAAAAACATACTAAACAATGTTTTATTAAAAATGAAAAAAATGCAGAATGTTTTCTGTGATGGGTAGGTTTAGGAGTAGGGGTAGCATAGGGGGATAGAATGTACAGTTTGTACAGTATAAAAACCATTACGTCTATGGAATGTCCTCACTAAGCAAAACAAACCTATGTGTGTGTGTGTAGGGAGTTCCCATTCACACCCATTGTTCTTTAAATAGGATAATTGTAAATATTACAAACTAATCCTAACGCACACACGCTTGCTTGCTTAAGGTGGTTTTGTACATTCTAGATATTTCTGTGTGTGTATTTTGTTTTAGGGTAGAGTTATATCTAGGGTAGAGTTATATGTAGAGTTATATCTAGCTGTACAGTTGTACAGTCATTGCTTCAGTATTTGTAGATAATTTTTTCACGTTTCTATAGATACAGATCTGGGGAGTTATCTAGCCAGGGATCCAAAATTTCAATGTAATGATCTCCGAGCCACTTCATCATCACTCTTGCTCCATTATGCTGGAAAAACGAATTGCTTGCAAATTGTCCCAAACAATTGAAAATTGTCCAATCCTTGCACATCCTGCAGAATTTCAGTCTGTCCTTGATGTTTTTCTTGAAGAGAAGTGGCTTCATTGCTGCCATTCTTGACACCAGGCCATTGTCCAAAAGTCTTCACCTCACTGTGCATGCAGATGCATCACACACACGTGCTGCCAATATTGAGCAGTTCTGCACTGGTGGCTCCTCAGGAGGAGATGGTCCTGCCACTTGCTGGACTCTCTGGGACGTGTGAAGCCTTCTTCACCACAATTGAACCTCTCTCCTTGAAGTTCTTGATGATCCTGTAAATGGTTCTTTCAGGAGCAATATTCTTTGCAGCAATTTCCTTGAAGGTGAGGACATTTTGATGCAAAGCGATGATGGCTGCACGTCTTTCTTTGGTGGGAACCATTGCTAACACAAGAACACAATGACTGGATGCACATCTTACCTCCTTTTATAGCAATCTGTCTGCTCTTATAATCCAACCAGGGGTGCGTTTCCAAAAAGCATCGTTAGCCAACTAACATTGCAAGTTCCATCGTTACTAACATAGTTCAACGATTTGGTGTTTCCCGAAACCATAGTTCAAACAAACATTGGCAAACTTGTGTGGTTGGAATGACAGTTCTCGAGCTGTGGTTAGAAGCATAGTTTCTTGTTTTTATGACATGTGGACTTAATAAATCGTTATCTTGAACAAAAAAAGCAAGCTGACATTAAGTACAATGTATATCTTTTATATAAAAAATATACAAATGTCATTTACATATTTTAGTTTGTCAAGAGATTTTAAGCACCGTTTTTGAAGAGTGCGCATGTGCGTACATGCTCTAGCACGTAAGAACGATCTTATGATTGAATCTGGAAATAAAGGAAAATAACTGAGAATTAGTCCTCAGATGCCATGTCCGTAATTTATAGCAAAAAATGTGTCTGTGTGTGTGTGTGTGTGTGTGTGTGTGTGTGTGTGTGTGTGTGTGCATATTGTTGGTTGTTATAAACTTTTTTATCTATACTTTTAAAGAAGTTTAGTATTTAATATTTGCTGAGAGAATTGTATATGAATCTATCAGTGATATTTTCATTACATTTAATTGAACCTAGGTCATTTCACATGCAAATCTAAGAGACTCTTTAATAGAAAATACATAAAATATAAGAAAGATACATTAGTGAAGGACTAAAAAAAGGGTTCATACAACACTGAAAAAAAAAAAAAAAATTCTTACTTAGATTTTTTGTCCTGTTTCCAGTCCAAATATCTAAAAATTCTTAAAACAAGAAGCATTTTCTAGATTTTGTCTTGTTTTCAGAACAAATAAGTCAAAATTAAGTGAGTTTTTCCTTAAAACAAGCAAAATAATCTGCCAATGGGGTCAGCAAAATAATCTTGTTTTCGGTTTGAAATAAGATTATTTTGCATAAGTAAGTCAGCTCATCTGTCTGTGTACTTGTCTGCAGTATGTTCTGTTGTTTCGTGTTTAAGGACACTAGATGTAGATCACAACAAGAGGACAGGAATTCTTTCAGGACAGGAATCTCACGAGACAACTGTGAAACCTGTAATTTCATCATATCTGTGATGTAGCGTTTGTATGTGACAATTTAATTTAATGAGACAAAGTAGCAAAACTTATGTCAGTAGGCCTGCTCTATAATCTCATTAGGCCTGTCAAAAAAACAAAAAACAAAAACAAAAAAACCCTAAAACAAAAAGTTCCTCATCTGTATCTCTTCTTCCTGTGTTTGATATTGTCCACCCCACCAAATTAAGGTCTGCATGCCACTGCATTTCTATTTTTACAAGTTTTTGTCTAAAAACCTGTTGGCAACAAACCAGAGTAACCAGATCAGAGTTACCATCTACTCTGTATGTGCCAGAATATGTTAATATTCAGGTGACTAGCTAAACATGCTGACAGTTTAACTATATAACTTAATAATTTACTTGCCCGACTGGACAGTAGCCTGATTAAAACGTCAATAACAAAAAAATAACTAGGGAATCACCAAAACATGAGAATGATTCTGATTTTATTTCATTTAGTGTAAGTGGCGAGTGATAGTAGTGGAAGATAATACATGTACAGTATAATGTTCTGACGGTAAGGTTGAGGCTCATGCAGCCTCTTGAGGAGAAATGGAAACAAATGAGCTCAGCACACATAAAGAATCTCAGTTAGCATACTACTGCAGTAAAAATTAAAAAATGTGGAGTTTTTATATTTATAACATATGATACAGTTAAAGAGTGCTGTTTTCCTGAATACCATCATGATTAAAAAAGTAATTAGATGCAATATTGACTATTTTTGTTCTGTTTCAGCAGCAAAAATAGTTCCAAACAAAGATCACAGCAGAACCACAGCACATCTCACAGAAACGTTCAGCCGTGTTTTCATTACCGTTTGAACAAATCGTTTGAATGACTCAGTGACTCACTCATTAAGATGGTCACTCGCCACCACCTACTGGTGGTTTAGTTCCATGTTTAAAAGTATAATTCTTTCCAACATTTCTTATTTATATATTCAAAAAAATATTTAAAACAATCTCATAACATTATTTAATGCAGTTGTAATTTTTCAGTGTAAATGATTTAATTTGATTGGTGACAGTCTTATTATTCTCATTTAATTTATTGATCAAATTTAAGAATTTAAAATGAAAGATGAAGCCTAAATTTAATAAGATTAAAAAAAAAAAAAAAAAAAAAAAAAAGCCCATGGGGTAAATATCACATATATATAGATATGAACTGCCCACATTTACATATTAACACTTAACACTTAGAAATCTTAACAGTCACTGTACTACACTTCATTAGGTACCGTACAAGCAAAACGTGATAGTTATGAGGAAGAGCAAATATTTTTAGTGATCTGTGACATATGATAATTTTGGCCTGTTATAAATAAAATAAAATAAAATAAAATAAAATAAAATAAAATGAAATAACCACATTTATTCTTGTAAAAGAATAAATGTGAAATAAATGCCATGTAGTTTAGGATCAGGCTATGATGTTCTCAGATGGATACAATCAAATGGAGAATAAAACCTGATTTCTCCTGCTTTATTATGACAAGGTAAGCCTGTGAGACCTGCTGCCATGACGACAATATCAACAGAGGTTCCCATTGCTGTAACAACATGACAAAGGCCTCATCTGCTTGGCAAGATACTGTGACTAGTCTTGTGCCCCTCCACGCTACTGTCTGTGATGCCAATAACTTACATAGTGTTGTGCAGACACTACAAGAGGGAAACATAAACATGTCAATGCAAGACAAAGCAAAGCAGAAGAATATTTCTGCACCAAGTATTAAAAATTAAAGAGAGCATTAGATGGAAGCTGCGATAGTCTTTCCTTCCCTATTGTAATGTATATCTGAGTGAAATGGCTTGAAAAATGAATTGATTGGATGGTTGTGGTTTGCTATTGGTGGATCTCATGTGAGTGACAGGTTGCCCCACCCTCGTCATCAAGAGATGTTGCTGCAAGAGGGAGGGGAAGTTATTCTGATTCAAGATTACAGGGGTACGTGAATTAAAAAAATAATAATGATGTGCATGGACAGATCATTTATAATAAACACTGCTATATTACATTTAAAAAACAAATCGTCCATTTTGAATTCATGGTGACTTTAAGCATCCAAGGAGCAAATTTAAAAGTCAAAACTGGATTTTTACCTTAAATTTATAAAAATACAATGCAATGATGTGTTAATGAAATACTATACTGAATTTGATCAGCTAGATACCCCATTCATTTAGTACAAAGAACAAATTAAAACTTTTTTTTCACACAAATTAATCCTATGATAATTTGAATAAGACCTAAAGAAACAAGACTGCAACACACTCTCATGGGAATTTGTAACTATTTAACGTTTTGATCATGATTTAGTGGTGAATTCATAAGACATTTTATAATGTCATTTGTACTTTTTGGTACCAACTGCTTACACCCCACCGAGGGTTTGGTTTAGTTGTGGATCTTCCTGCCAACGTTTTGTTTGAATGAAATGTCTCGTAAAAAAGTAACTTTTTTCTTTTTCTTTTTTTTTTTTTTTTTTAAGAGATCTGGTTGGATGTTACATAATAAAACTGGTTATTGCTTTGGCTCACATACTATTTCCTTGTCATTTTCCTGACATGGTACCTCAGGCAGTTTATAGCTATACTGCATGCTGTATTCGTATTTTATTTAGGCTGAGTAAGACATTTTAGACCAGACCATTGCCCTTTGATACTGCTCTGTTTATTTTTAGAAATATTTGAGGATTTGGCTAGAAGGAAACAGATCCAGGAACTGTTGGAACATTAAACTTTTGGATCAGACGCACAAACACACCCTGTACGACTAGAGGTTCTTCATTTCTGAGTGCAACAGCAGCAGTCAAATGAGAGTAATGTTGCATGTCTCAGCCTGTAAACACCCACACAGGTGCAAGAGAGCAAGAGAGGTGACGTCATAAACTACACCTTGTCTGTCATCTGTATAAGCCACAAAAACCTTTGTGACATTTCAGATTTTACACTGTTTTCGTGTGTGTAATTTTAATACACATACAATGAAAAAAGTTTATTTAAAAGTAATTAGAATGAATGTGGGATGCACACAACTCCACATTGGCCTGCAGATTGTCTAAGACTAGTGCGACTTAGAATAGTTTTACCACACAATCTCATTGCAATTCTTTTTTGCCAGTTGGTAGCTAATTCTTATGAATTTGTATGATCTCATTTGTACATTTTTGTATGATCTGCTTATGCCTCAGTGATGGTTTTGTTTAGGGGTGGGGATAGAGGTGAACCTTCACGCTTACCTTTTTTTCTAAAAATTATATATTATATAAAATCATATAAAATGATATAAAATTAATAATTATATAAAAATTATTTTCATATGAATTCATACTGTAATGGTGAGCCGAGCCATTTTCTGCTCTCCGCCATTTCCACAGGGGTCTTGCACAAAGTATTTGATGCATGAAACCATAACCATACCCTCTCAGAAAAAAAATGTATCCTATAAAAAGGTTCTAATATGTACCATTTAGGTACTACTATGCACTCAGGTACAAAGGTGTACCTTTTGAAAGCGTCCCGCCCCAGTGACAGCTTTTGTACCTTTTTTTCTGAGAGTGTAGTGTACAGTTTACATTTTCTTTGTGAAGTTACAGAACAAAAGAATCAAACTCAAAAACTATTTACACTTAATCAAGCACAAAAAATAACAAAAACATGATTTTTAAAAACTTTTTCCAGTCAAAAGACTGTCTAGCGCAAATCACTTCCTTCTTCCTTATTCTTCTTCAAATTCTTAACGCATACGTACCACGCGTAAAACTAACTAAAGTCACATGATGATACAATACAAAAATGACAAAATATACATATCGTATATTAATAAGCAAAATCACTCTTGCTATAAAGAAAAAATATTACAAAATTTTTAATGTTGTTTATGGCTCTAACACATACAAAATCACCACCGCATAAAATAGTTATGTTTTCCTGTGAGATCGGGTTACCAAAAATAAAATTATCATTATTTACTCACCCTCATGTTGTTCCAAACCTCTATGACTGACTAGCCCAATCTCATGAGAAACGATTTATATATATATATATAGATAAACCCTAAGTATTTAGGTCCACCCCTAAACCTAACCCTCAGTGCAGCGTAAAAGCAGATTGTATTAAAACATATGAATGAGATTGTACAAATTTGCTACTAATTTGCCAAAATGTAAAACAGTTATGAGTGTGTTGGACTGACAGCCTCAGTCACTTTCACTGCTCTTTTTTTCCATTAAGGAAAGTTAATCAACATCTCCTTATTTGTAATTAGTTATGTGCATATGATTGTTTATGTTACACTTTATGTTGTATAACTTTTCCCTCAATAAACTCCTAATTTACTGCTTAATAGTTAGTAATGTAGTGGTTAAGTTTAGGTATTGGGTAGGATTAAGAATGTAGAATAAGGTCATGTAGAATAAGGCATTAATATGTGCTTTATAAGTACTAATAAACAGCCAGTCTTGTGACTTACACACAGTCTGAGTATGTACTGCAGTTTTTCTCTTGGTCATGCACAGATGATAAGACTATTGATTATCGTATCACTGAATGAGTAAATAGATTAGCTCAGTCATTTTTCACGTGGCTAATGAAAGAGATTACATGAGGTAGTGACCAGGAAGGTGGCGGCTTCCTCCCCCATTGAAATTTAACCAAATTCCATTCTTAATACGGCATTTGGTGTCACATGGCTGTCCTTGGGCCTTAGACAGCAGCTCCAGTGGGTGGGCTTGCAATGCAGGGACAACACAGGGTTAATAACACCCTATATCTGACAACTGTGAGCATTTTCACCAATGTAACACAGGTTATCAGAATCAGACTGATACTATAAGGGTTCAGCCTTCACTAGACACATCAGTCATGTTTCTGTTGAACAAATGACACAGCAAACATTTGGAAAAAACGATCTACTACAGTTCAAATTTCTCAAGATAATTAGAGTGTAATACAAATGACTAATTCTTTAAATAAATTGCTATATCCATATCCAGTTTCTTTTTCCTCTGTCTAACATGCGTACCAAACTGTAGGTGTACATTTCCTCTGTCTATCCTCCCTGGTGCATTTCCATCTGACCTAATCTTCTGTAAACAAATGGCCATGCAAATATGACACTAACCAGAGACCAGCTGGAATGCCCTGCCTCTAAGCAACTACTTTCCACACCATGTCAGAGACTCAGAGATAAATTACTTTTTACGAAGATAAAACTAAATGGTGAGAGGTTGGAACCACAGATGGGCTGATCCTGCAAACGTCTTCTTACGCCATACATGGAAGACGTGCATGCATATTTCAACGTATGTTGTCTCTGCACGGCTCCAGGCTGAAGAGTGATTTCTAGCTTTGCAGCATTTGCATGTGTCTCAATGAGTATTCATCTAAGAAGGTTTTTGGTGGGGACTGTGGTGTTGAACATCCTGCACATGCACTATGCATGTGTGGTTACAAAGCTAGAAGAGCAAAATAGCAAAAGTCACACACACATGATAGTAAAAGCACTAATGTTTCTCACATACATGCATAAATTCAGATGCAACTTATACCAACAAAACTCATTTTTATTAAATCAGTTAAAAATCGCTCTTCAAGGTAACAATTGCAGGTTCTCACTTTTACACCAGAATATCATTGAGGGATCTGCTCTTTTGACTTGGGTCAGTACTCAGTAAGCAACCACAAATACAGCCCAGCAACACCTTAACATTTCACCTATAGCAGCCACTCATAATAACTTCTGGAAAAGGAAACAAACAGGAACTACATGATGATAATGATCATGCAGCCACAGATGTATTTTCAAGCCCACCTTTGAATTGTGACCTGTGTATCTGTTTGCGGTGGTTTTGCATGCACCAGGCTGGTTTTAGCTCTCTTGGCTAGGTATATAGTGCATAAAGCATTCAGAAAGACAAAAGCATAACATAGGTAAGGGCAGCATAACCTGGATCTTGTGCAGTGGAACACACAATGTGGTTTGATGAATCACCTTCAACCTAGTTTTCTACAAACTGACAGAAGGTCACCATCAGTTTTGGGCTTGTTACTCAAAAAGTGTAATTTATTACTCATTACTCATTACTCCTTTCAAGAGTAATATTATTACTCCCAGCCAGCAGTAGTCCGTTACACCACTTGTTTTATTACTTTTCTGTTCCACCCCACAGAATTGGTATTTGCATATTTTCTCCTCAAATTTCTGACTTTGCATGTGCGCCTTTGTGAATATTAGGGTATATTTACATGTTTAGTTTGTATTTCTTTAAACAGAATATTAATTAGTCTATTAGTTTTCTGAATTCATATTAGTTTTCTGAATTACCCGCCCTTCTCTTCCGATGACAAACTTCCACTAAACTTCCGCGTTTTGTTCCGTACATACAAACCCAGAGAAACATTTTAACACAGCTAATAAACACACAATTACGGCAGCATATGATTTGTATGTTGTTTTCATGTGGGCTATTGAGCTATTTTAAGAAAGGATTTTTCAGACTGTCCTCCAAAAAATAAAAAACGACCCTATAGGTCGTTTTTCAACCACCTTATTACGACCTTTATTTACTTTTTAAAGTCATGCGCCCTCTAGCTGGCGTAAAAATAATGACAGTGTCGTGTTACGTCTGTCGTCATGAAATGACGCATGACTGTCGTTACCAATCATATATAATATATTATATATATATATATATATATATATATATATATATATATATATATAAATGCGTGTTCATTTAAATGCAATGTGTGGACTTTTTACAGCATTTGTCCTATTTCCATTTAGCAAAACTCTTTTTTTTATTTAGCAAAACTCGTTTTTTACTCATTAATGACTACATTAATGACAAATGACCTATATAGGTGTATTGGTTGGAGAACATGTTGGGATTTTTACATAAGAAATTCTAAGCAGGTGTAGCGATTAGCTTATTCTAAAATGCTACAAATAATAACATTTCTGCCTCATCATGTGACCAAAATCCACAATGTATTGCAAATTATTAAAAGTTATTACAAACACTCAATCATGGTTTACAGTGAGTTCTGAGTAAAAGCATAGTATCAGTCTCATAAATTGTCATGTGTAGCTTGATGCTAATTGTAGCTATAATTCACCTGTTACCCAGATATGATTATATTTCATGATGTATGTTGTCAAAAGAATTCACGTAAGGTCATAAGAAAATGTTTTGTTTTGTTTACTAAAATGATTTTTGATAATAGGTGGGTTAATGTATACTGGGATCAAAAGGATTTGCCAGAGTACTTAATTTCATTTCGGTCAATCCACTAATATATTTAAAACTGAAGTTTACTTAATTTGCGTTGGGACTACATTAATTTTTTTTTTTTTTTTTTTACATAACTAACCAGGCAGTAGATCTGTAGTTCCCAGCATGCTTTGGAACTGCATTAGGTGTTATTGTATGTGTTTTTGAGTAAAAGGAAAGACATGTTAGTTTTTAATGTTTAGTTATGTTGGACAATTCAAAGAGTTTCTGTAATGCTTTTGAAAGTTATGCTGAAGATTGGCCTTTGTGGTTAGGCTCTGAGTAGCTGTATGTATACGTATATGTGTGAGCAGCTATAGTTATTGTGTAAGTTGAGTTGCTTCACTCAGTGAATAATAACTATACTAATGCCAGTACTAACAGCAGTCTCTACTTATTATTCATTCTATACATTGCATATAATGATGAATGAAACTGCACTTAAGTAGTTAAAATTGTTTAGTTAAACAATACGTTTGTTCAATTAACTTAAATTAAGGACAACTCCACACAATTAGTTTTGGTAAGTACAATACAAAAGAAAATGAAACAAATTCATTTTAAGGGATGTGTTGGAACACTTCCCTCAAACATCCTCAGACAAAATGAAAAGGAAAAACAATTATGGATAAAATCCAACACAGTCACTTACCCTAACCCTAAAATCTGATTTGGTTATTGGGAATGTTTTTCCAGGACCAACAATGATGTTGATTCAGGAACATGTCGGCATAATCTCACATAGGAGCATCATCTCATGGGAGTCATTGGATCTAATCCTGTAGTCATGGATTATAGACACTGCTCAACAATTTCAACAATGATTTCATGAACATCAGGATTATGTCAGATGTATTCCATTGTTTCTCCAATCCCCAGATCTTACTCTTTTTGCAGCTTAACTGGACATTCAGCATTGGAATAAAGGCAGTCCTGCAGAAAGACAATTTCTCTTCCTCTTTTGTCTTCCATCTGGCAGTCACTGGCTTCCTCAGAGGACGAACGGAGGCACCTGGGTTTCCATGGGGTCCACGTCTATAAATAGGATCTGTGCTCTAGTGAGCTCTAGCAGGATTTTCTCTAGGTTAATTTCAAGAAACTCCAGCAATCAGACACATCTGTGGCCTGCGATCCCTCCCATGAGCCTCGGCATGTGTGAAATGAGCAGTAAGTGGTTTACTGAATTCAGTGACCTACGAACTTAACTCCCTTGACAAGCATTAAATACCCCTCAGGGGGTCGTTTCCATGGGGACACGAGACATGTATCTCCATGGATCCACTGCATTTCTCATTGAGACAAATATAGAGAGATACACAGCACTCTTATTGTGTGCATTTAGCCAAATTGAGGTCAGTTGCATCTAATTCCTGATGCACTGAATTCTCGGCATTGTCCTTTTCAAAATGTAATGATATCAACATGAAATGAAAATTCACACTATCCTATCTTTTTCTTAAATGCATTTTAAAGATCTTATTGTAAACAGTATCTTATAATTACCCCATAATTTTTTAACAAAATGTCAAAATTGTATCTTCTCTCTGGTGATGTATACTGTATGCAGGACTTCTCCAATCATTTAGTCCACTTAAATCCCACCCCTGCAAGCTCACATTCATCTGCCTCCAACAGCCATATCTCAACATTCAATCAACACTGAACCAAGTTCTTGCCTACATTTTTTCTTTTTTAATCTGCTATACTCACATATGTGTCAAAATTCAGAAGAAACAAAGTTGTCTTTAATTTTGCATGGCCAAGGACATCAGTCTGCATGCAATGAAATAAAGGTATAGTATTTGAAAACAGTTATACTTTGACAAGACTGTCAGCGAATTAGAAATGACCTAAGAACTGACCTAAGAGGGTAACCAACCCCTTTGTTAATAAGCCAAGGTGACTGACATGATTCTCCTGTTATTTATGTTTCAGGAACTTTATTTTGATGTTCCTTTGTCTTGCTGTGCCTATGCTCTCTTCCTGTGGTTTGTTCCTGTTTGTCTTCGGCTGCATCTGAAATTGCATTCTTCAGTATGAGACAAAAAAGTATGTCCGAATTCACAGTACTCATATAAGAGTAGGCACTACTACTTCTGGCAAAATGGTGAAGTGTGCATACAATGGACACTTTACTATCCCACGAGGCCACGGGAGAGGATTTGTGAATGGCAGTGAAGAAACGCAACTGACACTGGTAGTTCAATGACAACAATGACATTGACAACATGGAGAATGTAGTACATCCGGATTACATTTATACTGCACACATTCATACTACTGTATAGAGAACATACTTTTTAGCAGTCGTAAAGTATTACTTGTTCAAAATAAATACCTATGCAAGAGAGTAGCTATGCTGTTTTGGACGCAGCCAGTCTCCATAGTTTCCCTTGTTAGTTACCATGAGGACTAATCACCTTCACCTGTTCCTGGTTAGCCTCCTTACCCAGTGTATTTATACCCTTGTTTCAGGGTACGTTTACACGACAATGATGCAAAAAAAAGTTTTTTCTTTGTATAGATGACAATGCTGTTTGGTTGCTTTTTGTTTTCCACTGTGTTTCTGGCTCTCTCTGGCTCCTCACACTCTTTCACTCTGGCAGGTAGCTGATTGCGCCCCCAGCTGTACCTGCTGTAAGAAGCAGCATAAAAGCAGAGCACAACTCTTGACTGATGAGAATCTTTCTCCAGAGCATGATCTGTGTCCAGTCCAGTCCAGTCCAGTCGAGTCGTTGAAGCTGTGGTGCATCCTTTTTGGAACTGTATGGTTGTTTGCATTTTTCCCCTTTGGCCTAAAATGCTGTTGCTTTAGCTGCTTGCTTTCTATTGAATGCTTTAGTCCTGTTAAACTCCTAAGCTAAGAGTTCTGTTTTGTTGTGACGAAGTACCTTATTTCTTTGTTTTACCTTTTTAAGTTGTTATTCATCTGATTGTCTGTTTTGTTTCATCATCAGTTGGGAACTGTAGGGAGGTGGGTGCCATTTTATTTTGTAATCTCCTGTTTTCTCCTGGTTTGTGGCTAGATAGGGAGTGAGTGTATATTCTGTTGTTGGGTGTTTTTTTTTTTTTTTTTTTTTTTTTTTTTTTTTTTTTTTTGTAGGTTTGAAAAAGCTTAGAAGTATGTTGATGCAAAAAACACCTACAACAGATGTTTATTTCTGTTGATGAGGAATCTTACTAAAGTCTATAGCTCATTCAAATCTGTTTTACTCACTCAAATTTGTATTACCAAATAAGGCTTAAAGGTTTCACACAAAAATGAAAATTATATAATTTACTCACTCTCATGTAGTTGCAAACCCATAAGACTGTCATTCATCTTTGGAACACTAATAAAGACATTTTTAATACTCCCTCATAATTTTTGTCCATCCACTGAAAGTCCACGTGATCAACATTTTCAAGCTTCAAAAAGTTCATAATGGCATCGTAAAAGTAATCCGTATGAATCGACGATTTAACCTGATCATTTTATATGATGAACAGATTTAAATTAGGCTCTTATTTGCATATTAAAAACTGATCTGCACACATTTACAGCACATCAAATATGGTAAACGGAAGCTCAAGTATGCATTTTTTTTTTTTTTTTTTTTTTTTTTGATGCGTGAAAACCAGTCAGGTGTTTCCTAACATTACACAATCATGTTTAAGTTTCCGCAATAATCAGTGAGCTTTGTTTTTGCATGTCACAGAATTACGGTTTAGCTTGTTGACCATATTTGAGTGCTCTATGTATGTACGTTGATGAGATGATGAGAGAATATAAAAAATATCTTAATTTGTGTTCCGAAGACCTAAAGGAAGTCTTATAGGTTTGGAATGACTTGAAGGAAAGTAAATGATTTTCAGTTTTGAAAAACTAAAGCATGCCTCTAAGATTAGATTTACATCACAGTAAATATATCCGATCTACATGAACACAAAAACTGATACTTTTAAAAGAATTTTATCGACATATTCCTAAGGTTTATTTCCTGGGTGAAGATAACCCAAAATCACTGGTTTCCAAAGAAGAGCTATCTTTTTATTTCATCTAGTGCCAAAGCCAAAATTTGCCCCACCATCACTAGAAACACACTGGGGCTTGACATTTCCTGTGTTTCCCTTCCAGAAGAGGGTATTCCTGTTTCATGCTCTACACACATCAGTGCAGTCCAAGTCAAATGCAGTTTCTGCACTTTTCATTCATTATTAACATACTAGAATTACTGGTCCTTGTTCTTCTACTATGAGAGGAAATTCCCATGGAGGAAAAGGAAGCTAAAATAGTTCCTAAAGTGACTTCATTAATAATTAAGCAAATTTACATAATAAGCTGGAAAAAAAAATCAGAACAAGGCATAGAGGTGAAATGATAAAGCGATGTAGGGAAATTTTTGGTTCAAAACAAAAAAACAACTTTTTTCATATCAAGTTAAAAAGTTCACAGTTTGGCACACAGTAATAACACACTTGACCACACCGGGCTCCTGTCTGAAGTTGCACTATATTCACTTGATCTGTTGTGACACAAAACACAGCTTTGCAATTCCTCCAATTTTGTCTCAATGTTCAGTAGCCTACTAAGAACTGTTTTATTCTCTCACTCACTTATACCTAATATATACACCTCTTTACATGAATAGATTAAGTCATATGGCTTTATATACAGTTTTAATTTGTATAAAATATACATTATACATATAAAATATACAGTTTTATAATTCATGCTAATGTTATTCATGTATAGCTATATTAAATAATCTTTTAAGCATTACATGACGTAATAATGTGAATGTTTGATAGCTACTGCATTATTTAAGAATTATCTAAAGCTAATCGCGAATCGACATTTACAAATCCTGCTACGGCTTGTAGTAGGCTATTAAAATTTACGATTCAGTTCTTCCTCCAGTAGAAGTTAATAAAGCAACGTCAGCATGTCCTAATGAAATATTCATTACCGAAGCATGCAGTCGTAGGACTGTAATTCCGCTACCGGGAAGGCGCGTCTTGGGGGCGGGACTTACCAAAAACTGTGTGGTGTGCCCGTCCAAGCGAACGCACCCGGAAAGGACGAATATACATTAGTAGCACAATTCATAATTTTACTTGAGCACAATCTATAGGCTAAACAAAGTTCAACGGTCCAAAAAAGATAAAAGCGCAATTCAACCAGACGGGTCTTATTTTTGCTATGTATGTTCTCTATAAACGGAGATCTCCATACATGCTTACCACAGTAAACGGCATGATTTGATAGGAAGTCTTGACAGAATGTGCAAATAACCAAACACAAATAACCGCTCGCTCATAGCCTATATTACATAATAGCCTATCATTCACAATAAATTAAAAACGAAAACAATTAGGCTATTCAATGACTAATTAAAACATCGTTTCTATCGTATGATCATTAGCCTATCAGATGAGAAATCTGACTATATAAAAACACAGACCAGCCTAAATAATCATACACCAGATGTCACCCACATCACCACATGTATTCAGAGTAGATGTTATTCAGTATTATAAAACTAAATGTCACCTTACCTATTCCAGGAGCTGAATAGATGAAGTACAGTGCAGAAGTGGAGAGCGAGAAGAGAAATAAAAGCCCGAGAAATGACCTTCTCCGAAATCTTATATGTGTCGGCATTATATAAAGAGACGCAGATATTCTTCTATATGCTATATAGGCAGATATGTCCCGTTAATAGACCCAGATGGAGAGTCCTAGCGCAAACACGCTGATTCAGATCCGATCCCAAAATTTATCCAATCTAGAAGGTTCACTCGTCCTAGTAGAGTCTCATCATCTCCATCCCGTGTATCTGTATGTATTGGTCAGGGACAGCGCGCGCGCGCACACACACACTCACTCACTCACTCACTCACTCACACACCCTCCTGAGCGCTGCTAATGAATGGAAGCGCATGGGACTTGCGTTACGCACATATCAGGGCAATAAAAGGGACCGTCAGCAAAGAAGGGAGTGTGTGAAAATTACTATGCATGACTTTACATGATTACGTAACGGAAACGCTGCACTCATGGTCCACTTTCGTCAAAGGCTGTGAAACCGACAGACAGGTACAGTATAAATGCGCGTATCGATCGCAGAGGGCTAATTTAATGCCGCCGATATAATAGACCCATTAATGCATTTGGATATTATTTATAGTATGAGTCTAGCTAAAAAAAAAAAAAAAAAACCTTCACAAGAGCGATCCATCTGTCCTTCTGAACATCGACACCGCGAATATAATAGAACAGAGCTTAAAAAGAACATCAAATAAAATGGAATAGAATAAAACAGAACAATGTAGCCTATTAATAGCCTATATATATCAATGACTGTACTGCAAATTGAAGCAGTGTATGAGATCCAGTTTATATAGTTAGGCTACACACACACACACACACACACACACACACACACACACAGAGAGAGAGAGAGAGAGAGAGAGAGAGAGAGGGAGAGAGAGAGAGAGATAAACTAATGGCATGAAACCTTTCATTCCAAGCTGATGCATCACAGAAATGCGCATTGTAGACACGCCCACCTTATGAACTATAACTCCCAGAACCCATCGCTGCAATGTGAGGCCAGCAGCTCAGTTTCTTAAACTACAATTGTTTTTCTACGATAATTCATATATTTTGTGCATCGTACAATATGTAGACTATGTGAATATAAACACCCGATATATACGTTTTATGCCATTGAAAATACCCGGAGGGTAAAACTACAAATTTAAACTACATTTCCCAGAACTTCCGGGTAAATAATGATGACGTTATATTTACTCTGCGAATCATGGATTGTGGCGACACGGGTTTAATTTTGCGATTTTTCCTTACGTCTAATGATTATTTATGTTTATAAGCACGATGAGTGTCAGTAATCGAGCTGCTGTAATCAGTGTGTTATTAATTATATTGACGGCTGATCTCGGGCGGTTTGCTGCGGCAGATGATCAGACACACGGTCAAGAACATGCGAATAATAAAGCTGACAGTGATTTACTGGATCAGAAAACTACTGTTGGACACGCAGAACAGTTGATCAGGTATTACTGTATCACATATAATCGGTTTGCTCGCTGTTTAACAGCAGAAAGAGTGAGTGATTGATTGACAGCTGTGATGTAGCGTACAGTGGCGAATATTCAGTAACATATGTTTATCATTACTATGTAAGAACAAAATATGTCATAGTACTCTGGTGTTGCAAATTAATTTAGTAACCAGTATCATGGCATATGTCAAAGTACCATGGTATTACCACCTGATACGATCACTGTACCTCGATACTGCCACAGTATACAGGTGCTGGTCATATAATTAGAATATCATCAAAAAGTTCATTTTTTTATTATAAATTATTTTTAAAAATTAAACTTTCATATATTCTAGATTCCCCACATGTAAAGTAAAACATTTCAAAAGTTTTTTTTTTAAATTTTGATGGTTAGAGCGTACAGCTCATGAAAGTCCAAAATCCAGTATTTCAAAATATTAGAATATTTCCTAAGATCAATCAAAAAATGGATTTGCAAAACAGAAAAGTTCAAGTTCTTTAAAGTATGTTCTTTTGTGCACTCAATACTTGATCGGCAGGACATATTACAGCAAATGACTTGCTCCTAGCACAAATTACTGCATCAGTGAAGTGTGGCATGGAAGTGATCAGCCTGTGGCACTGCTGAGGCACTCTTGAGCCTTCAGATCATCTGTATATTGTTGGATCGACTGTTTCTCATCTTTCTCTTGAAAATATCCCATAGATTCAGGTCAGGCATATTGGCTGGCCAATAAAGCACAGTAATATCATGGTCAGCAAACCACTTGGAAGTGGTTTTTGCACTGTGGGCAGATGCTAAAGTCCTGCTGGAAAAGGAAATCAGCATCTCCATAAAGCTTGTCAGCAGATGGAAGCATAAAGTGCTCCAAAATCTCCTGGAAGATGGCTGCATTGACTTTGCACTTGATAAAACACAATGGACCAACACCAGCAGATGTCACGGCCCCCCCAAATCATTACTGACTTCAGAAACTTCACACTAGACTTCAAGCAGCTTGGATTCTGTGCCTCTCCAGTCTTCCTTCAGACTCTGGGACCATGATTTCAACATGAAATGCAAAATTTACTTTTATCTGAAAAGAGGATTTTCGACCACTGTTCACTGTCCAGTTCTTTTTCTCCTTAGCCCAGGTAAGATGCTTCTGACGTTGTCTCTGGTTCAGAAGTGGCTTGGTAGTCCTTTTCCTGAAGATGTCTGAGTGTGGTGACTCTTGATGCGCTGACTCCAGCTTCATTCTACTCATTGTGAAGCTCTCCCAAGTGTTTGAATCTGCTTTACTTGACAGTATTCTCAAGCTTGCGGTCATCCCTGTTGCTTGTGCACCTTTGCCTACCCAATTTCTTCCTTCCAGTCAACTTTGCATTTAATATGCTTTGATACATCACTCTGTAAACAGCCACCCCATTCAGTAATGACCTTCTGTGACTTACTCTCTTTGTGGAGGGTGTCAATGATTGTCTCCTGGACCATTGCCAAGTCAGCAGTCTTCCCCATTAGTGTGGTTTCAAAGAACAAGAGATACCCGGAATTTATACTGTAGGGATGGTCATTTAATGAAACTCAAATGTAAATATTCTAATATTTTGAGATACTGGATTTTGGACTTTCATTAGCTGTACGCTCTAATCAACAAATTAAAAAAAAAAAAAACTTTTGAAATGTTTTACTTTACATGTAGGGAATCTAGAATATATGAAAGTTTCATTTTTTAAAATAATTTACAATAAAAAAATGAACTTTTTCACGATATTCTAATTATATGACCAGCACCTGTACATCAACCTACTGTCATGGTGTACGAATAAGATAATTTTTCTGTCTGTTACTTAATGATCTAGTTAATTAGTTATATATGATTAGTTAGATATTTTCTAAATGCTCATACAAAACTATCTATCTATCTATCTATCTTTGAAAAATATATTTGCATGGGGTAAATTAGGCCACTTTTAGTCATTGAGATATATCTTCATATTTTAAAGTACATTGATAATATGTACATTAAATTTGAAAAGTGATTATAAAGTACAATTTTTAATAATATGTAAAATAATATAAAATATATTCCTCTGACAGGTCAAATGACACAGAAAGCTCCAGCAATGACACTGTTCAAAGCACCATACCTGTGCCCAAGCCCACAACCCCTGAGCCTCCTAAAAATGAGCCCATCCTGCCAGTGCAGACGGGGGTCAAAGCCCAGGAAGAGGAGCAGTCCAGCGGGATGACCATTTTCTTCAGCCTGCTGGTCATTGGTGGGTAGCACCATTTGTTTTTAAGGCAAAAATTATCTCAATGTGAGAATGATGCATATTTCTTTTCTTTTAATAACTGAACTGTATCAGAACAGTATCTAAAGCATTTCAGTTCTCCAGGGTGTAGCCGCATTTCCTTATTATTCATCATTGATGGACAGTGTGTGTGAGACAGTTAAAAGCTTAAGAGAGACACATAGGCCCGGTTTCACAGACAGGGCTTAGGCTAAACCAGGATTAGGCCTTATTTCAATTAGGGTATTTAAGTAGCTTTTATAAATGTACACTAGAAAAAAAACATCACTGGTGTGCATCTTTAGACAAAACAATGGCACTGATATATTTTAAGATATGTCAGTGCAAGTTACTTTCAGTTAAAACAGCTCAAACATGCATTTTAGTCTGGGACTAGCTTAAGCCTTGTCTGTGAAACCAGGGGTAATTCCTCCAATGCGAGATGGTCAACTTTTTGAGGTTTTCCTAAGTGGTACACACAGTCTGGAAGATAATACATATAACATAACATTTTTGGCTAGCTGGAACATGAATGCAGAGATTTGCAGATTTACTCATTAATTTAGGTAATGTTTTCTGACTGACTATTTTTTGATTACTTTTGACCTAACTCGTTTATCACTTAGATTTGAATGGAATTATTGTGTACCATATTGATATATAAAAAACAAAAACAAGGAGAAAGAAAATATTTTCCATTCTTTATCAAAAACATGAAATGCATTAAGCATTACAGCCAGGGTTTCCAGCCAGGGGGATTGAGAGTTGATTAAAAACGAATGATTAATTAAATCATAAAAATTAAAATGAATAAGTTGTGCAGTTGTGGCCTAATGGTTAGAGATTCAGAAACCCGAAGGTCGCGGGTTTGAGTCTTAGTACCAGCAGGAAATGTTTGTGGGGTGAGTAAATGAACAGTGCTCTCTTCCACCCTCATTACCCACGACTGAGGTGCCCTTGAGCAAGGCATCGAACCCCCAGTCGCTCCCCGGGCACTGCAGCAGAAATGCTGCCCACTGCTCCGGGTGTGTGCGTTCAGTACTCACTGCTGTGTGTGTGTGCGCACTTGAATGGGTGAAATGCAGATAACACATTCCAAGTATTGGCTACACGTCACATCACTTTATAAATGATTTGAAAATAAAAAAACAATCAAAATATTAAAAAATTATAAATTATTAATAATTTACTACCGTTGTATGAATATGTATGTAATCCATAAAAAGTAACTGTAATCTGATTATGAGAATTTAAAAACTTAATATAATCTAATTACATGTACTACATTTCTGTACATGTAATCAGTTACTACCCAGCGCTGGAGATTTGCTTCCGTTCAGACACAGGAGCGTCAGTGATTCAGGCATTTATGTTGGCCGATGGGGTCTGGCTTGCAGTTTGAGTTCCAGTTTATTCCAAAAGTGTGTGGTGGGGTTGAGATCTGGGCTTCAGGCAGGGCGGTCAAGTCCACCAGACTCAGTAAAGTGTGTCTATACAAGGGTATTGTCATGCTGGGATAGAAAAGGGTACTACCCAAACTGTTGCAACAAAGCTGAAAGCACACAATGCTCAATGTCAAGTCCCCTTTATTTTTATAACGCTTTATACAATAAAGATTGTTTCAAAGCAGCTTTACAGTGATAACGGGAAAATAATGATTCAGTGATGCAAATGTCATTCAATTCTGCTGTAAAGCAGCTCTAAAAAGACAATAGTGTCATTGTTCAGTTGAAATCAGTTCAATGTTGATTCAGTTCTGTTCAATATCTGTGTAAAGATCATCAAATAAGGAATAATTGATAATGAGCCGTTGAATTCTTAATGTAATGCGTTACACCTCAGGTGTGCATTATTTTCTAAGAATTCAACAGCCCAGAGTCAATTATTCCACTTATACTATGGTTACCATACCTCAAGACACTCAATAGAATAAGCATATGTGAATTAGCCTACTTGAGTCTGTGCGTCTCTCACAGCAGCAGTGTCTCTACTAATAGCGAAACTATAAGTTTATCTACCTCAAGAACCGCTGACTTATTACCTTGCTGGTGAGAAATGTCATGTAGCTTTTAAGTTGCTAAACTATTTTACTGATTCTTTTATCAGAGCAGTGCTGACAAATTGTTTCTGTGCGAGTGTGTGTCCTTACTATATAGTACGTGTGTACGTTTGAAAGAGAGAGCGGGAGAGAGTATGTGCATTCAGGACACAATAAAACGTATTTTGTGACAAAAACCATGACAATAATTTGTCGTTTTCATCCTGTTGTTTACTATATTTATTTGCTTGGTCAGTGTCCTTGTTTCTTTTGCGGTTGTAGGCTGTAGGACCTATTGAAATAACTGAAATCATTTGGCGAAGTGATATGGAACTGCAGTGCAGTCAAAACCTGCCTAGAACTACTTTAGCTGTGCGTTTCCCTGAAAATAATTGCACACCTTAGAACGTTGGTCAATCAATCAGATTCGAGCATTCAGCAGCTCTGTAGTATAAGGTTAGTTCATCTAGAAAGCAGCTCTGTAGAAAACAGTGATGTCATCATCAGTTCAGTTCTCATCCAATAGTGTCAGTGCGGTCCCCAACTAAGCAAGCCAGAGGTGACAGTGGCAAGGAACCCAAACACCATCAGGTGACAGAATGGAGAAAAAAACCTTGGGAGAAACCAGGCTCAGTCGGGGAGCCAGTTCTTCTCTGGCCAAACAAACCAACATGGTGTGGTTTAATTCCTGGCTGCATCGCAGGTCAGATTGGGGATTGATATTATTCAGTATCAGTATTTCACCCAGTTCCTTCTGCTTGAAGATCAGGGTACATCATGCCAGCATATGGAGGGAGGAGGAGTTTAAGCTGGCCCTAGGGTCTGTGCAGAGGATTTCTCTCCAGAGGATTGCTTGAGGATCTTTGCATGGGATCCATCTCTAGGGCTCGTCTAGTTGACGTGGTATACGCTGACGTTCAGGGTTGCGTTGTGGTTGTCTCTAGGTGTAGGTCCACATCTGCTCTGGATACAGACCAGATCCGGCTGACTACAGTAACCTCAAGATAAGGGTGTCATTATATGATGAAGCAGTAGGTTTTAGATTTTATGGCAGGTTAAGTATAGTGCTTCTTCCTTGTGCAGTTATCAGACCAGCAGGGGCTGGTTGCATAAACCAAAAGTTAGTCATCATTTTTTTTTCTTTGAGACTGTTCATAACTTTTTTAAGGCAGTTACATAAAAACATAGATTATCCTAATTTAATACTAAAAAGTAATGACTGCCCCTTGACTAACTGCTAGTGGGTCATACTAGATCTTAAAACTGTCTTAATATAATAGCTATGTTTATGCAGCTGGCCCCAGGCCGCCCATTTGTCATTGAGTCCAACATCCATTTGTCTACCATCATCAGTGGACAGTGTTGTTTTTTTTGTTTTTTGTTTTTTGAGGAGGAGGAGTCTGGCTGATGGGAATATGTCAAAAAATAAATAAATAAATAACTTCTTAACAGTTTACTTAATTTCTTAACAGTGTATTTAACATTTTATCAAATATAAATGCTATTGTTCTAAAATTTATAAAATAAATGCTGTTCTTTTGAACATTTTATATTTATCAAAAAAAAAATCTTGAAAAAATATATCACAGTTCTCCGTCACATAAAATCTGAAGCAGCACAGCTGTTTTCCACATTGATAATAATCAGAAATGTTTCTTGAGCAGCAAATCAGCATATTATGATGATTTCTGAAGTAAATGTGACACTGAAGATCGGAGAAATTATGCTGAAAATTCAGCCTTTTCCCTCTGCTTGCTCTAAATATAAAGCTTTCCTTATATAAGAAATGGGATGGTTGGTGAGTCATCAGACAGTATTTCCTCCTCCGTTGCTAAGGGTTACGCCTGGTTTTGTGTACCTGACACCACTGAATCAATGATGTCACAGTGAAACTCCTCATATGTTTTTTTTTTTTTTTTGTGTGTGTTATTTAAAAGCTTACAGGTTTCAAGTTACATGTTGATGTTTTGGGATTGGCGGCCCTCTGCAGTGATGCGTCTCCCTGTGATGTCAAGAGTTAATGTTTGTGTTCGGTGTGCTGTATTTGTGTTTATGTACCGGATAACTCCTCCTGAGTGTAGTCTTACATACTGACCAGCTCTGCGTAAGATGAGGTCTCATGTTGGTTTTCAAACCTTGAATTCGTTAATAATGTCTTCATAATGTGACACAGGAGGTTTAATCTAGGTTAAAGTGTAATTATAAACCTGGACAACACATTACAATGGGTAACAGTGACACAGCACACTCACAATTCATCTTCTCCTGTCTTTTTATATCTGACTAAACCTTTTACCTTTTAGACAATGTAGACATATGATATTGCATATTGAATAGTGATACTTGTTGTGTGTATCATTTATTGCATATTTAAAATTAAACACAAAAAATCCATTTGCAAAAAAGCAGGCAAAAAGAAAGAAATAAGTACATACAAAAATGTAAATAATTAATAACATAAAAAAACAAACAAACATTTTTTAACCCTTTCTTTAACCTTTAATTAACATACATAGACTACCATTCAAAGGTTTGGGGTCAGTAAATTTTTTTTAATGTTTTTGAAAGAAGTTTCTTCTTATCAAGGCTGCATTTAATTGATCCAAAATACAGTAAAAAAAACTGTAATATTGTGAAATATTATTACAATTTAAAAGAAATGTTTTCTATGTGAATATATTGTAAAATGTAATTTATTCCTGTGATCAAAGCTTAATTTTCAGTATCATTACTCCAGTCTTCAGTGTCACATGATCCTTCAGAAATCCTTCTGATATGCTGATTTGAAATTAAGATTTTTTATTTTGTTGCCTTAATTACTTGTTATAGTAAAACAATAAATTAATTTAATGTGTTTTAAAAAAAAAAAAAAAATTCTTAGCTTGATGACTGGTGCCGATACCAAGATGTCACTGTTATTGCAGTAACTAAAGTAACTTTTTTGTTGGGAATGGTTATGTCAGTTTTAATTTTTGTTTTTCTTTTCTCCTTAGGTATTTGTATTATATTGGTGCACCTGCTGATCAAATTCAAGCTCCACTTTTTGCCTGAGAGTGTGGCTGTGGTCTCGCTGGGTAAGTGTCTTTATGATTTCATTCTCTTGCACTTTTACCTCACAATTCCTCTTTATACGTTTCTATTCAATGTCGGCTGAAGCACTTGATAAAAACACAAAACGGAACATGTTCCTGTTGCATGTGACTAAGCAATGTCTCTTAGAAATCAGATCACTCTGTTTGAAGAACAATCTATTTACTTATCAATAATGAATAGACTTAAATAAGATACAGCGAGGACAAAAAGGGAGGGGACGCTATTGATCTAAGGTAAACACATGTACAGCAGTAAATGTATTAATTATTACTGAGAGAGTAAGCTGTCATCAGGTCAAGAGTAGGTGTGTATTAAAGGTATGAAACGGCTGTCCTGTTTCACAATGTGAGCCTGAATGAACACAAATGCAGTTCCTCTAAGATTACCTGGGGATTGATCAGTTCCTCTTAGCGTGCGACGCTATTAAAGACAGTCGCAGAGTAAACATTTAAAGGGATAGTTCACCCAAAAATCTAAATTCTCTCATCATTACACTCATGTTATTCCAAAAGAAGATTTTTTATAGGTATAGACATGTCAAAACTCACAACATTCAAAACTGTTTTGTGGAGTTTTTGTTTACTGAAATTTGTGGAACGGTGATTCGATAGCTGAACATTTGGCATGTTTTTAAACCACAGTATAGTCCATTGAACACACTGAACTTCTGTCAGTCACAGCCTTGTTTTCATTTCTGACAAAAATTAAATATGGCACCTTGACTAAGATCTATTGTATGGAAAGAAAAAATATCTTCTTTTATGTTCCAAAGAAAAAAAGATTTGTTTAGGAATTACATGATAGTAAAAAATAAAAATAATAGTAATAAGATAATTTTCATTTTTGGACAAACTGTGCCTTAGTTGCAAACTACAAAATTTCCATACTTGGTTGCAAACTACAAAATATTGTTAGTTGGTTCAACCTATTCTTTTGTTAATAATTCATATTGCAGGTAATTACTTCTTCAAAAAGGGTAGTTTGACAGGAGCTGAACTAATACTAAATGTACACTATATATTTTGATTTCTTTTTCAGGGATTCTGATGGGAGCGTTTATCAAGATCATTGAGTCTCAGCAGTTGGCCAACTGGAAGGTATGAAGCTCTCTCCATCACTATAAACCATAGATGAAGCTCTCTGATTTTATTTTGCCTTGTTTCTAACTGGTATTAACATCGGTCTTTGGTAATTCAATAAAACGTTGTCAGCCAGGTCCTTTGACCAATTAGGAATTTCGTTAAGCGGACACTCTCTCATTACTTGATTACATACAGTACTTATCTGACCGAGATTTTTGCATGTTGATGTCAGAATTGTTGTTGAAAAGGTGTCATAAAGTGTTGCTCATGTACACTTGCTCATTTATTTATTTTTTTTGTCTTTTTTTTTTTTGTAAGAAATTGATACAGTACTTTAGGATGCAATAAACTGATTAAAATTAACAGTAAAGGCTTTTACGTTGTTACAGAAAATTCTGTTTCAAATAAATACTGTTTTTCATCAAAAATTTCTGAAAAAAAAAAAACAAATCACGGTTTCCACAAAAAATTTAAAGTTATAGTTCAGCCAAAAAATTTGAATTTCCTGATTATTTACTCACTTCTTCTCCGTACTTGTAAACAATTTTTCGCAGAGCTAGACTAAGGTGAGCATTTGTGGTTAAAAGGTATGTAATTTTTTTTTTGCTTTCTGAAAATGACTTATTTGTGGGCTGGGTTCGTGTGGAGCCCTTTGAAGCTGCCTAAATATGGATTTTGGACCGTCAAAAATGGTCTACTTTGGCCAATATTCACCTGCATTAGATGGAGAAAAATCCTGGATTGTTTTCCTCCAAAGCCTAAAGTCATTTACATATTGGGTGGCCTGTGGGGCGAGTAATAAATCAGAAAATTTTCATTTTTGGCTGAACTATTCCTTTAATCACCACAACTGTTTTCATCATTGATAATAATCAGAAATGTTTCTTGAGTAGCAAATTAGTATATTAGAATGCTTTCTGAAAGATCATGTGACTCTAAAGACTGATGATGATGCAGCCAAATCAAACTATTGAAACCATAGTTTTAGTGTAATGATTGTGTTCTAAACGAATAGGTGGTGCATTGATTTTGTCCGAGATATGTCATGATGCACTTAAACTTACAGTACAAATGCGATGTGACCATACTGAATATGCCCATGTCTGTGATTGGTGATCACAGGTAATCATACAAACACATACATTAAAGTACAAAAGACTAGGATCAAACGTTTCCTATAGATAGCAATCTTATGTACTCAAATATGAAACACCAAATAACTGTTTGTTGGGACTGGTGAAAAAAGAGACATTGCAGGTCCAAATACACTAAGGAGTGGTCAATGAGCTATTACCATTGTGTCCTTGCCTTGATCTAGACGTCTAACCTCAGGCTGCTGCATGTGGACTGTCTCTGTAATATGTATATGAACATGTTATTTTTATTTAGGTATATACAGTAATCAATAGAAAATAAATATTTGCCTTGTAATGTCAGCTGAAGTGCGTTTATGTGCATTTTATCTTGGTAAACGCATAACTCAAAAGTAAAAAAGTCTTGACGTTATAGTAATAAAAAAAAAATATATATTTATTTTTATTTCTAATTTTAATGTTTTTATTTATAATGTTAGCTGAAGTATTCAGCACATTGTAGAAGTTTTGAGAGCAGAGGAAATCATTCCATGCACCATACGTCTCTCCTGCGCTTCCGTCTTTTCCTTCCTCTTCTCATATTTTCACTCTCTTTCTGTCTCCTGTTTCATTCTCTCGGGCTTCACAAAGTCTTTGTCTCTCTCTCTAGTTCCTATTTGCTTCTCATGCCTGCCTCGCTTTCTTCTTCCTCTCTCCACCTTTTCAATCTCTGGCTTTAATTAACATTTTTTGTCTGGGATGTGAGGTGATGCCAGGCTCTGGCTCTGTGAGCTCACGCTCTACAGAGCTTCCTTTTGTTTCAGGAAGTCTAAAGGTCAAGAGGGCCCCTCAGTTCCCGCTATGTTATGGTAACCAGAGACCCTCTCGATGAACAGCTCAACTGGAGCGTGTCTCTGCATCATTCGTTCTAAACTGTGCTTCAACTCTTTTCTGCTTCTGTAGACCACTGATTCTTGAGATTAGGCATAAAACGTGTCTAGAAAGCACATGATGTACAAAACATATTTTCAAAATTGACTAGTCATTCATGTAACCATCTAATCGATTTAGAAAATATGTAATTTTGCAAGACCAATCTTCAGGACTTGTATATTTAGGCAGTTTTTTTGGTTCATCTGACCACAGTAAGGCACTTTTCTTAGAGCACCTTCACACAGTTGTGCTTTACAGGGCTTAAATGTACAGATGCAGCTCTCTTCTCTGGGTGGGTTTTATTATACAAACTGTTTTCAATATTGATAATAATCAGAAATGTTTCTTGAGCATTAAATTAGCATATTAAAGTGATATCTGAAGGATCATGTGACACTGAAGACGAGTAATGATGCAGAAAATTTAGCTTTGCATGATCACAGGCAATAGAACATGGTTATTTAAAATTTAATATTTTACAATATTACTGTTTTAACTTTGTTTTTTATCAAATAAATGCAGCTATGGTGAGCAGAAGAGACTAGTTCCAAAACATTTAAAAATTGTAGCGACCCTAAACTTTTAGTGTATACGGTAGTGTAGCTATCTAAAATGAGGGAAATTTTAATTTACTTTTAAATTTTTAATTAAAAAACAATTTTTTTGCTGTTTGTGCAATGGTGTTGACATGTTCCTTTGTCACATGTTCCTTTGTTCAGTTTCCCGCCATCATCTGTTACTGTCATCATTAGTTCATTTGTATCACCTGTGTTCCATTAATTACCCCTGTTAAGTCTGCTACTTAAGTTCCTCCCATTCACTCAGTCTTGGTCCGTTCACCGTCCGATTATGTTGTGTTGCACCTGACTGCCTGTCTCCCTGTTGGATTATTCATTAAACCAGTATTTTGGATTGATTCTCTTCGTCTGTGTTTCCCTTCCTGCAACCCGGCGTGACAGATGAACGGACTGCCCTACCTTGATGAACGGGCAATGTTCATCACCGTGGCCCAGGAGAGCCATGATTTTTTTTCATTTGTGACTAACTGTTTTTTGGCCAGCAACAGCGTTCTGGAGGACGACGCCCTTAACACCCTGTTCTGGAATGCGTGCGGTCCCGATCCAGAACCCGGCCAGACCCAGAGTCCAGCTCATCACCACCGCGATTGACGACGCCTGAGCCCCCCGCAGACCGGAAGCTTCCGCCTGCCGCAATGTTAGAGCCTACGCCCGAGGATGGAAGGTTGGAACTCTACATCGCCCTGGAGCCGAAGCACCGCAGTGAGTCTGACCAGGGGTGTCGTCACCGTCCATCGCCGTGGGAGACCTCGTGGAGTTCGAGGGGATGGATGCGAGCCCCGCCGACCCCCCCGCCACTGAGAGCGAGCACCAGATGGGCTTACTGGACAGTTTCAATGAGTGTGGTGAGATAAATTCCCTATGTCCCTGGAATTCTTATGAATCTGAATCTGCTGCGTCAGTTCTGTTATCCCCACCCAACCTGCCTCTCCCACCACCTCTGCTAACTGCCATTAAGGACACTTTAATTTTTTTGGGTTCCTGTGCCACTCTTCACGTCCAGACCTCCGCCAAGCCTGTCACCCAGTCATCATCGTCTCCCATCAGTCCCGACGAGTCACCACATCCTCCTCTCAGTGGCGAGGCTACATTGTGGTCCTGCTGGGAGCTTACTCCTCCTGGGCGTCATGAGCCTGTTGCTCCGCCTCTAGCCTCGTCGTGCTCTGTCCTGCCTCGACCTGTCGACCTGGCTCCTGCGCCTACACTCCTCCTCCCCTCGACTCCGGCATCGACCATCGAGCATTCGGACTCGCCGGGCTCCCTTGGACCGTCGGCTCCCCCTGGGTCGGACGTCACTGAGCCTCCACTGCGGACTTGCGGGCCCTCCACCCCTTCGGCTTCGGCAAGCTCCACCCTCCCTCAGGCTCCACCTTTGCCCTCGGTCGCACCAGCTCATCTTCTGCTCTCCGGATCTCCACCTCCGCCTCAGAGTTGTCGCTGCAGCTCCGTCGCGGCCGCCTAGGTCATTGGCACTCCATCACCACCTCGGACTTCCGTCTGCGCGGTGGGCTCCACCTCCCAAGGTTTTGTCGCCGTCGGTCATCCCCCCCAAGTCCATCTCCATCATGGCTCCTACCACCGTCGACTCCACCTTGGGGAATCGCTTTGGCTGAGCTCTGGGTCGCATCCACCTGGCCACTCCTACCTTCGCCTCTTTGGATGCTACCTCCTTCAGTCCCGCCCTGGTCGTCGTCCTCCGTCCGTCTGACTGCCTCTGGTTCCTGCCCCTGGCCACGTCCTCGTCCTCCTCCCAAGCCGCCTCCATTTTCCCTCCACGGCGTGAGGCCACGCCTTCTTGGGAGGGGTGTAATGTCACAGTCTGTTTAGTTTCAGTTTAAGGACTTTCGGTTTGTTTTCATTTGTCACATGTTCCTTTGTCACATGTTCCTTTGTTCAGTTTCCCGCCATCATCTGTTACCGTCATCATTAGTTCATTTGTATCACCTGTGTTCCATTAATTACCCGTTAAGTCTGCTACTTAAGTTCCTTCCGTTCACTCAGTCTTGGTCCATTCACCTTCTGATTATGTTGTGTTGCGCCTGACTGCCTGTTGGATTATTCATTAAACCAGTATTTTGGATTGATTCTCTTCGTCTGTGTTTCCCTTCCTGCAACCCGGCGTGACACACAGACACAACATATTATTTTTAATGTTTTCATAATAACTGACGGTGTTGACAATTAGGGACACAGCTGTGAAATTGAATTCATAGTTATAGTTTTTAAATAATCCTCTTCCAGGGCATAGTAGTAATATTTCATTGAAAGATATATTAATGTTTATTTATATAAATAGTACATTCTATATGAAGAAGTGTTTTCACAATACCAATATTTCAGTAGTTGGTATCAATACCAAAATTTCTATGGAGCTAGGATTATGACAATACTATTTGAATTTGAATTGTGTAAATTTGAATTATAGACAAGTGTAATTTACTAAAATTGAATATTATGTGGCATTTTACATAGTTCTGAATTAGATTTTTTTAAAACTTGAATATTAAACATTTGAAATTGAACACAACTGAAATGTTTTCATGGCAGAATTTTATAGACATGTATTTTCAAACAGCAGATTTTTCATTCTGAAATAGAACCCATTGATTATAATCAGTAATATAATGTCTACACTGGAAGCAGGCGGCGTGGCGCAACACTGTGTCTATGCCGGACGCGACGCATCACAACAGCTTGTAGTGACCGCTGCAAAGAGCGTGGACTGCGTCAGAAATAACGGGAATTCGTTTGCTGTTGGGGATTTGACCTGTCGCGTCGGGCCATGCCGCATTCAGTGTAGACAATATCAATGATTATAATCAATGGGTTCTTGCCTTTCTATTGACTAGTACAGATGCACGCTGTGTGAACATGAATAAATGGCTTATAATAATGTGTATTGAGCGGAAATTAATGGTATGGGCGTATGAACCACTGTATGTGAGTAGGGCAAGACCCATCCACTTTATAAGACCAATGATGTTGGCCCCACTCACTTTTACCGTCTTTAATTCCGCGCGTCTGTTCACTTTTCAGAGCGCCATCAGTCAAAACCATTCTACTTGATGAATGCCCTAATAAATATAGTCAACAAACATGTAAATAAGTATAAATAAATTATCAAACTGTGTGTGTGTGTGTGTGTGTGTGTGTGTGTGTGTGTGTGTGTGTGTGTGCGCGAGGCGCCGGCGCCGGCGCAATCACTTGAACCAGTCACTTGAGATGATGGTCTACTTAAATGTATATAGCCTATAAAAACAGAACATTGTGTTCTTTTAAATAAAGAAAACAGACAGGATAGCCTACTGCTTTCCGCTGTCTCAATTTCTTTTCCATCAACTTCTTTGTGATGGAGAGCGTCAAAACAAAAAAAACTCAGTAGGCTATACAGACTACTATTTGTCGCATTTTTTCTTTCTTTAATTTTGTTAATCTGTTAATTATTTGATTGAAATATTTGGCCTATTTAGTCTTTATAGGCTAGGCCTATAGGATTTTATGCGCTGTTACGAAAGTAAAACTAAACTCCTGGAAAACAAACTTTATTTTTAATGGGTCACAGACACTTATCCATTATTTTGTGAGGTATCTGGATATGCAATCTCTTGATTCTATTCCCCTATATTTTTTATAGGGGAAGATAGATCATGGCCACTAATTAATAATTCCTTCCCACAATTTATTCATTCCCTTAATTTAGTGAAATACAGGCACGTTGTACCAATCTTTTTAATTTAACTAAGGCACAAGGAAATAAAAAGTTGTAGGAACGAAATTATATATGCCCTCTCAAAGCGCAGAGACCGATATATGATGAAATAATTGTATTAAACTGACTTAGGCCCTACTTATATGCTACTAAATTTCATTGCTTTCCATGTTCAAGGACTTTGTATCGTTTCTATTTTAATGCAATTTTAAAGTTTGGATCACATTAAAAGCATTTGTACAAAACGGACTTGCTTCTTTTTTCCTCTGTGTTTTTTGCACGAGACACGCTCATTGCTCAACGATCGATAAGCTTTATATATCTTAGCTCTTTGTAGCGGTCACTACAAGTTGTTGTGAGGCGGCGCATCGCGTCCGGCATAGACCTGGTGTTGCGCCACGCCGCCTGCATCCAGTGTAGACATTATATTACTGATTATAATCAATGGGTTCTATTGTCACGTCGCTCGCATCCTGTGTAGACACAGTAGCATGCTAATCACTTTCACACCAAATATACTTTAAAATAAACAATAGAGAAACTTAGACAAATGTTTCAAGTGCTGAAAAAGCCAGCATAACATATAAATACAGCTCATAAATGTTTAAGCACAGTCTCACCTCAGAAAAACAACTGCAGCTCTGTATTTGGCCGGAATGCTTTCGACTTTTCTGAGACCCTCTACTCTTCCCTGCGGATGGCCTCTGACCTACTTTCTGTACGTTCTGAATTTCTGCGCTTTGAATTTACAATATTGAATTTGATGATCTGAATTTTTTCTTCCTCTTGAAAACTTGAAGCTGTATTTTTAAAAACTGGATATTTGCAGTCTAAAATTTCAGAATGAAAAATCTGCTGTTTGAAAATACATGTCTATAAAATTCTGCCATGAAAACACTTCAGTTGTGTTCAATTTCAAATGTTTAATATTCAAGTTTTAAATAATCAAATTCAGAACTATGTAAAATGCCACATAATATTCAATTTTATTAAATTACACTTGTCTATAATTCAAATTTACACAATCCAAATTCAAATAGTATTGTCATAATCCTAGCTCCATAAATTTCATGGTTCACACTGGTTCACATTTCAGCACCATTGCAAAAACCATTTTAACTGTTTAGCTTTTTAGCAATTTTTTGTTGTTAAAATAAAAAATACTAAATAAATTAAATGAGTTAATTATTAATGTTAAAAATATACTTATCGGGGTATTGGATTGACGCTGTACTTGTTACTAATGAAACTGAAGATAGGCTGGTATCATTCAATTTTTTTTAATTTATTTATTTTTTTTATTTCAATATCGAAATTGGTACCGAATTACCAGTATATTTGACAACACTAATATGAAGTATTGAGCTGAGGACAGCTGGTTTTAGGGGTAGTGAGTGATAATGTAATGACATTTTAATGAAGAGAAAATCAAATGAAATGGTATGTTTGTGTTAAGAACATACTAATGGTCATCTCTGACTTGTTTCAAAGTAGAACTGTTGTTATATTACAAAATAAAGACAGGAAAAGTTGTGTGACATGTTTTGTCTCATTTCGCAAGAATCAGTGAGCCGATTATTAGTTTAAAGATGAGATGAGCTAAAAGAAAATTTTGTAATGATTGATTGAGGCTAGCCTCAAAATAGCATGCTGGTTCTTGCCAGCAGCTTGTCCTCCTAAAGCTACGACATGCTGTTTTCTTGTCACTGCTACAGATGGACACAAAGCACCTTTAACCGTCTGTCCATATGCTCAGAGTTCATAACTAAAGGCTTTGCACCCAATGCACATTGTGTCTTGCCATAACGTTCCTGAGTCCCATTTCTAATAAAAAAGTGCTGAAATGTGTGCATTTTCTGCCTTGTGATGTACATGTTTGGTGCCACAGGGATTGCCTGAAATCAGCCTTCAGCAAGACCTATTTGGCTGCATCGTTGTCTGCTGCCTACATAGGGAGCGTCTTCCTAAAACAACATCCTAACAGAAATGGAACCTAAGTGGCTGATTTGAAGTGCTTTTTGAAGTTCTTTAATATCACTACTATGAGCGATTCCACAAAAAACTCATTCACACCAAGAGTGAATATTTGCTGCAAATATGTAATAAATATTTGTCTCAAGTAAGACTGAATCGAAACTGTATCCAATGACTGAACAAAGATTGTTGGGTTACATCTTTTTCCCCTACTTAAATCACGTTTTACGTCTGGATTGGATTCAGAGCAGTGATCAAAACACAGATCGAGTAGATCACATCCATCAACACTAATAAAGCTTGCACATTCCTATCTGGTTCGTCCTGGGTCGACATTTTGTTTGGCAACATTAGGCAGTTTTGATTTATATGCTGCTTAATTTTTGATGATTATTTCCTGAATAATTTCCTTATTACCTTAAGCAATGCTTCTGTCGCTTGTTTCTGCTGCTTCTTTGCTTGTTTTTGGATCCATACTCTTTCAGAAAATGTGTAATATCGTCCCCTTCCGCATAACAGTGAAAACATGGATTGCCGGAAAATTCAGTCAATGGCGGGGAAGTGTTGTCATTAATGACGGAAAATACTGTAAGTGGCAGGGAAAGAGTTAAAGGCATGGTTCACCCAAAAATAAAAGCTCTGTAGCTCTACTCTCTCTAATGTCGTTCCAAACCCAGAAGGCTTCTAAACACAAGTAAATATATTTTTAATGAAACTTGAGAGATTTCTGTCCCTCCATTGAAAGTTCATTACACCAAAATGTTGATGTTTCAGAAAGTTCATTATAAAAATAATCCATACAAAGCCATATGTGCATTGTTCAGAGTTATGAATTAAACCTGTTCTGTTCATCATGTAAAGCGATTCTGTCTCTTCAGAAGTCTTGAATTGAACTTCTTGATTCATATGGATTACTAACGATTTTTTCATGAACTTTTTGAAGCGTCAAAATTTAGGTGGAATGGACTTTCAATGGATGGACAGAAATCTCTTAGGTTTTATTAAAAATATCATTTATAATATCATTTATAATTTATCATTTTTTAAATAATATTAAAATTACAAATTTTAAAATATAATTTTTGATTTCATTTGTGTTTTGATGATGAACACAAGTTTTATGGGTTTGGAATGGCATGAGGGAGAATACATTTTCTGGGAGACAGAATTTTCATTTTTGGGTGAACTAACTACCTTTAAAACATGAATTATTTTAAATTTATCTGTATTATTGGCTGGGTTGCTTTTTCCATTAAAGCATGTAAATACACAGACATCAAAAGCTGTTTTTGTTTTGCCCAAGGCGTGAATAGAATTATGCAGTTACTTTGCTTGTTAGTTTAGGTCTTGATGTTAATAACCTTTCCCTGGTGTTTTGTTCACATTTTTGCTGGTTTAAAAGCCAGATGTTAAACTAAAAACTTGAAACTCTATTAAGCACAAAAAAAAAAAAAAAACATGACACAGAAATGTTGGTTGAAATAATTATTTTTCAGTTGGGTGGGACTGTTTTTATGCCAGTATTGTTCAGTAATTAATACAGTTAGATTTCAGAGCAACATTTTCAAATGATAATTTCCACAGAGCTTGTTGCAATACATCCTGGGATTGCCTTGGGCTCAAGGAACAGTGAAAAAAACCCTGGTTTACACCAATGCCCATCCTTAGCAGCCCTTGCAAAAACTCTGAGAATGCAGTGTGTACTTCCTTAGTGTTACGAAAAGCATTCTGACACATTTTTATCTAATCAAGCTTGCATAGCTGAAAGTGTTTACATTTAAATACTTGCGTAGACAATGTTTCTGGCTTTATCCATTTAGATTAGTGCTTTTGATTTGAGCTATCTTATAAGGCAACACGATTTTGCTGGCTTCTGATTTGTAACAGCTTTGGCGTCAGAAGCTTTCCTATCATGTCTAAAAATGTTGCCACAGTTACAACAAAGATTGTGAGATGCCAGCAGAAGAAATTCTGCATTATCACATATTGTTGCAGCTCACAAGGCTTTCCAACATCAACCAACAACTTTCACTCACATGCAGAGCCAAGGTTTCATGTTTTTTAACACCTGCATAATTTTGATCATTTTAATCTTTGATATTTCTCTGCCGTTGTCAAGATGGTTCCCATGAATTTCTCTGATACTTTTGTTGTTGTTGTTGTTGTTGTTTTTGTTGTTGAGAACAGAAGAACACCTTACATAAAAAAAAGTATAACGAAGGTTGCCATACATTACAAATAAACCTTTAGGAATAACAAAGATTGTCATATATTACATATAAACCTTTAGTCATTTCACCGGTACATTATATCAGTAAACATTTACATACACTTACAAATACAATCATCTAAACCACAGAGGAACTTGTTAACCATTTCCTCCATTTGTTCTCAAAGATTTGCATTTGCAGCTGAAGTATATATGTGAGTCTTTCCATTTCTCTAACCTCTGTTACTATTTGGAACCAGTCCTCTCTCGTGGGTGGGTCTTCCTTGTACCATTTCTGGGTTTTTAATTGTTGCCAGTAAAATCTTAAATAAATATTTGTCATCTTTTCCAACCTCATCTAGAATATCTCCCAAATATAAAACATAAAATGATTTTGTTATATGTAGAGTGAAAATACTATTAACAGTAGACCATTCAACCTCCCAAAAACTATTCATCCAAACTAACTATTTGGACATTGCCAAAATCTTTGTGTATATGATGAGCTTTTTCTACCCCACAGTTCCTCCAGCATGGGTGAGAGGTTCTTGTTTGTAATTCCTTAATTCTTGGTGTGATAAAAAAGTGAGTCAGATTTTTCCAAAAAAAACTCACGCCATATTCTTGAGCTTGTTGAGGTATGTGGGATAATACATATTTTATTCCATTGATCAGGTGATAAGGAAATGCTGTCCTCTTTTTCCCATTTTAATCTTACATATTCTATTTAATGATTACTCAAATTGCTTAGCCCTTTATATAATTTGGATACATTCTTACCCTTGCCTTTCTTATATGCCTGTATAATAACCTGCACAATCTGATTAATCGCAGCATTTTCCTTTATTTCTTTCAAATAGTATTGACGAACCTGTAGATATCTAAAAATATCTTGATTTACAAGACCAAACTTGTCTTTTAAAGTCTGAAAGCTCTCCATATTACCATTGTTTATAATTGTGCAGAGTGCAGAAATTCTAAATGAATCCATTGCGTAAACCTATGATCCATTGTTCCTGGTTTGAAGGTTTGGATTGTACGCCACCCAATTCAAAATCTGGATTTGTTTCTCCAATTGGAGTTCCTTTACCATTGTAAACCAAATTTTCAAAGTAAATTGAGTTATTGGATTTACATATTGGATTTGCCTTTGAAAATTAGATTTTCCCATGAATTTCTCCAAACGTTCATGAACCAACATGTAGCTTTTGTCCCTCAATGATTGCCAGAAGTGATGGATCATTATGGAACTGAAAGAGAATGTGGTGGAGCAAGGCCTCCCTGCACAGGAACTTCAAGAATGAGAGTGTGCAAGTGATGAAATGTGATGCGCTGGTGGTTACATGCATGAAGTGTATCTTTGTACATTTCTGCAAACATACCATCATTATCACTGTCACAGAATCAACACAGTTCTGCTTTGTACTCCAGTAAAATGTACATATTTACACGCACACACAAATATGCTCGCAAACACATTACACACAGTCATTCACTGACACTGTGTGTGTGTGTGTGTGTGTGTGTGTGTGTGTGTGTGTGTGTGTGTGTGTGTGGACCAGGAAAGTTAATTTATAAACATCTCATTCAGTAATTCAGAGTCTAAAAAAAATGATTCATCTAAAAAATTAAACTCAAATTCAAAAAGTAATTATTAATTTAAAAAAGAGACATAAACCTACACTAACGTGATAGCCAGTCCCAAATTATTACTGTTACTGTGCTTAATATCACTGAAAATGACTATATTAATAGTAAACTAAACAGGGTTGCCAAGTCTGTGGTTTTCCCCAGAATTGGGCTACTTTTAAACTCTTACTGTGGGTTGATTTCCCGCACCCCCTAACAGGTTAAAATATTGTAAAAATTATATTTGACTGAAATGCTTGTAAGAATAACCTACTATTAATAATGACAACAATATTCAAGCCTGTATGAGCAGTATCCAAAATGAAACACAAAATGTCTGTATGTTCAAGCACACATGGTCATTTTTCTTTCTTTGTTTCTTTCACAGGAAGAGGAGATGTTTCGTCCCAATATGTTCTTCCTATTACTTTTACCGCCAATCATTTTTGAGTCTGGATACTCATTACATAAGGTAAAATATTACTGTAGTATTATTCATTTTCAAAAAAAAATAAAAATAAAAAATAAATAAATAAAAATGTCAGCACTCTGCAGTCGGCACCTAAATTGAATCGGTCAAAAAGATCCAAAC